>NW_011494690.1:5613369-5626484 GCF_000754665.1 Bison bison bison | reverse complement strand
GCCCTGGGATTTCTTTGGAAGGAATGATGCTAAAGCTGAAACTCCAGTACTTTGGCCACCTCATGCAAAGAGTTGACTCATTGGAAAAGACTCTGATGCTGGGAGGGATTGGGGGCAGGAGGAGAAGGGGATGACAGAGGATGAGATGGCTGGATGGCATCACTGAGTCGATGGACATGAGTCTGAGTGAACTCCTGGAGTTGGTCATGGACAGGGAGGCCTGGCGTGCTGCGATGCATGGGGTCGCAAAGAGTCGGACACGACTGAGCAACTGAACTGAACTACATACAGCTGAACCTTCTGAAGTGATCAGGAAGAAAGAGGGCCTAAGATACATGAGTTCCTCTGATGGGCATGGGAGGATACCATCTCCCTCATGAACACCAAGTCTTCGTCCCCACAGGGCTTTATTCTCAACTCACCTGGTAGCCTGCTGTCTGAAGTCTTAGGCTCACTTCCAGTTCACTTAACTAATACTTCTTGACTGTAGGTCAAACCTTCCTCCAAAGTTACCACTGGGCAGTAGGAGAAGGGTGGTCCTATTAGGTATATTGGCAGGTCAGGATGTGGAGTTGATTTCAGGAAAATGATAGACTACTCTGAGAGTGTGATATTCAGTATACTAGTTTTGCAGAATGTGAATAGGTGCTATATGCAAAAAAAAATATTTCCTGGGGTAAATGATATCATTTTTTTAAATGCGAGAGGAAATAAAGGTAACATTTTCTTTATTTCAAAAGAACTCTGAACATACATTATTCACTAAGAATCTCTGAAAGGGGTTATACTGTAAAGTACCAGCACCACCACACCTTTTTGCTCTAAAACCAGGAAATCTTTTATTTAGAAGCATCTCAGGGGATGAATGTTGTGTAAGATAAACCCAGGAAAATGCTGACTCTAAGTTCTTTGTCAAAGAACTTTACAGCAGTGGCTCCCAAAGTATAGCTCATTGATTGGCACTGGGTCCGTGATAATTATTATGAATCTACAGCAATATGGAGAACGTAAGGAAAATGTAGTGCTTTACTAAGTTGATTTTTTTTAGGTTAAAGGTTATCTTTGCTTTAAAATTATGTATTTCTTATGCTTTGAGGTTAAAATTTTCCTTTTCAGTAAAATGATGGTGGTGGGAGAGATAATCATTTCTCAAATGTTTTTCTGTTTTAAATTAAAACTTGGCATCTTTATATCTATCCTTTTGTTTTGACTTAATTGTATCATACTGTTAGATTCTTAGATATCGTCTATTCCAAAACCAGTGTTTATAGATAAAGAAAGTTCTGAGGCTGTTACAAAGAAAATGATAATAATATGCTTATTATAATTTATGCAGACCCTATGGTTGTTGGAAATGGCCATCACACTCCAGACCTCATGACACGTATTTGGACACTTTGGTGCCTTTCATAACATCAATTATAGTAGGAGGTTGAAAGGTTTGTGCTGTCACAAGCAAAGCATGAACTATTTAATGAATTGTTAGAAAATTAGAACCAGCAGCATGCCATGTGTCCATTTCAGTATTTTGGTTCTGGGCAAATCCAAGACAGTACATGACTGATTATGATTAATTGTATTTACTAACATAGTTCTTTTTGTGGATATTCCCATCTGAACTGAGAAAGGGTAAACATTAAGCAGATACATGGAAATTATTCAAGATCACAGCTAAAATTTTCCATTAATCTTTTGGATCACCCCCATTTATAAAATAATCCCAGTTAGTTATTCTCTCTGCATGGAAGCTTCTTCGCTTGGAAAAATGAAATGATTGGACTGTTTTTTTGTTTTTTCTGAAGTCCATCCAGCTATAAATTTCAAGGATTCTGTGACTTACTTGCGGATAAATGATAAATAAGGGCCACTTTAATTAGAGTTGTCTTACTTAAACTTTCTCATTTTTCAGTGATTTATACGTTACCAAAACAATATAATGCTAAGGGCAGGTCAGTTATCTATTTGGAAATCGTAAAGGAAAAGGAAAAACATTTGCAAGTAAAGAACATACTCTACTTATGTTCTGTATACTGTTTTTCAAACTTAAATATTGAATGTATTCTGAGATGGGATATCAATATAACAGACCTACCCATCTGAGACCTGGCACTTGGTACAGACTGATGCCACTTTTCCTGTCTTCCTAAGTCTGTGTTTCTCAAAATGACCATTCGATCAAAGTCACCCAGAAAATTATTGAAAATAAACATTCCCAGGCACTAACCCTTTAGAGATTCAGATTTAGTAGAGCTGAGCTAGAGCTCAGGAATCTGCATTTTTAGTAAGTTCCCCTTAGGGACTCCCATGCACACTTAAATTTAAAAACCACTTCCCCTACAGTATAAATTATTGTGCTGGGGGCCTGGTACTTCCAGCTGCCCAAACAATAAATAATAGAACAGGGTCAGAGTGAAAGAGGATTCTTATTACTAGGTTCTGGTAGTTCTGCCTTTATCACGGCCAGTGACAAGGAGCTACTTGCTTCTGTCTTTCACCCCCTGCCTTTTCTGTCACTGTTGCTTAGTCGCTAAGTCGTGTCCAACTCTTCTGACCCCATGGACTGTAGCCTGCCAGGCTCCTCTATCCATGGGACTTCCCAGGCAAGAATACTGGAGAAGGTTGCCATGCCCTCCTCCAGAGGATCTTCCCAACCCAGGGATAAAATCCGCATCTCCTGCATTGCAGGCAGATTTTTTTACTGCTGAGCTACCAGGGAAGCCCTGCTTTTTCTGAAAGATCAGCAAACTTTCCACTTAAGGAAGCCTCTTCCTGAACGTAGTTTTGAAGTCAATATGGAACTAGGGGTGGACAGAAGTAGTAGAAATTGTGGATTTATTGGGGAAGTACCTTAATTTTTTTTTCCTCAAAAATATATGTAGTTTAGAGAAACTAAGCTGATAGTTAAACTATCCAGATAAACTTACATGTCATCTTATAAATACATTTCCAACTAAGATAAAGCAGAAGTATACACTTAACAATTCAATACAACTGAAATGTGAGATTTTAAATATATGGGAATTTCAGTATGCTTTCAGGCTTTATGTGTGTGTGTTTAGTTGCTCAGTCTTGTCTGACTCTTCACAACCCCACGGATTATAGCCCTCCAGGTTCCTCTGTCCATGGGATTTCCCAGGCAAGAATACTGGAGTGAGTTGCCATTTCCTTCTCCAGGGGATCTTCCTGACTCAGGGATCAAACCAGCATCTCCTGCGTCTCCTGAGTTGCAGGCACATTCTTTAATCGCTGAGCTCCTGAGCATTTATTTTCTTCCATTTTTGAAGTTCACTGTATTCTTGAATGTTGATTTTCTTTTTCTTGTTTAAATCCAGTCCACTATTGTGTACAAAGTGCTGTTTCTGCCCTAAGGCTAAGAATGTTCTAGGTGAACTAATCAATCAATTTTTGCCCATTAAGAAAGGACACCAAAATAAAAAGAATGCTAACCTTTTGATTGATTTGGTACCAGTCTGCTAAACACTTTTTTTTAATGATACAACACCATGAGGAGAAACAGTTTCATACCTTAAGGAAAGGAAAACTCCCAGGTCCCAGGGAGTTGTGTGACATTTGGGGAAACTTTTTTCAAATCCTGGAGTATTGATTAACTTTAACATAACTTGGTGATAGTGGTGTTACTTTTAATTGAGTCTTTCTAGCCTAAAAGTTCTAAGATACACACATTTAAAATGTAAAATGTTTACATTCTGCAGAGCAAACTGAAAACAAGATGTGGTGTTCAGCTTAACTGAACATCTAACTCAGCAACAGCTTTTGAATAGTGCTGTTCAAAAATACCTTCCTTCACTTTTCAGACTCTTAGGCTTATAGAATTGACGGAAAAATAATTGATTTACTGTGTAGCCTGTGATGCTTCCAACTTGTTATTTTCAGGTTTAGGGTATTATGTGTCTGAACCTGTTGGTACTGCATTTTCTTCTAGGCTAACTGTTAAATTAGAGCAGTTCATGAAGAAAAATGACATACAATTTTGAATTTCATGAAACAGGATGTCTCAGCACAAAGGAAATTTTTTCTCATCTCTGGAACGGGATAAAATAAGATATAGCAGACCAGAAGTCCTCAAATGGTTAAAAGCTTAAAAAAAAAGAAAAGTTTTAAACTACCCTGTGTAGCCTGACATAGTTTTTCCCTCAAGTGTGTTGGTGGGTGCTTTTCCTCATCTTAACTTATTCCAGACTTTATAGTGGAATTAAATAGAAAAAATGGATTTAGGTTAGACTCCAGCTTGGCTTAAACCTTTCTATTACTTCCAGCAAGAGAAAAATGACATATAGATATACTAAATTAATAGGCATACCACAGATATGTTCAATGTAGTATCATGGTGGCAAGGTTAGAAGTAATAGGGAATTAATCCGTTTCTCTTTTCTTTTTTCAGGTTTTTGGCTGTACAAACCAACCTTCTCCAAGGTAAACAGCATTATATTTTTCTCTAATTTGTTGGAAGAACCAAGCATAATTTTATTGGCTTTGAATATATTTTTACTCGGCGGTGTCTCATAGTCATGAGTGTGACATTCAAATAGTGCCCGGAATTAGGCTTTTATTGGTGGTGTTAGTGATGAAAGCATCCTACGAAAATGGCTCGATGGCTGGACTAAGGAGTAGACCACAGAGAGAGAGAGGTCAAGAGAGAGGAGATACTTTTTCTTGTTTGGTTAGCCCTTTTATGAGGCAGCAGATTCTTTGTCTTGGTCTCTGATGTTCAAGGATGGAACGTTTCTTTGTGAGCAGCTGTGGTAGAGCCTGCTTCAATCCTGGATCCTACTGGGAAGAACTGAAAAGCAGAGCTCCCCTGAGCATGGCCCCAGCTCTTCATTTGGTGAGGCCTTCCAGTCCAGGTCCAGCAGAACAGCATTCACCAAGTTGTTCAACTTTTCAGGAGTATCTGTCAAAACTAGCAGTTGAGGATGCATTAATCTTGTTAAAGAACACAATAGGAACCCTTTTTTTATTTCATTAGAAAATCAGGATGCATTTGATGTGCACCATCTGGTTTGTGAATATAGGAATAAGTTTTTCAAAAGGGCACATTTCCAAGTTCTGTGTTTCATATGCTTGGGAAGAAAAAAACCCGTAAGCAGCTCTATTTCAAATGAGAGCAGTGCTAACGCTAATAAGACTGGGGTGGATTTCCACTACGTGTCATTTCTCCTAAATGACATGTGTTTGTAGTACGTTTGGCAGACTTGTCCTGTTTCAAGGATGGGCTTTCAATTGAAAAATTTTAAGTTCTCCATGTGTTAATTGGAAAATAGAAAGAGACATCATTGTAGCAAAGCAGCTGGCTTCCTAGGTATTAATTATGGTTATTTCATAAGGACTATTTTAAATTTATCTCCTGTTATTTATTATATTATTTTCAGAAATGGTAAGTTTTAAACCATAGAGAAAAATCAAGTTAAACTTTACTGCATATTGTATGCTTTAAAAAAGTTTTTTTTTTTTTTAGATTCGATCACTGTTAATAACCAGTAAGCAGTAACTAAACAAGAAAAAACAGATTTTCCATTGGTACTCTCTGCTAAGATTTTTTTTATTTAAATAAAAACAGAGCTCCAAAATATAGCCATCTCACTATATACTATAGGTCTATGTAGGGATATTTTTGGGTCAGAAAACCTGCTTTACAGGAATAATTCCTTCAGCTTCACATGTAATTTTTAAAATCCTATACAGTAACAAACATGATTTGTGAGGCGATATGATGCACTCCTTAACCTCTCAGTAATTGGAGGCATCTTCTGTGTGTATTCCACAAGTCCAGCTCACACTGATGAAGGAAACATAATTACATTACAGGCAATCTCATCTAAGGTAATTACAATTGTCGCCATCAATCCAATTAAAGAGGATAACCAGCTCTACTGAGTCAGAGCTGCAAAGCTTTCCAACTAAGGCCAGGTTTTGGGATGTGGGTGTGATTGAGGATTTTGAAAACTTTTATTCGCAAAACACAGTTGCTTATGAAAATAGACAGCAATGTTGAGAGAGGGGGTTAGTGGGGATAGATTGAATATTGGTAGAGGTTTTTTTTTTTTTTTCCATTTAACGTTTAATTTCTCATTGCTAAATACACAAATCAGGTAGATTTCTCATTGCTAAATACACAAATCAGTGTAGAGCCTCAACATCAGAGCTTTAGCCTCGTAAGATCTTTATGAAAAGGTTAACAAAGCATTATCATAATGGTCCATGGTACCCATCTGGCATCTCATTCTAAATTGGCCCTCCATCCCATTATTCCTTCAGAGATCTTCTGTTTCCTTCCATTTAAAGATACAATGCACCATTTCCTGTCTTTGCCTGGTGTGGAAGGAAGTTGGCTTGAATAATGCCTCCTTGGAAGCTTTTGCACTGGTTTATGTAGGCTCAGTGTAGTGGTGATATGGTGTACTAGTAAGAATTACAGAGGCATAATGGCAGGCGACGATGGTGCATGTCTTAAAGACTTCACCTGTCTATGTGGTCTAGGCCAGAATACAGGCTTACCTGGTTTCATAGTACTTTGCAGATACTACTTTTGTTGTTGTTGTTGTTACAAATTGAAGGTTTATGGCAACCCTACATCTGAAAAGTCTTATCACTGCAATTTTTCCAAACAGCATTTGCTCACTTCATATCTCTGTGTCACATTTTGGTAATTCTCACAATATTTTAAACTTTTTCATTATTATTGTATTTGTTATGGTGATCTGTGATCAGCGATTTTGAATGTTATTATTGAAATTGTTTTGTGGCTCTAAGAACTCCACCCATTAAGCAGCAAACTTAATCAATAAATCTTGTGTGTATGCTGACTGCCCCACTGACCAGCTGATCCCAGTCTTTCT
Organism: Bison bison bison; assembly: GCF_000754665.1. Taxonomy (NCBI): domain Eukaryota; kingdom Metazoa; phylum Chordata; class Mammalia; order Artiodactyla; family Bovidae; genus Bison; species Bison bison. Next base: position 5,619,627 of record NW_011494690.1, on the reverse strand, counting down.
GTCTCTCCTTGGGGCTCCTTCTTTTAGGAATATATGCTAAAATCGGGCCAATTAATAACCTTACAATGACCTCTTAGTGTTCAAGTGAAAGGAAAAGTTTCACTTTAAAACAAAAGCTAGAAATGATTAAGCGTCAGGAAGTAACAGTTAGAACTGGACATGGAACAACAGACTGGTTCCAAATAGGAAAAGGAGTACATCAATGCTGTATATTGTCACCCTGCTTATTTAACTTACATGCAGAGTACATCATGAGAAACGCTGGACTGGAAGAAACACAAGCTGGAATCAAGATTGCTGGGAGAAATATCAATAACCTCAGATATGCAGATGACACCACCCTTATGGCAGAAAGTGAAGAGGAACTCAAAAGCCTCTTGATGAAAGTGAAAGTGGAGAGTGAAAAAGTTGGCTTAAAGCTCAACATTCAGAAAACGAAGATCATGGCATCAGGTCCCATCACTTCATGGGAAATAGATGGGGAAACAGTGAACTGTCAGACTTTATTTTTTGGGGCTCCAAAATCACTGCAGATGGTGACTGCAGCCATGAAATTAAAAGACGCTTACTCCTTGGAAGGAAAGTTATGACCAATCTAGATAGCATATTGAAAAGCAGAGACATTACTTTGCCAACAAAGGTCCGTCTAGTCAAGGCTATGGTTTTTCCTGTGGTCATGTATGGATGTGAGAGTTGGACTGTGAAGAAGGCTGAGCACCGAAGAATTGATGCTTTTGAACTGTGGTGTTGGAGAAGACTCTTGAGAGTCCCTTGGACTGCAAGGAGATCCAACCAGTCCATTCTGAAGGACATCAGCCTTGGGATTTCTTTGGAAGGAATGATGCTAAAGCTGAAACTCCAGTACTTTGGCCACCTCATGCAAAGAGTTGACTCATTGGAAAAGACTCTGATGCTGGGAGGGATTGGGGGCAAGAGGAGAAGGGGACGCCAGAGGATGAGATGGCTGGATGGCATCACTGACTCGATGGAAGTGAGTCTGAGTGAACTCTGGGAGTTGGTGATGGACAGGGAAGCCTGGCGTGCTGAGATTCATGGGGCACAAAGAGTCAGACACGACTGAGTGACTGAACTGAATTGAATAAGCAAAACATGTCAAAAACAGAGTCAGACCCTAAGTGAGACCACTTATGCCAAACAGTTAGCCCAGTTATTAACACAAAGGAAAAGTTCTTGAAGGAAATTGAAAGTGCTACTCCAGTGAATGAAAAGAAAGTGAAATGGCCTCATTGCTGATATGGAGAAAGTTTTAATGGTTTAGGTAGGACATCAAACTAGCCCCAACATTCCCTTAAGCTGAAGCCTAATCTAGAGCAAGGCCCTAACTCTCTTAAACTCTATGATGACTGAGAGAGATAAAGAAGCTCCAGAAGAAAAGTTTGAAGCTAGGATCATGAGGTTTAAGAAAAGACACCATCTCCATGACGTTCAAGTGCAAGGGTTGATGCACAAGCTATAGCAAGTTATCCAGAAAATCTAGCTAAGATCATTAATGAAGGTGGTTACACTAAGCAACTAAATTTCAGTGTAGATGGAGCATCCTTATATCAAAAGAAAATGCCCTCTGGGACTTTCATAGCTAGAGAGGAAAGGTCAGTGTTTGGCTTCAAAGCTTCAAAATCACTAGCTGTGTTAGCCCCTAACTCTCTTGTTAAGGGCTAATGCAATTAGTGAATTTAAGTTAAATTCACTTAAATCAAGTGAATTCAGTGCTCATTTACCATCCCGAAAACCCTCCGGCCCTTAAGAATTATGCTAAATTTGCTCTGCCTATGCTCTGTAAATGGAACAAAGTCTAGGTAAAACTACATTTGTTTACAACATGCTTTACTATTTTAGGCTCACTGTTGAGACTACTGACCAACAGAAAAGATTTCTTTGAAAATATCACTCCTCATTGACAATGTACCCAGTCACCCAAGAGCTCTAATGGAGATGTATAATGAGATTTATGCTGTTCTCATGCCTGCCTACACAACATACATTCTATAACCTATGAATCAGAGTAATTTTGACTTTCAAGTCTTATTCTTTAAAAAATACATTTTGTAAGGCTATGACTGCCAGAGATAGTGATTCCTCTGATAAATCTGGTCAAAGTAAATTGAAAACTTTCTGGAAAGGATTCACTATTCTAGATGACATTAAGGACAAGTGTGATTCATGACAAGAGGTCAAAATATCCACCTTAACAGGAGTTTGGAAGAAATTGACTCCAGTCTGCATGGACGACTTTAAGGAATTCAAGACTTCAATGAAGGAAGTATCTACAGATGTGGTGGAAACATCAAGAGAACTAGCATTCAAAGTGGAGCCTGAAGCTGTAAGTGAATTACAATCTCATGATAAAACTCTAACAGATGAAGATTTGCTTCTTATGGATGAAAAAATAAAGTGGTTTCTTGAGATAGAATCAATCTCTAGTGAAGATTCTTTGAAGACTGTTGAAATGCCAACAAAGGACTTAAGAGGATTACATTAACTTAGTTGATAAAACACTGACAGGGTTTGAGAGGATTGACTCCAATTTTGGAAGAAGTTCTACAATGGGTAAAATGCTATCAGAAAGCATTGCTTGCTGCAGAGAAATTGTTAATAAAAGGAAGATTCAACTGATGCTACAGACTTCATTGTTTTAATTTTAAAAATTGCTGCAGCCACCCCAGCCTTCAGCAACCACCACCCTGATCAGTCAGCAGCCATTAACATTGAGGTCAGACTTTCAACTAGTAAAAAGATTGACTTGCTGAAGGCTCAGATGATAGAAAATTTTACCAATAAAGTACCTTTAGTGAAGGTATGTACATTTTTTAGGCATAATACTATTGCACACTTGAGACACTACAGTATAGTATCAGTTCAGTTCAGTCGCTCAGTCGTGTCTGACTCTTTGCGACCCCATGGATGCAGCACGCCAGGCTTCCCTGTCCATCACCAACTCCCAGAGTTCACTCAAACTCATGTCCATTGAGTCAGTGATGCCATCCAACCATCTCGGTATAAACACACCTTTTATATCACTGGGAAAGCAAAATCCATGTGACTCACCTTATTGCGATATGCACTTGATTGCAGTGGTCTGGATGTAAACTGGCAATATCTCCCTGGTATGACTGAGCCTTGGATATAGGACTTAGAGAACAGGAAATGAGAATGATGTGACTAACTGTGTCTAAGATTTAGAAAGGGCCAAAGAACGATTGTATATGCCTAGATTGGGTAATGTTCTACTAGCTGGAGATACTGGTGACTATTTTCTTGGTGACTATTTATGTATGAAGAGATGAAGGAGGTAATCTTCTAAGTCAAGGGGTGGGAGGGGAAATTTTGCTGTCTCATATCAACAGCTCCCTTAATCACCACTCAGCATTCTTTCACTTTTCCATGCCCTGGCTTTTCTCTTCTGCATCTGGAACTTGGCCTTAATTACGTCCTTCTCATATATTTTTCAAATTCTCTCACTGCTCCCCAAACTCCTTGTCACACTCAGAAACCTCTTCTCTCTGTCCATGTAAATGCTTCCAATCCTGCTTTAGAACTTAACCTCTTTCAGGGAACCAGTTCACCCAGAAGTGGAAGAGGAGGCAGAGAACGGCCTTGGTAGAAGGGGAGCTCCGTTTCATATTCCACTCCTAATCAGCCCTGTGATACTGAGCAAGTCAACAAAACTACCTGAGGCAGTTTCCTCATCTGTAAAATGAAGTTGTTAACTTGTCTCCTACTAACTTCATTGTAAAGAGTACTTCAAACAAATGTGGAAAAGTTATTCATAATGTATAAATTTGCATACATATATGAAGGATTGTGTATGCATATATTTACTATTATTGAACGCACTGTATTCCCTTAATTTTCTTCTGTGGGGTCCCCCAGCTCTTGCAATTTAAGTGGTACTTCTAACAATAATTGCTTTTATCCCTTAGTATGTTGTTTTTGCATTTTCTGTTTCCTGTTGAGTATTTCAGAAACCTGAGGCTGGCAGCACATTGTTGCTTGTTTCTTTTCTTTCATTTAATTTGTTCTCTGACTCCCTGCCATGGGATGCTTTGTTGAGGGACTATGTAGTGTTTTTCCTCTCCTAAGTTTTCCTCCCACCGCTGCAAGCGTATAGCCCAGGTTGGGCTAGAAGAAAACATGCTGCAGTATCAAAATAATCATATAAAGGGCCGGGGTAGAAACTGAAGGCCAGAGACCCTCCCTGATGCTTTGGTAATGAGTAAGAACTTGGGCAGATGCTGGGAGATGGAGAGGAGGAAGCCTCAAGACTGAGTTAGATTTCTTATCTGTGTGATAAATAGATATCAGGGACCAAATTAACTTGATTTTTTAAAAATTGAAATCAGATTTTTTACACATCTGAGTTTATGCACTAAAACTTCACATAAAGAACTGCTCAACATATAATTGTTATTAAATAATGTAACTTGTATAAATAGTCTAGAATAATTTTAGAACCTATTCTGGGTTCTAGATGGTATAAATTAAGCATTGAGGGGAAAAAAAGAGCCTAGAAAGTCTTGATATACTTAATTTCTTAGAAGTACAGGTAGATATCCTTTCCACTGCTTGTTTAAAGATAACTAAATAGGATGCTAATAATTTCAGTGAAAATAATAGAAGAAAATAGTCTAGGAGAGCCACTGAAACTTGAAACTAGGTGATGGTGAGTTAGCTAGTGTAAGTATTTGTGATTTCTGCTAATAAATGGTATACATTAAACAGATCGTATATTGTATTTGAAAATTGGAGTGTAATTTTTTGACTTCTTTCTGTTTTTTAAACTCTAGGATCCACCTTTGGTGGGTTTTATGACCGTGTCTTAAAATGGAATAGATACAAGGAATCATGTGCTGTAATAGTCATCTAGTGCTGTGTAACAAATCACCCTGAAATTAGCAACTTACAACCACAAGCGTTTCTTATCTCATATAGTTTCTGAGGGGCTGGAGTCTAGAAGTGGCTTAGCTCAAGATCTCATGAGGCTGCAATCAAGGTGTCAGTCCCACATTCGCTTCCACAACGGCTCATTGACATGGTTGGCAGGAGGCCTCAGCCCCTCATCATTCAGACTCTCTGTAGATTACTTGAGTGTCCTCAAGACTTTGCAGCTGACTTTCCCCAGAGTGAGAGATCTGAGAGAGAGAAAGAAAGCAAGCAAGAAGCCTGAGAGTTACTTTTTCTCATACCATCCAACTGTATATCCAAAACCTCAATGCAATTCTGACACCAACTCCTGGAGTTAGTGGAAATTTCATAGTTTTAGGGCTCAGTCCCACAAGACTGTCTCCACTTCAGACATCAAGCTACCCATATTTATGCCCATTCAACTATAAATGCAGGAGTTTGCTGGAATGACTCATAGAACTCAGGAAGGTGTTTTACTTACAATTACTATTTTATTATAAAGGATCCAACTCAGGAATAACCAAATAGAAAAGGCGCATTAGGAAAATATCTTCTGGGAGAGGATGGTAGGGTATGGAAAGTCCATGCCCTTTCCAGACACACCTCCCTTGAAACATGTTGATATACACATGAACCCCATTGTTGATGGGTTTTTGTGGAGACTTCATTTAGTAGGCATGATTAATTAACTTAATCATTAGCAATTAACCTGCTCTCCATCCCCATTCTCCTGGAGGTTGTGCATGGGGCTGAAAGTTCTAAACTTCTAATGAAGGCTTATTCTGATATCCAGGCCCCACTCCTGAAGCTCTCTAGGGTCTGCCAAGAGTCATATCAATCTCCCTTATCATTCAGGAAATTCTAAGGGTTTTAGAAGCTTTCTGCCAGGAACCAAGGACAAAAACCAAATACCTTTTATGACCTAGCTTCAGAAGTAACATAACTTCATTTCTACTCTTTCCTATTGGCCCCACATACCGTCTCTGATACAAGGTGCAGGGAACTACATAAGGGCATGGGTACAAAGAAATAGGGCCTCAGAGGCCATGTAGGAGACTAACCCCACATCTGCTGCAATTTTTCTTTCTTCAGCTACAGATGTGTCAGGAAAATCTAGTGTCCCCTTGGTTGTGGTTTGAATACAATCAAGAATGTTATTTCTTAGTTAGATGATGGTATGCTGCTGCTGCTGCTGCTAAGTCGCTTCAGTCTTATCCGACTCTGTGCGACTCTGTAGACGGCAGCCCACCAGGCTCCCCCGTCCCTGGGATTCTCCAGGCAAGAACACTGGAGTGGGTTGCCATTTCCTTCTCCAATGCATGAAAGTGAAAAGTG
>NW_011494690.1:5590599-5613269 GCF_000754665.1 Bison bison bison | reverse complement strand
CTCAGTCGTGTCCGACCCTCAGCGACCCCATGGACTGCAGCCCACCAGGCTCCTCTGTCCATGGGATTTTCCAGGCAGGAGTACTGGAGTGGGGTGCCATTGCCTTCTCCGAGATGATGGTATAGTATCCCTTTATTTTGCTAACCTGTTGGTGGCTCTTGACATGTAAGCTGTTGAAATAAGTCTGTTCCTGATCCTCAGTGGGATTGTCAAGGCCTAACCATCAGCCATGTGTCCAACTCAAACATTTGGCAATGGAAAATGACTAGGCACGAACTATGAGATCTGGGCTCTGGTCTTATTCTTGCTCTTGAGTTATGCCATGACCTCAGGTTTCCCATCTCTAAAATCTAAGAGTCAGGGGAGATGACCAACAGTAAAATGTATGCCTTTCCAAGAAAGTTCAAAGAAAATGCTTAAATCAAGTGATAAGGATTGTATCAGATGATAACAAGGTTCTTAGAATATGTTTAGTTGATTTGGGGGGAATAATAGCTTATATTTCTTTTTCTAAAAGTAAATCATATATGATCCCTCTGGTCAGTCATCTTTTACTCTAACAGACCCTCCAAATGGTATCTCTGGCATGACATTTTGGAATTGACTGGTGTTGATGGATCACAGATCATCAAACTAACAAACAGCCTTGTACATATCCTACTCTCTCCATTTAAAGCTGTAGAAACTGAGGCCCAGAAAAGTTAAGACACTGCCCTAAGGATGCAGAGCAAGGTATTGGCCGCAACAGATGGCAGCAGAGAACCCCTGAATCTTTGCCCCTCTCTACATACTAAGTATACCAAGCAGTTGGTATATTTTTCCTCTATTACCGTTAGTAAATATCTGTTTATCTTATTCAAAACAAACGAACATGCATGTCAAGAAGTAGAGCATTATTGGTTCAAGAGGAAAGTGCCAATGTGTTTTAAAAAAAAATTCATTGAACAGTGCAGACTTAATTGTGATGTAGCTCCTGATTTTGTAAATCTTGCAAATGAAAAATCTTGTTCTTATGAGAAGCAGTTTCTTTGGAGAATCACGCAATATGGCCTTATAGTCTGTTTATCTTGACATGTTTGGTATTGATGAAGCACTGGCAGGGGTTCGCTGGCATTTCTTTGAGGAGAGAGAAGCTGGTGCTGGATGAACAGTGAACACAGACAGGCAGAAAGCCTGGGGGAGAGATGAGGCTTGTGCTAGCCTTCTGCCAAGCATTTCTCTGGCCACTTTGTTTTCCTGTCTCTTCTCTTTGTCCCTTTCTTATCCCTTTTCAGGACTCTTTGTACTGTCTCTGATATAACTGAGATCATAATTTGGCCTCAGAGAGTGCAGTAGTATACTTGCAGTTCTCAAGATTATTATTTAAGAGCTTCCAGCTTACATGTAAACAAAGATTCTGTTCCTTTTGCAGTCAAGACAATATTATTATGGAACGGCTCATTTGCATGCCAAATGGGAGTAGACTTGTATTCTTAGCCATTTCCTTAAAGGTGCATTATGGCAATTTACTTATTTAGGTGATTTAGAAAGATGTCAAAGTCTTTAATCCATAGATTATTGATTTATAAACTTCTCTTCCTTGTGCTTTATCATTAACAATTACCTTTCCTAGATTAACCTAAATAACCTGATAATTACCAAGAACTAGACTAATTATATATTAATATATATATTATGGTTGATTTTACTTGTAGAGGAATTTTATCTGTAGATTTTAGCAATAGAATATGAACTTCCTCCTTGTCTCTTCTGAAAAGAGAAAACAGTTCTACAATACATGGTTTGCTAGATTTCCATTAAAATTGAAAAGTTACCGTCTATTGTCTAGAAGGAAGAAGGCCACTTTTCTGTTTTTTTCCTCCATTATTCTTTTTATAATTTATTTTCCCATAGTGAAATAGCAATGTGTCAAGATCCTATAAATAACCTCCTGTGTTTGGATATGTACATATATATTATTATTACCTATAAAAGTGTATTATTTACAAAGTAGATATGTATAACTCTTATATAAGATTTTTTTTCTGGATCCACATTCAGCAAAATGTGTCTTGCAAGGATCAATATGTCACTTACCTGACATATATATATATATATATTTAAACCATACTTTCAGCACTGCATGTGTATCTGGTACAGCTAAGTGAACATTTGTATGTTGAATATTTTCCCTTTGAAATCCATGGTGAGCTCAAATATTTCCTAAAGAAAAAACTATAAATTGATGAAAACAGTGATACACACATTTACTCCTAGAATTATTACAAAGCATTCTGCTTTTTTCAGTATGCGCTCATATAGTTTATTGTGGTTCACACTTTCAAAAGTAAATTAGGTGAGCGGTTAAGGATTTGATGTGTTCTTCTATAGTAAGGAAAAGCACATAGACACTAAACGCAGTAGTCTAAAACTGTATTGTGAATTTTCACCAGTGACGGACTTGACATGCCCACACTAGCTGCTTGCTGGTTTGGATTGTGTAACACAGAGAAGCATGCAGTACCCATAAGATTAATGACTGTTTCTAATACATCTATGGTATCTGTACGGTCCATCACGTAGAGCTTAATAAATAAAACTTTAAATAAATGAAATAAAAGGCATGGGGAAGGGAAAGGTAGTATATACAACTAAGTTTTAAAGGGAAAGTGTTAGTCATTCAGGTCCTGTCCAGCTCTTTGCAACCCCATGGACTGTAGCCCACCAGGCTCCTCTGTCCATGGAATTCTCCAGGCATGAATACTGGAATGGATTGCCATTTCCTCCTGCAGGGGATCTTCCCAACCCAGGGTTCGAACCCGTGTCTCCTGCATTGTAGGAGGATTCTTCACCACCTGAGCCACCAGGGAAGCCCATATATACCATATTCCAAAAGGAAAAACATGTTGAGATACATTTTAGGGCATAATTCACTAGTTTATTGCTACCATCATATCCCTATGTATACAGAGCTTGATATAAAGTATGAATGTGCATTCACCAGTTTAAAAACAAAACACAGAAGTTTTTTCAGAGGCCATTTTATCAATCTCTTCCTATTTAAGTTCACGTTAGCATAGCTGCCCCTCCATTGAGGAAAGATTCTCTTAAATATTTGAAGGTACATATGCAGGTCTTAATTGACCCCAAAGGAGGTCTTTGAAGTTCACTGCTTCTAAAACTTATTTAAAATTGAAGTTTTTCTGCCCTAAAATAGCATATGTCTGTGATACATAAATCATAAGACTTAACTAAATTTTAACACCTATAACCCCATTAACCTGTCCCCTGTTGTAACCTGCTCTGCCCCCTCCCTGTTCATGCAGGAACCCTGGTATGTTATAAACTCCAGCCTCCTAATTTCCCCTGGGATTCCCAGGTGGTGCCTTATGTGTGCTTAGGAGCAGCTTTCACACCACTTGTATTTACTTGAAGCTCCACCAGGGATGATACCACCTCCCACTACCGCTGCTCACCCCACTGCCGCTGCTCACCCCACTGCCTTTTACAGTACCCACTAGACATTGTACATATGCTGGTTCTGCCTAACAGCCTTGTCTTTCTTCTGCCTTATCTGTGGTGGTTTAGTCACTAAATCGTGTCCAACTCTTGCGACCCCATGGACAGTAGCCCACCAGGCTCCTCTGTCCATGGGATTCTCCAGGCAAGAATACTGGAGTGGGTTGCCATTTCCTCCCCCAGGGGATCTTCCCATCCCTGGGATTGAACCTGCATCTCCTACATCACAGGCGGATTCTTTACTGTTGAGCCATCAAACCTGGTCATATATCCTGGTGGCTGCTTTGAAAATATCCAGATTGTCCCATAGCCTACAGTTGAGTAAGAAGACTGGATTTCTTCTATAGTTAAGAAAGGTCCCAAGGAAGTGGGGCTTGAACCCCAGTGAGCTGGCTTATATTCTTTCCATTTTAGTTTCCAGTCCTCACTTTTCCCAGGACCCAGCCATGTTTCCAGGATTCTGGGTCAGAGACCGATTGGAATGAGAGGCATCATGCTGTGGGTAGCCTTCTGCTCCTCACCAATACCCAGGACTTTTACATGAGTACGAGCATCGCAACTGAGTCTCTCCTTCATTGGGATGGGTTCTTCCCAGGAAAATATTTAGTGTCACTGCCGACCTACCCCTACTGGACTTCTACTGGGCCGCCATAGAAGTTCAGCGGCCATTCCAACAGTGGGTTCACCTTTAGCCACATTCCCCCACCTGCAAGAAAAACACTGGGTTCCATAGGAACTAATTTTTCTTGTGTCTTCACTACCAGTGTAATAAAGATTTATAGACATGTCTGAACTTTCACAGTGGGGAGTAAAAGGCTGAGGCTCAAACTATATCCCCTCTACAATGTACATTTATAGTTTTTCACTCTTTTGAAGAATTTTCATAATATGCTTACTTCCTAGATTTATTATCTTATCCATAGTATAGTAATTTATCCTTGGTACAATTTTTCTTTCAAACTCTTAATAGCAATACTCTGTGCTGAAATATTAAAAAGGAAATTTTTTTAGCACTTACTTATTTTTCTACTGCTAAAGAATATAGTTAATAAACTATAGAAATGCCTGCTATGATTATTTCCAATGTAAGATGCAGAATTAAAGAAAGCAGGATGGGGAAAGGAAATAGATACTCAAATAGCTCACTTCAAAGTGGATTTAGTTATTTAAGGCATGACTTTATGTTATAGAGTAGCTAAAAAGATTTTTAAACAGCTAGATGTATTCAGAACATATGTCTTTATACAGCAAATGGCACACAGATGACAGAGGTCCTGTCGTCATTCCTTATGTATGCGGTACCTGAGTGAAAGAATATGAAAGCCCACTATAATGAGAACAATAGCTAAGGTACCTGTGTCAAAGTCGCACATAATTGATTACCTATCAACACCAACCTTACCCCACCACACACACACACACACACACACACACACACAGGAGTCCAAAAATCTGCTTCAGAATTTGAAATCCCACAGTTCTTTGCATTCTTCTGGGTTTCAGCTGCAAGCGTGCATTTTTTAGATCCTAAATATGTAACAGTAAAAGAATGATTCAACTATGGCAATGATATATTTCATGACAGAATTATATGTGTTAAATTGTTTTGAATAAGTTTTTAATGATGTGGGAAAATATTGAAACTACAACACGGAGTGAAGAACCAGATTGCATAACTTTATATACAATATAATGAACGTGTGTGTGTGTGTATGTGCGTGCATGGTTATGCATGAAATACCGACCTGCTTATCATTGAAAAGTGAAAGAGAAAGTCACTCAGTTGCATCTGACTCTGCGACCCCATGGAAGGTACAGTCCATGGAATTCTCTAGGCCAGAATAACGAGTGGGTAGCCTTTCCCTTCTCCAGGGGATCTTTTCAACCCAAGGATCAAACCCAGGCCTCCTGCATTGCAGGCAGATTCTTTACCAACTGAGCTATCAGGGAAGCCCACTACTTATCATTAAGGCTGATATAATTACAGGACATTTTTAAAGTATATTTTTCCTGCATAGTCTGGATTTTCTGTAATGAGCATATATTAGATAAAGGAAAACTGGGACACAATATAGAAACTAAATTTTATAATAGAACAGTGTTTACAGATAGTTGAGACACATAGGTTGTTGCAAAAGTCATAGTCCTAGAATGCTAGGAAAAGCATTAAAAAGTTTCTGAGGAAGAAAATTTCATCCAATAAGACCCAATAAGGTGGAAGTTGAGAAATCAACAGTCAAAAAGTTTTGTTTTCAGAAAGGCTGCATTGTGGATTAAGCTGAGGTAAAGCAGCCACCTTTCAGGGCAGCCAGAGCAGGAAGGGGCATACGCCCAAGAGCTGCTCACTAGTAGCATGAGGAAAGGGAGCTCGAATAAAGACAGGATGCAAACAGGGTGCGCGGGAACAAAGAGGAAACAAGGGGGAACAGGAAGGGGGCTGGGAGCTTCTGCACTTGGCATTGTCCCAGGTTTAGGTGATCTCGTCTGCAGATTTGGAGTTAGCTGGCTGAGAGTTAAATCTGATTGTTAATGCTGGAGTGGAATGTTCTTGAGAGAATGGTATACCGAATACAAATTTTTATAACAAAACACTTCCCTGTATGCTGTCCCTGTAGCCATACCATTGTCCCTTTGCATGTTTGGATTGGTTACAGACTCCTTTAAAGAACTGAAAGTGAATTGAATTATGACAACCAAACCTCAGGGCTCACAGTGACTAAGGCAGAACTTTCTTCTGAGAAAATAAGCATTTTTTTGGAAAATAAAACACGTTAAACAATGCAATCATCTGTCCCTTGCCTGCCTAAACAGAAGACATTTAATATGTTTCTTTCTGTGGGGCAAAGTTAACACAATAAAGTTTTGCATTGTAGAGTAATGCCCTTAAATATTGGTATGGTGCTAAGTGCTCTTATGCAGAAAAATTCCAGAAAGGCTCTGTGGACACCTTGTATTCCTTTTCGTAGCTATTACTACTTTGATTTTCTGGCTCTCTGGTGCCCTTTCTCAGTGTTCCCAGCAACCCTCAAGCCCTCCTCATTTACCTTCTGCATTTTTCCATGTTTGGAAACTGCTGGCTAGTATCCTGTCAGAGAGCCTGGACCCAGAAGCTGTTGTGGGTAAAAGGCATGGGCTTGAGCATTCAGACTTATCAAGACTGTTTGACAACACAGAGGCTTTTTGCTTATTTTTTTACTTTTTTTTTTAAATCCTGGATAACTGAGATTGACAAATATGTGGCTTTGTAAGTAAAGTGACTTTCAAACATTGTTCTCTCAGCTACTTGCTACAAATCTGGGACTTCTACAGCTTCATTTCTGGAACTTAGAGTTATAAAAACCTCAAAATGCTAGCGTATAGTGTACAATGTAAAACACATTTTAGAACCGATGTAAATGTGTTTATGAGACACATAGATAATGCTGTTTCATGGCAGCGAATTGTAGGCTATATGGAGCCTAAAACTACAGATTATTTCTTTTTCCATTATTTTAGGGAGAAAGAATGTCACCAACTATTCTAAAATCTAAGGAACATAAAAAAAGTACATTTATGTAAAGCAGAGCTGGATAACTGTCTATAAGCATAGTACTGAGGAAGATCTTCCCCACCCCACGCCCTCCCCTCCCCCGCCAGCGCACACACTGCACGATAGGCAGACTGCATCTCATCTCCCTCTGTCCCTACTCCTTCAGTTGTTGAGGGTGGAAGGAGGTCTTTGAACCTCATTTATTCATTCATTAGGATATGTTTTAAGTCTCTACTATATTTCTAGCACTGTTTTCATTAATATTGTCATTCATTCATTATCAAATATTTATTGAGCTCTTCTATGTGTCAGGCACCCCTCCAGGTGTTGGGGATACAGGAGTGAACAAGACAGACAAGATCTGTTTTTCTCATGAGCTTACATCTTAAATCATTAATACAAAAATGCTAGGCAGTGCTCAGTTTGAGGGAGATACTAAGATGAGTAACACTGGCCTTTACCATCATGGTCTTGCAGAATGTGTTATAAACAAAGAAGATGTTTATGAATACAATGTATCTGGGCCATTAAGAGTATCCTCTTTAAAATGGATGTCATTATTTGGGAGAATATTTGAATATTAGTACTATACAGTGGTTAAGGCTTTTTATATCCAGTTTTATTTACTTTAAAATTTTCAGCTAGTTCACAGGTAGAGGCCTGAAAGATCCATTTTCAGAAACATAAACAAACAAAGATTGAATCAGGGAAAAGAAAAAAATCACAAAAAGTCCGGTATCGTAACATGACTACTAAGTGTGTCCCAAACCACTTCTTTGGTGCCTTTCTGGGTGGTCAAGAAGCGGTGTGTCTTTGTTTGTGAGCACCTTGTGCAGCAGAGTTTTCGCCTCATTCCCATCATGGCAGGCAGTGCATAACCATTCAGATGTTCAAGTGAGTCAGCATTGCTGTGCTTTGCCCTGTGTGTGCTTAGTTGCTCAGTCATGTCCAGCTCTTTGAGACCCCATGGACTGTAGCCCACCAGGCTCCTCTATCCATGGGATTTTCCAGTCAAGAATACTGGAGTAGGTTGCCATGCCCTCCTCCAGGGGATCTTACAAACCCAGGGATCAAACCCAGGTCTCCTGCATTACAGGTGGATTCTTTACCAGCCGAGCTACCAAGGAAGCCATGGTTTGTCCTACCAAGTGCTAAGCCCCTTCCTTAAGTTGAGAACCCTGGTTTCAATCTTTGCACCTCAAATTCCTTTTCCCCTCCAGCCTCTGAATTGCCTCTGAGAACACAGAGCTTGCTGTGTCAAGTTTCTCAAATCTTGCATGATCCAAAATACCAAAGCAGCCCATCAACAAGTCCCTCCTTCCTGCTCCACTGTCTAACACACCCTCATGACTGTACCAAGTACCTTTTGTACATGCATCAACTCCCCAGTACGATGTAAGCTCCCAAGAATTCAGACCCTACAGTCTGTGTGAGTCCAGGATCTAGAACAGGACAGAACATATGGTCACTGAAACACAAGGTTTAGGAGTCAGACCAGCCTGTGTTTGAATTCAGGCTCTGTCATTTAGGATGTGTGACCTTAACAATTTGCTGAATCCTTAGAGCCCTGGTCTTCTCATGTATAAAACAGGATTAATAGCAGTATCTGTCTTACAGTTGATTTAAAGATAAAATGAGATAATATCACCATGTTTGCCAGCATATGGCCACTGTTTTTTATTAATATTTGCTCAATACATTCAACAGATACTTTTTTCAAGGTCCTGATATGTGCCAACCACAGCTTTGTTAGGAATAAGCCTGAAATGATCAGAACACTGGATGAATCTCAGGATCATTCTAGAAAGCTTTTTTCTTTTACTCCAAAACATGCCAACTTTCATGGCTCTACCATAGTTTAATTTCCTCATAGTTATAACTGAAAAATTAAACTACATTTATACACACACAAACTGAGTGTTTAAAAGAAGTTCTCATGTGTTTCTTTTGCAAAATGAAGAAATCTTAGCTTTTATCCACGTAGTCAAAAAATTATCTTAATCAAAGAAAACAAATAAGGAAGACTCAAGGGGTATGAATTCTAATATATGTGAGTACTTGGTTTCAAAATCTTTTATTACCACATCAATCCAGATGATGATAATAAAAGGAAAAGGAAGTGTGTCATACATACATAAGAAGGAAATTCTATTTTATTTAACACTCAGGAAGACCTGGACAGAAATTTTCTGTTGTGAAAGCATTTGCATTAATAAAGCAAAGAGATGAAAACCATTTCAGATGGGATGTTAAAAATCTGACATGTGCACGAGTTTTACATTTTAAATCAGAATATATACAATGTCATGCAATAGCTAGTTACTAATGAGTGCATTTTTCTCCTGAATGTTTAATAAACTCCTAACACATTTTAGGATCCCTGGGTAAGGAAGATCCCATGGAGAAAAAGGACTTCTCTTATAGCTCAGCTGGTAAAGAATCTGGCCACAATGCAGGAGACCCCAGTTCAATTCCTGGGTTGGGAAGATCCACTGGAGAAGTGATAGACTACCCACTCCAGTATTCTTGGGCTTCCCTGATGGCTCAGCTGGTAAAGAATCTGCCTGCAATGCGAGAGACTTGGGTTCGATCCCTGGGTTGGGAAGATCCCCTGGAGAAGGGAAAGGCTGCCCACTCCAGTATTCTAGCCTGCAGAATTCCATGGAGTGTATAATCCATAGGGTCACAAAGAGTCGGACATGACACAGTGACTTTCTGAGGGATTCCCAGATGGTTCAGTGGGTAAAGAACCTGCCTGCAATGCAGGAGACACAGAAGATGTGGGTTCAACCCTGAGTCAGGAAGATCCCCTGGAGGAGGGCATGGCAACCCACTCCAGTATTCTTACCTGGAGAGTCCCATGGACAGAGGAGCCTGACAGTCCATAGGATTACAGAGTCTGAAGCAACTGAGCATGCACACAGTTAATTAACTTAGGGCTTCCCTGGTAGCTCAGTTGGTAAAAAATCTGCTTGCAATGCAGGAGATCCTGTTTCACTTCCTGGGTCAGGAAGATCCGCTGGAGAAGGGATAGGCTACAGACTCCAGTATTCTTGGGCTTCCCCCTATGGCTCAGCTGGTAAAGAATCCACCTGTAATGCAGGAGAGCTGGGTTCAACCCGTGGATTGGGAAGATCCCCTGGAGAAGGGAAAGGCTACCCACTCCAATATTCTGGCCTGGAAAATTCCATGAACTGTATAGTCCACAGGGTTGCAAAGAGTCAGACACAACTGAGCCACTTTCACTTTCAACACGTTTTAAGGCCCAATTCAAATATGCACATATATCATTTCCTTTCTGAAGCCTTCCTGTAGATTAGTTATACCCATTTGGGGGCACCTTTGTTACTCCGTGCACACTCAAATATGAATGCGTCATAGTTGAATTAGTCATTTACTGATCTCTTATTCTCTTTCCCTGGTAGCTCAGTTGGTAAAGAATCCGCCTGCAATGCAGGAGACCATAGTTCGATTCCTGGGTTGGGAAGATCCACTGGAAGAGGGATAGGCTACCCAGTCTAGTACAACTATGATCTTCTTTTTGAAAAAAAAAAAAAAAATTCTATTTCAATACTTTACTTGGCTGTGGCACAATGTGAAGGAAAAAAAAAAAAAAAAGCTGCTACTGCTAAGTCACTTTAGTCATGTCCAACTCTGTGCAATCCCACAGACGGCAACCCGCTAGGCTCCTCTGTCCCTGGGATTCTCCAGGCAAGAATACTGGAGTCAGTTGGAGTATGTGAATTGTGGACTGCATGCCATTGCTCTCCAAAGAGCTGAGCCTGAAGACAGCACTGTAAAGGATCCTGAACGGGGTGTGATTTAATTGTGTAATTATTTTGTGGGCAAATGATGCATGCAAGACAGGGCTTGGATGTGTGGGTTTTCTTTTTTTTTTTTTTTGCATGCTGGAACTTCTGGTGTCTGAGATGGAAAAGTAGATAAATCAAAAACAAAAGACTATACACTTTTCTTCCTTAACTCCTCACTCCCTTCCCCCTTTTTGGAATTCAAGCCCCAGACTTCCCATCTTGTCTCAACGGTTCTAACTTTCAAACACTGCTGCACATCTGTTGAGAATGTATTTTAGATTCCCTCAGCTGCTTCAACTCAACTGTTAAGAAACAGCTGATTTTGGCACATGTGCTTTTTTACACCTGAATTTCTAGTCACATATTAGCCCAGGGCCAAGACTTGCAGCTCCCAGGCGTGAACATTAGTAGGCGTGAACTATTGCCTTCAATGAGCCCAGCAGTGAGCTGCCTGCCAAAGTCCTCACTCCACCTTGATCTCTTTGTTAGTTGAGTTCAGGATTTCTCTCAGAAACTCGAGCCTCATTACTGTTTCTTCAGTGTCTGCTCCAAGGTTACCTCGAGTCTGTGGCAGAGAATAAGAAGAATTCATCATCTTTCAGACTCCGGTCTGTTGCTTGAAGACTTAAAGAAACCAACTGAGAAAATCACAGTTGTTAGTAGTTGATTACCGTACAGTGAAAACTGAAGGCTCTAAGGGGACCATGAAAAATAGTTGCTAATGGAACAAAGTTTGGCTGTGTGTTGTGTGATGAAAGTCACCCTCTATGCTGTCACTTTAGGAGGAGTCACTAAAATTTTAGTTTTCAGAACTGCTGTAGACAAATTTTTATTTGCTTTGACTGTGACACTGTAACAGAAATAGGCTTCAAGGAAAGGAGAAAATAACAGTGTTTATACATTTGATTTATACATTTGGTATTTTTTATTCCACTTTAAAACATAAATAAATATTTTAGAACATTCGTTCTTTGAGAACCATTTAGCACAGCACCTAAGCATATCCTGCAGAGTTAAAGTGCTTCGTTTAGATCCCAAATCTGCTGCCCTAGGGAAAAGCTACCCTGATCAAGACTCAATTTTTCACCTATAAAATGGGGTGGTACCTAAATCTTAGGACCGAACTAGGGATTAACTGAGTTATCTACGTGAACACTTAGGACCGTGCTTGGCACAAAGTAAAGACTAGGCACAATACAACTATTAAGTACTCTGAACATCTCGCTCTCATTTGAGTCCATTTCCTCCAGTTGAGATTTCATGAGGCATCCATTTGGTATGGTCCTGATAAGATGTCTCTTCCAATTCCTCTCTGTTCTTTCTTAATTGAGTTGATTCTCAAGGTTAATGCATCTTCATTGATTTACCCCTGTAAATGCGGAAGACAGTTCAGAGTATATTCAAACTGGGAGAAACAATTTTGGCCCCAGTCTAGCTTGCTGGGTGACCTAACCCTCTCTGGGCTTTAATGCCCTGCCTGTAAGCTGGTGATAACTCTAGTGGTCCTCTTTCAGTGCTTGGATTGCTAACAAAAAGGAGCATAGTAATTTGTAAATGTAAAGAATCAATAGGTACTTAGTAATTGAAATAAGACTGTCCTGAAAGACAAACCCATTTGTTAGAAAAGTGATCCATTCCAAGGAGAGGTGCTCAGATCCTGACCTAGGCAGGCAGACCTCTGACCGAGTCTCTAAAAGGACTGCCCGAGGAACCAAAGGACGCTGGATGAGCAAACCAATTGGCTGCTGCCATGGTAACACTTTCAGAAGAGACTTGCCTGTGGCTATGTCTACACAAGCCTCTGAAAAATAAAACACCCAATCAATGAGTTGTATTGTCACTTGACTCTTCAGCCGATCAATGTGGCTGATCTCCTCACTGAATTAATTGGGTTGCTTTTCTGTGATGTTGCTATAGGGATTTGGGGGTGTTTTTCCTATTACAGAAATAGCAGAGTTAATCTCCTCTCTGTATTTAGCTTCACGTTTGACCTTTGCCACCTTTCTGTGTTAGAAAGGGTAGAAAGAGGAACATAAGTGAATGAGAGTAATCTCAAAAATAAGTGTATGGTGCAGCCAGGGTAGAATGACTGCTGTGACATAGAAAACCTTCTGGGTAACACTGAAGAGGTTTGCTGAATGTACATAGTTTCTTTATCTAAGAAATGGAGCTACTAAGAACTTTTCCCTAGGGTTGGCTTGAAGATCCAAAAAGACCATATATGTGAGCATGCTTTATAGGCAATACATTCTGATACAATGTGAATAACTCTCTCCATCCATCTGGGTCACTTCCTGGGTGGAAGTAAAAAGTTGCTTTTCTAGAGTAGAACCTGGGCCAGGAGAGGTGTGAGCTGGTGCCCTTTCCAGTAAAGGTGTATTGAGGAAGAACTCAGCAGGTAACTCACTGGCTGCAGGACTCAGCTACCGGCAATTCTGCAGGCCAGGTGGTTTCCAAGGCAATAAGTGTCTGGCAGAAACAGCCAAACCACTAAAGGAAGGCCTGTGTTAGTCACCATTTAGTCTAGACAAACACTGCTCCCCTGTCTCTGGAGCCTTCCCTCCTTACCCCCACATTTCTTCTTTGGAAGGAATTAAGCTGTTAACTCCGTAAGTTCTGTTGGGTGGGTGGTGAAGGAAACCAGTATATTCACCTTCAAACCTTTGATGAAAGCCATGCAACAGAGGATGAAATTGTTCAAACCCAGGGATGACATGGGCTTGGATGTGCACATAGGCAGGATGTGGCATCTGGTGAAAAGTAGCCCTTGGTCACTGGGTCTGCAGACCTGTGTATGAGGAAGTGTTCTTTGACCCTGGACAAAACAAGTACAAGGTGGTGAGCTGTAACCAAACTAATTCTTTTTTTTTTTTTTTTTTTACAGCAGTGTTCCCACAGACCAGGAGAATCAGCATGACTTGGGAACTTGTTAGAAATGTAGAATTCAGGCTCCCAAACGTTATAAATCTTTGGGAGTGAGGCCTAGGAATCTGTTTTTAACAATCTGTCCTGGTGATTTAGATGCTCTCTAAAGTCTGAGAAACTCTGGCTTGAGGGACTGCACTTTTGTCTGAATTCAGGGCATTTGAAGGCTTTTTTAAGGAAATGATGATAGAAGTAAGTGGAGTTTTTGTTCTGTGTGTATTCCTTACAGGAAAAATAGGGCTTCCCAGGTGGCGCTAGTGGTAAATAACCCATCTACCAGTGCAGAAGACATAAGAGACATGGGTTTGATCTCTGGGTCAGGAAGATTCCCTGGAGGAGGGCAAGGCAACCCATTTCAGTATTCTTGCCTGGAGAATCCCATGGACAGAGGAGCCTGGTGGGCTACAGTCCATAGAGTTGCAGAGTCGGACACAACTGAAGTGACTTAGCACACATGCACTAGAAAAATATAGATTAGCAACCCTACATTGCTTTTGTTGGCCTGGGAAAGCCAAAGGTCAAAGACTTTCCAGTGTTCAAATTTTGTTATTTTATTTTGTCTTCCGGTTCATGTTAACAACTGCTGATCAATACAGGATGTAAGTGAGGGAACTACATGTCTTAGAAAGCTGATGACAGTGAAACTATGGGGTTAAAATATGGCACTCAGACCTGAGCTCAGCTTTTGAGACATAGTTCTAGCAGCTCACAGGCCAGTGAGACTTTCATCTTGTTTACCTGTCAATGCAAAAGCACCTGTCAATGCAAAAGCACGAGACTATACTCACTTCCCAAAGAGCCATCTCACAAGGCTGGTTCCTAGTGTACACCCACCCTGGGTCTATGCAGATGGTGTTTTCGAACTCTTTAAATGGGCATGTTCTTTCTTTTTTGGCCTCACTGCTCGGCATGTGCGATCTCAATTCCCTGACCAGGGATCGGACCCTTGCCCCCTGCATTGGAAAGAGTAATCTTAACCACTGGACAGCCAGGAAAGTCCCTTATTGTTGTTGTTCTTGTTCAGTTGCTCAGTCGTGTCTGACTCTTTGCAACCCCGTGGACTGTAGCCGCCAGGCTCATCTGTCCATGGGATTTCCCAGGCAAGAATACTGGAGTGGATCGCCATTCCCTTCTGCAGGGGATCTTCCCAACCCAGGGATCCAACCCACGTCTTCTGCATTGGCAGGCAGATTCTATACCACTGAGCCACCAAGGAAGCCCAGAAAAGTCTCTGGGCATGTTCTTTTGCAAGGCTTCTGATCACTTTATGTGGGTGTGCCAGGAAGGAGGTGCAGGAGCAGGTGTAGCTGGGGAGACAGAGCATCGGCTTCATCGCGTCAGCACCCAGCTCACTTTATTCTCAATATTGAGGCAATGGAGACTCCTTGTAATTTCAGGGCACAGGGGGAAATAGTAACTAATATTTAAAGTTTAGAAATTAAGATGAACACGCAGCCTCTGGTTACCTATTGATCCATTCCTGGGTTATTTTTAAAAAGCAAATCAGCCAGCTGTGCTGGCACTCAGTGTGTTCATCTTGCCTACTTAATCATGCTGTCAGCGCGCCATGATCTAGTGGGTACTGAAGGCAATAAATTAGGGGCAGTTGTTGTGGTTGAGTGGTCGTACTTGCCTCTTTTTTTAATTATCTTACATTTGTGCAAATATTATTTCATTGTGGTGTATTTCAACCTTGGGATGTTTCAACCTTGGGATTAGAGAGATTCAGGGGAATATATCTTAGCTACCCATCTCTCCAATGTGGTAAGGGAAAGCTGGAGCAGACTGAAGTCTAATCTGACCCCCAGCTGGCTGACCAGTGACCAATGCTGGAGCAACCCAGCCTGAGCACCCTGCTGTATGCCATCCTGTGTGCCAGCTCTTAACAGCACGGATCCGAGTGTATATAATAGGAGGGACCTAGTGAAAGGCTCAGAAAAGACCCTTGTGTGGTACACACAAAGGGGTATAAACTCATAGACGGGATCTTATACCTTTGTTAGTTCACACTCAGTAGTGAGAAAATATCCTCAAAATAACCGAGCCTGTTCCAGTCCATATTAGTAGCATTTTCTCAAACTTCCCCTGCATGAAACCTTGTGCAACCATTATACCAACAGGTGAGGACCCCAGCAGCTAAAATCCGTGATGCTCACTGGCATCATAGATACTTGCCCCTAACTTTTTGGTAAATAGAACAAAAGAATTGCTAAATGTCATGAAGCATAGTGACAACCAGAAATAGAAACATGGGAATTATAAGCTCTACAAGTCCAAACTCTTCTCCCAGAACAGAATCTTTATTTTAGCTGAATTAGCTAAATACCTAAGCCCAGTGAATCAACAGAAATGACTCATTTTAAATCTTTGTTGGCAAGGAAGTCTAGATCTGTACAAAGAGAACAGCTGGGTCAGACAAAGCCAGTTCAGGGCTGTGGGCAATTTCTGGAAGCCCAAGAGTGTCTGAGCTCATAGTCATAATGTATCTCGCTTCCACATGCTGCTCTTGGATGCTCAGTGCCCTGGAGAATGGAGAAGTAGTGAGGGTCTCATCCCACACTTGCCAGCCCCATTAGCTCTGCACAGAACACACAGTATGGAGAGCCTGGTTCGATTTGACTCTGAACTCCACTTCTTCCCTTTTTGTGGCTCTTAGGACATCACTTGACCTGTCTCTGCCTCAGTTTTCTCACCTGTTAAATGGACACAATTTAATTTATTCCACCTTCATCATGATATTGTTATAAAGAGCTACCAAGACAGCACACATGAAGCACATTGCAGCATGAAAAGTTTATGAAGACTAAGAAATTATTAGTCTTCAAGCATGACACTTTAACCCCACCCCTGATTTCCAGATTATGAAAGCCGGAGCGGCTGCTCCTTGACGGGCAGAGTAATGAGGCAGAAGCTCCTAGTGGCACCCTGAGAGTGCTGATTCAACAGGACCAAAACCTCACTCAGGAATCATCGGGGTAGATTACTGGTGGTTGACATTATAAGTGACTTCCTGATCCAAACCTTTTGTGGTTTAACGAGTGAGCGTCTTGAATATATACTGGGCAAAACCCAGCCATCGAAAATATGGGAGGAATTGCTGATTCAGCAACCCTCATTCAGAGGGAATCTCAAAACTTAGAATAAGAGTAACTGAAGTTCAACTTCCTTGTCTCCAAACAAGGCTGAAATTCTCCTTGCTTTCCATGAGATTTCTTCTGTCTTGCTTCTGTCCTGAGCATGAAAGAGGAACATATTAGAGCCAGGAAATTCAGTCTATCCAAAGTAACCAGTCCAGAAACTGCTAGAGAGGCAGTCCAGGACTGGAGCAGCTGTGGTTGTCTTTGGTGCCCTTGGCCTTTGAACTTCTCTCTCAGCTTTCCATCTCCTTCCTCCCAGCCCCTGCCTAGGAGGTTCTGGAGAATCAGACCCTGAAACAAGCATACAAGTATGGTGATCTACTAGGGAGTAAGAAAGAGGGAAGCAGTGAGGAGAAGTTAAGAGTGTGAGTTCAGGCAGAGTTCCAACCTCAGCCTAACATCATGGGGAGCTTTGAGCATAGACATCTTAGGGTTTGTTCCACTGAAGCTGAGCTTTCTTAGGCCTGTACAGTCAAGACACCCTTCGAGAAAGTCCATTTGTTAGTTGCTCGGTCGTGTCCGACTCTTTGCGACCCCATGGACTGAATAGCCCTCCAGGCTTCTCTGTCCATGGGATTCTCCAGGCAAGAATACTGGAGTGGGTTGCCATTTCCTTCTCCAGGGGACCTTCCCAACCTAGGAATTGAACCTGGGTCTCCTGCATTGTAGGCGGATTCTTTACCATGTGAGCCACGAGGAATCCCATGGCAGGTTGTAAATATGAGGCACTTCTGGTGCAAGTGCAGGCCCAGGGCCTCCAGTAGCCCTTGGATAGCTCTTGGAAGAGAGCTGCAGACTCTTAGAAGTTAAAGAACCTAGAATCTGGGGAAAGGGCGCATGGAAGTGGGAGAAGGGACTGAAGGGGATCTGGACAGGGCTCAAAGTCCAGTACCCACTCTAGTGTCAGCTCTTTGCTCCCAAACTACCCTTCTCCTGCCTTCTCGCCTCTCTGACAGCTGTTTTCAAGTCAGAAGGAGAGTTATGGCAAGTCATGTTCTGTCTGCTTGAATGGCATCAATAGCTTTACTTGTAGGGTTTTAGCCAAGCTCCATGTTGTAGCATATGAACCCTCCCTGACCTGGCCAGGCCAGCTTCTCAGGGATCATCAGTTGCCCTGCTCAAGTTCAGCCCTACGTGTTGATTAAATCTTCTGTTTTCTGTAGCTAAAATAATTATCATAATCACAACATGATACTTAGCATTACTTCCCTTTATGCTAGGCAGTAGTTTATGTACTTTGCTCACATTAACAAATTTGATCCTCAGAAGTATCCCATAATATGGGTAAAATCATCATCTTTATTTTACAGATAAAAAGATCCAAAGCAAAATAATGTTTTCTGATAACCAGTATACCTTAATTGATATGCCAACCAAACAACCATTCTTAGGAATATAGTAGGGTTCACCATCACGTGAATAATTAACAATGGCTTAGAAAAGGAAAGCTGCTTTGATACCAACAGTAATTTATGAAGACTGTGTAGTTTAATTTTCTCCTATAATAGATTGGTAGCCATGATCAACAAGGGAGACAGTACAGATGTGATGTGTCTTCTTTCCTCTGCTCAATAAAATATTTTCAAGGGCTTATGCCAGATGATGGAAGAGAACCAAGAAATAGACCTGTGTCCTGTTTCAGAGGACTTGTAGCCCAGAAGGGAAGATAAGACATCCATATAGATAGCTGTAATATCACCCTGCTTCAAACCCTGCCATCTGTGTAACCCATTCTTCACACTGAAAAGAGAATCATTTTTAATTTTTCTATGAAACAATCTGAGGATGTCAGGATCCTGCTTTAAAAGTCTTTTAATGCCTCTCCGTGACCTCAAAGTCCAGACTCCTTACTCTGGCTGACAAGGCCTCTCATGAACTAGACCTGCCAATCTCTCCAACCTTATCTCTCACCGATACCCTGAGTCCCCTCTGTCATACAGAATTGCTTGCAGTACCCGGAAGAAATAGGATCTGTCTCTTGTCTTCAGATCTTCCTGCTTGTCGCCTTGATTACTTATACCTGTTCTTAGAAGACATCCATGATCTCCCAAGACTGTAATAGGAACCATACCTTCATGTTCCATAGTTCCTGGTACTTACCCACCTTACTGTGCATAGTCACTGCTTTGCACATTTCTTTTAGCCTAA
The DNA here is from genome assembly GCF_000754665.1 of Bison bison bison. Classification (NCBI taxonomy): domain Eukaryota; kingdom Metazoa; phylum Chordata; class Mammalia; order Artiodactyla; family Bovidae; genus Bison; species Bison bison. The sequence goes on along the minus strand of NW_011494690.1, from coordinate 5,594,220 downwards.
GGAAGGAAGATAAAAGGATTTATTAATGTCATTGACCTGGGACACCCTATCAAACACTTTCTGATAGGGAATGTGTCACTTTTTATCACCTCTAAAAAAAACTGACAAATATATTCATCAAATTTGTACATAATATTAAATAAGATAGGGTTACCAGAATTCTAGAGGTGAGGAAAATAGAAAGTGCTCTTGAAAGATTAGAAAATGATTTCATCAACAAAGCTGAAATGTAGTATGGCAAACACCCAGTTGTCCTCCCAAGAACACAAATCCAGTAACACAAATATAGGCTGGCTAAGCATAAATATAGTGGAAAAACACTTAGGATGCATAACTAACCATGAGATAAAGTGAATCAGCAATGAAGTGCCATTAGAGAAAGAAAATGCAAGACAAATTCATATTTCCCAGATGCATTAAATGAGGTTTGATGTATTCGGCTGGGAAGGGATTTTACCTCCACTGTGGCTTCAGCAGAGTGGAGCATCCATTTTCAGTCACTGAGTCATAAACTAATAAAATGTATTTTGAGGAAGTATTGGAGAAAATGGGGTTATTTAGCATAGACTGGAGAAAGGAATGACTGTTTCTGAGAAGCAGTGTCTAGATTTCTAAAATCTGCTCCAATTAACATGCTACATTAATGAACATTATCTCATTCAGCCTTGCAAGTTCAATATTATTGTCACCATTTCACAGATTTTCTTTTTTTGTATGAGAAGGTTCAAGTGTTTCTTTTGTGTTCAGGAAAGAACAAATGAGCTCAAGGTTCTGGTAGACAAATCATTTTTCTCCCAAAGATTCTTTCGGGGAAAAAGCTTACTCATAGGGAAAAAAAATAATTCCAAGCCAAAGCCATTTACCTAGCTTATACTCTAATGGTTATATGCTGCAATAATTTTTAAGTGATTAAAGTGAATGAATGCATAGTTGCAGACAGTGATAAAATATTTAGGTTAGTCAATACTGAAAGCTGTAAAAACCTTTCTCCTTAAGAAGATAGGCAGTCATCTGCCAGGCATGGTTTAGATGGGTAAAGTCCACATTTTTGTTGTTTGCACGTTGATTAATGAAATATCTGCTGAAAATATATACAAAATATGAACATTTATTTATAAATTACATGGATGATTATGTGCTACTAATCTTTATATAACATTTACAAAAAGGAACTTTTAAGGATATGATGAACTATAAACAACTACAACTTAATATATTTTCCTCCTTTCCCCCAGTATAATGGTTTTCATAGCCCTGAGGTAGTCACTCTCACTTTGGAGACCGCTAATGTAGATATCCACTAGCTAGATTTCTCAGGGCTTGAAAAGGCAAGGGATTATGAAAAGCCAGGAGGTGGGTGAGAGGAGAGAGAAAGAGGAAGAAAGAGGGGAGAAAGGCAGAGACAGAAAAGAGACAGAGATTAAGCATTGGCAGACTTTTTAAAGATACAGCTTGTGCCTAGATCATCAGCTTTCACGTAAATAGACATCTGAAGCCAGAAGACTTCTTCAGTCAGACTGTTTGATAAGAATTGACCTCTGGGAATAAATATGCATTGCTCACCTTGGGAGGTTGTGAGGGGAGGGAAGAAAGTATTGGCTCTATTGGAAATTAAGGCTCTATCAAAGTGTACTTCCCTAACAAACCCTCCCTAACAAACCCAGGGACAGAAGAATAGGCATGGAGTTCCCTGGTCTGTGACATAGAACAATGTGAGTTCTCTGAGTGTGTGACTGTCCTCCAAGGAGTGTGTCACTGATACTCCAGCTGGGAAGTGCTCTTCTTAATAAAAGTGGCCAGTAAACTGTGTGTGGTCTTTCTTCATGACTATTGGCATCAGCTTCCCAAAGGCTTTGAGAAACTGAAGTCATTCAATAAAACCCTACATTTGTCATCTTAAAAAAAAAAAAAAAGGTAAGAATTTCAATAGTTTTCCATGAGCAAGAAACCAAGAAAGATGGATTCAAGAAGGGCCCTGAAACAGTAGGTTTGTCACTGTGGCTGCTGCTGTCATTACGTTTTCCTGAATTGCCCTTCTACACACACCTTTCCTGGGTTTTCCTTGTCCATCTTTGTATTCTGTTAATTTTGGAAATGTATAACAAGTCCTCTTATTCAGGAAGATTGGATGTTAAACAAGTAAATGGAGTCAGCTTTGAATTATCTACCAAAAGAATACAGTGTTTTGACTGATGGAGATGTTGCAAAATGCATGCTGTTTTCTGTGTAAGGGATGTTCAGAATTTAATTTCCTGATATTTAAAATCATTTGACAGAACAGGAGGCACAAAGGAACACTAACAGTCGGGACATCATATGCAACAAGAAAGAGAAAGAATTCCTTACCAGAAAAGTTTAATTCGACAAAAGCAAGCTGGTAGCAGAAAGAGAACTCAGTCTCTCACCACAGGAAGCTCTCCTTGTTTAGAAAGATGAGTGGACAGCTTTCTCAGGTGGTGGCACTGACTTGCTTAGCAATTATTGCCAACCTCCTCCCACCCTGGTGATGTGGGTTGAAGTTGGGGAGAAGGTGTAAAGAAACAAAAATAAATTCATCTTTGCCTTTGACAAGGTTTATTCACTGATCCATTTATAGCAAGTGCTGCTTTGAGATGAGTGTAGATCTTGGAACACCACTGAGAGTATTTAAAATATCCAATAAACAAAAACCAAAGTGATGTGGAATTAAGTAAATGAAATTATTAATTGATCACATTGATCTGTCATCCAGTGTTTATTTTTTTTTCAGTTTGACCATGGTTAAAATTCTAGCTCTGACTCTATCGAGGAGGGCATGGCCACCCACAAGTATTCTTGCCTAGAGAATCCCATGGACAGAAGAGCCTGGCAGGCAATAATCCATAAGGTCACAAAGTCGAACACAACTGAAGTGACTGAGCAGAGCACATAGCACATCCTAAGTATATACCTCATACACCAGAGTGGTGAATACCAGAACATTGAATATATTTATTTTGGTGCTCAATGATTTTTTTTTAATAAACCCCTCAAATTACTTGCCTACTTCAAATTTTTGTAGAGTAAGTGAGGAATAAAGAGCCTTTGTTAAACATATACTTGTATAACTGGATTTTCAACAGAACAGTTACTTTTCCTCCCAAGGTAATATTGTAAGACAGCAGATTTGCCTATGAAATTTGTGTGGATCACAATAAACTGTGGAAAATTCTGAAAGAGATGGGAATACCAGACCACCTGATCTGCCTCTTGAGAAATTTGTATGCAGGTCAGGAAGCAACAGTTAGAACTGGACATGGAACAACAGACTGGTTCCAAATAGGAAAAGGAGTACATTAAGGCTGTATATTGTCACCCTGTTTATTTAACTTATATGCAAAGTACATCATGAGAAACACTGGACTGGAAGAAACACAAGCTGGAATCAAGATTGCTGGGAGAAATATCAATAACCTCAGATATGCAGATGACACCACCCTTAGAACTGAAAGTGAAGAGGAACTCAAAAGCCTCTTGATGAAAGTGAAAGTGGAGAGTGAAAAAGTTGGCTTAAAGCTCAACATTCAGAAAATGAAGATCATGGCATCTGGTCCCATCACTTCATGGGAAATAGATGGGGAAACAGTGTCAGACTTTATTTTT
>NW_011494690.1:5568767-5590499 GCF_000754665.1 Bison bison bison | reverse complement strand
GGGAAATAGATGGGGAAACAGTGTCAGACTTTATTTTTGGGGGCTCCAAAATCACTGCAGATGGTGACTGCAGCCATGAAATTAAAAGACGCTTACTCCTTGGAAGGAAAGTTATGACCAACCTAGATAGCATATTCAAAAGCAGAGACATTACTTTGCCAACAAAGTTTCGTCTAGTCAAGGCTATGGTTTTTCCTGTGGTCATGTATGGATGTGAGAGTTGGACTGTGAAGAAGGCTGAGCGCTGAAGAATTGATGCTTTTAAACTGTGGTGTTGGAGAAGACTCTTGAGAGTCCCTTGGACTGCAAGGAGATCCAACCAGTCCATTCTGAAGGAGATCAGCCCTGGGATGTCTTTGGAAGGAATGGTGCTAAAGCTGAAACTCCAGTACTTTGGCCACCTCATGCGAAGAGTTGACTCATTGGAAAAGACTCTGATGCTGGGAGGGATTGGGGGCAGGAGGAGAAGGGGATGACAGAGGATGAGATGGCTGGATGGCATCACTGACTCGATGGACGTGGCTCTGGGTGAACTCCGGGAGTTGGTGATGGACAGGGGAGGCCTGGCATGCTGATTCATGGGGTCACAAAGAGTCGGACATGACTGAGCAACTGAACTGAACTGAACTGATTGTTAGTATATTGGAACTTCAACGCCTATTTCACATTCTCTACCTACAAAAAAACCCTTGTGCACACCAGGGAAAGGAGCAGTGATCCCCACAAGAGACTGAGCCAGACCTGCCTTTGAGTGTTTGAGTGTCTCCTGCAGAGGCACAGGTTAGCAGTGACCTTCTATGGAGACAGGGGCTCTGGTTGCAGCACACCGGGAAGCGTGGCAAAAGTCCTCTTGGAGGAGGTCGCCATTAGCTCTACCATAGAGCTGCTGAGCAGATAACTGACAAACTGGAGAACAATTATACCAAAGAAGTTCTCGCACTTCTGGGAAAGTGTGAGGGCCCACAACAGATTTCCCAACCTGGAAATCCAGTAAGGGACAGAGAACCCCCAGGGTATTTGACTTATAAGGCCAGTGGGATTTGATTACAGAACTTCCACAACAGTCCTGGGATCCGCAGCTTGCTGGCATAAGTCCTTTTGAAGGAGGTTGCCATTGCCACCATTACATCTACCACAGTTTGACCACAGGCCAAACTAGAGTAAGGGAACACAGCCCCACCCATCAGCAGAAAATTGGATGAAAGATTTACTGAGCATGGCCCAGCTCACCCGAGCAAGACCCAGTTTACCCCACAGCCAGTCTCTCCCATCAGGAAGCTCCCACAAGCCTCTTATCCTCATCCATCACAGGGCAGACAGAATGAAAACCACAATCACAGAAAACTAACCAAACTGATCACATGGATCACAGGCTTGTCTAACTCAATGAAACTATGAGCCATGCAGTGTAGGGCCACCCAAGAGTGACAGGTCATGGTGGAGAGTTCTGACAAAACGTGGCCCACTGGAGGGAATAGCAGACCACTTCAACATTCTTGCCTCGAGAACCCTGTGAATGGTATGAAAAGGCAAAAAGATATGACACTGAAAGATGAGCTCCCCAGGTGGGTAGGTGCCTAATATGCTATTGGAGGAGAGTGGAGAAATAGCTCCAGAAGGAATGATGAGGCTGAGCCAAAGTGAAAACAGTGCCCAGATATAGATGTGTCTGGTAGTGCAAGTAAAGTCAGATGCTGTAAAGAACAATGTTGCATAGGAATCTGGATTGTTAGATCCATCAATCAAAGTAAATTGGAAGCGATCAAACAGGAGATCGCAAGAGTGAATGTCAACATTTTAGGAGTCAGTGAACTAAAATAGACCAGAATGGACAAATTTAATTCAGATGACCATTACATCTACTACTGTAGGCAAGAATCCTATAGAGGAAATGGAGTAGCCTGCAAAGCAAGAGAATCCAAAGTGCAGTACTTGGGTGCAATCTCAAAAATGACTGAATGAGCTCTCTTCCATTCCAAGGCAAACCATTCAATATCACAGTTATCCAAGTCCGTGCCACAACCACTAATGCCAAAGAAGCTGATGCTGAACGGTTCTATGAAGACCTACAAGACCTTCTAGAACTAACACCAAAAAACGATGTCCTTTTCATCATAGGGGACTGGAATGCAGACGTAGGAAGTCAAGACATACCTAGAGTAACAGGTAAGTCTGGCCTTGGAGGACAAAATGAAGCAGGGAAAAGGTTTACAGAGTTTTGCCAAGAGAACGCACTGGTAATAGCAAACATGCTCTTCCAACAACACAAGAGATGATTCTACATATGGACATCACCGAATGGTCAATACAGAAATCAGATTGATTGTATTCTTTGTGGTCAAAAATGGAGAAACTCTATACAGTCAGCAAAAACAAGACTGGGAGCTGACTGTAGCTCAGATCATGAACTCCTTTTTGCAAAATGCAGACTTAAATTGAAGAAAGTAGAAAAAACCACTAGGCTATTCAGGTATGACCTAAATCAAATTCTTTACAATTATACAGTGGATGTGACAAATAGATTCAAAGGATTAGCTCTAATAGACAGAGTACCTGAAGAACTATTGTCAGAGGTTCATAACATTGTACAGAAGTGGTGATCAAAACCATCTCCAAGAAAAAGAAATGCAAAAAGGAAAAATGGTTTTCTGAGGAGTCCTTACAAATAACTGAGAAAAGAAGAGAAACTAAAGGCAAAGGAGAAAAGGAAAGATACACCCATTTGAATGCAGAGTTCCAAAGAAGAGCAAGGAGAGATGAGAAAGTCTTCCAAATGATCAATACAAAGAAATAGAGAAAAACAATAGAATGGGAAAGACTAGAGATCTCCCCAAGAAAACTAGAGATACCAAGGGAACATTTCGTGCAAAGATGGGCACAATAAAGGACAGAAATGGTATGGACCTAACAGAAGCAGAAGATGTTAAGAAGACGTGGCAAGAATACACAGAAGAACTATACAAAAGAGATCTTAATGATACACATAACCACGATGGCGTGGTCACTGACCTAGAGCCAGATATTCTGGAATGTGATGTCAAGTGGCCTTAGGAAGCATCAGTATGAACAAAGCTAGTAGAGGTGATGGAATTCCAGCTGAGCTATTTCAAACCCTAAAAGATGATGCTGTGAAAGTGCTGCACTCAATATGCCAGCAAATTTGGAAAAATCAGCAGTGGCCACAGGATTGGAAAAGGTCAGTTTTCATTCCAATCCCAAAGAAATGCAATGCCAAAGAATGTTCAAACTACTGCACAATTGCACTCATTCCACATGGTAACAAAGTAATGCTCAAAATTCTCCAAGGTAGGCTTCAATGGTACATGAACTAAGAACTTCCAGATGTTCAAGCTGGATTTAAAAAAGGCAGGGAACCAGAGATCAAATTGTCAACATCTGTTGGATCATAGAAAAAGCATACAAGTCCAGAAAAACATCTTTTTCTGCATTATGGACTATGCCAAAGCCTTTGACTGTGTGGATCACAACAAACTGGAAAATTCTTCAAGAAATGGGAATACCAGACCACCTTACCTGCCTCCTGAGAAACCTATATGCAAGTCAAGAAGCAACAGTTAGAACCAGACATAGAACAGTGGACTGGTTCAAAATTGAGAAAGAAGTACATCCAATCTGTATATTGTCACCCTGCTTATTTAACTTATATGTAGAGTACATTATGTGAAATGCCAGGCTGGATGAAGCACAAGCCAGAATCAAGATTGCCAAGAGAAATATCAATAACCTCAGATGTGCAGATGACACCAGCCTTTTGGCAAAAAGTGAAGAAGAACTAAAGAGACTCTTGATGAAAGTGAAAGAGGAGAGTGAAAAAGCTGACTTAAAACTCAACATTCCAAAAACTAAGATCATGGCATCCAGTCCCATCATTTCATGGCAAATAGGTGGGGAAACAATGGAAACAGTGACAGACTTTATTTTCTTGGGTTCAAATATCACTGCAGATGTTTACTGTGGCCATGAAATTAACAGACACTTGCTCCTTGGAAAAAAAGCTATGAAAAACCTAGACAGCGTATTAAAAAGCAGACATTCCTTTTCCGACAAAAGTTCATATAGTCAAAGCTATGGTTTTTCTGGTAGTCATGTTTGGATATGAGAGTTGGACCATAAAGAAGGCCAAGTGCCAAAGAATTGATGCCTTTGAACTGTGGTGTTGGAGAAGACTCTTGAGAATTCCTTGGACTTCAAGGAGATCAAACCAGTCAACCCTAAAGGAAATCCGTCCTGAATATTTATTGGAAGGACTGATGCTGAAGCTGAATCTCCAGTACTTTGACCACCTGATTCGTTGATTCGTTTGGCCACCAGCTGACTCAGTAGAAAAGACCCTGATCTTGGGAAAGATTGAAGGCAGAAGGAGAAGGGCACGACAGAACGAGATGGTTGGATGGCATCACCGACTCAATAGATATGAGTTTGGGCACGCTCCAGGAGATGGTGATGGACAGGGAAGCCTGGTGTGCTGTAGTCCACAGGGTTGCAAAGAATTGAACACGACTGAGCAACTGGACAACAAAAACCTACAACATTTGAGTTATGTTTCTAAACCCAGCCCACAGGCCCCCACCCTATAGAGCCTTCTTCAATGCCCCCAGCCAAAAGCAACTTCTTGTTTATTTTATCTTAGTAGAATAGTAATGTATGTTCTTATCATATTTCCTTGTTTTATAACATATGCACCTGTTTTCTTGATCCTGGATATTGTTATAAATCCCTGGAGAAATTGGAATAAGTTTTCTTTTTCTTTGTAATTTCCATAAAATCCAATATAACCCCTGCTTTGTGTAAAGAAGGTGGTCAAGATATATTTTACAGTGATTATCAACTTCAGCTATAGAATCTGACCATGAGCTTCTAAAAGCTTGGAATTCCCTGAGTGATACAGTTGATAGAAATATCTTTTGTTCTAGTAAGGTAGCTCTTGGTAGTCTCTATATAGCTTCAGGATATAAGCTGGTCACCAGAAAAATCAAGCCATATTTAGAAGCTTGGACCTTTCAACCTCACTTCCAACATCCAGAGAAGAGGGACTGGAGCTTGAGTATGTCACCACTGGCAAGTGATTTAATTAACCTTGTATATGCAGTGGGAACTTTATTAAAGCAAAAAGCCTAAATGATGAGGTTCAGAGAGCTTCCAGGCTGGTAATCGCATCCATGAGCTGGGAGGGTGCTGCCCCTCACATCTCCGTGGGACAGAGGCTCCTGCACTTGGGACCATTTTGGACATCATCCTGTGTACCACAGCATCTGGTTGTTGATTTGTGTCCTTTGTAATCAACTAGTAAAAGTAACTCAAGTGTGTGCCTGAGTTCTGAGCTGTTCTGGCAAATTATCAAACCTAAAGAGAGGATCATGGGAACGCTTGATTTGTAACTAGTCAGTCAAAAGTATAGAAGTTCCAGGACTTGTGATGGGTATCTGAAGAGACAGAAGTGGGGGCAGCCTTGTGGAACTGAGTCCTTAAGCTTTGAATTCTGGATAGTTGGTGTCAGAATTGAATTCTTGAACACACAATTGGTGTCCAGGAAATCAGAGGCGTGGTTGTGGGTATCAGAAAATGCCCCACACCAGGGCATCAAAATGTGCAGCCAAAATTGGGGATTTTATTTTTGACAGGCAGGCAGCCATGTCAGCAGGTACACATGACAGATGTTATATATATATTTTAACTAAATACAGGATGAGAGTCAGAAATTCTCTGCTGGTTGTCAGTATCAATAAAGACTGCCCTTGACCAAAAAATAAAAATTTACAAAACTTAAATGTGAAACAAATCTCATTACTGAGGAAGATCATTTTATTTAGGGGCCTCAAGCACACATTGTTTTCACAGAGGTAATCTTGAATATTCAACATGTTCAAAATTCAATATTTCTTTTGCTCTCAAAATTGATGCAGATAGGGAGTGGGATTGACTGCAAACAGACACAAGAAATCTTTCAGCAATGATGGAAATGTTCTAAAACTGGATTGTGGTTGTTGGATACACCCCTTTATAAATTTATTAAAAATCATTCAATTATAAAAAATAAAACAGTAACAAGATAAATTATAAAGCACTATAGATAGAATTTACTTTTTCTTAAATTAAGAGCAGTTTTTCAAACTTGAATTATATCCTTAAAAATTAATGTTGACCATGGATGAACCAGCACAACACTCAGAGGGAACAACGCCACACACCTCTTTGTACCTGCTGTAGCTCTTATTAAAGCCAAGTATGGGCAGAATTGTGACTGAAGTCCAGGCTGTCTGCAAGGTTCTCTCTGTTGCTTGTGCTCTCTCTCTCTCTCCATCTCCCTCTCCCCTTCTTTCCTTTTCAATAGGACAAAATCCAGAATACTGACTTATTCACTTTGACCTTAGTGCAGTGCTGACTAGAAGAACCAGCAAAACTACAGTGGGTTCAAAAAAGAGCAATTCACCTCAGCCATGAGATATTCTTGTTGTTAGGAGTCATGAAATCATATAAGGAAATAGTTGAAGAGGACTGGCCAGAAGGCATCACTTGAGGTCTGGGTAATGGCAGAGATGGGAAGCCCTGAGTGTGCTCTAGCCAAGGGGGGCAGGTTCAACTTGATGAAAGACCTGAAATATTCAACAGACCATAACCAGAATAATATCAGAGCAGAAAGGTTATGTTGCTGGCACAAGCAGATTATCTGTAGGGTATGTATTGTATTCACAGATTTGACGAAGAATACGAGGGGAAAAATTGTATTGGTCTGGTGACTAGCTATCTATGATACTTGTTTCTCAATTTTGTTTTGCTAATACATTTTCTTAGTTCCCGTGACTCTAGAACAACTAATTCATAGCAGTTTTTCTCTGGGAATCCTTTGGAGAAATGATGATATGATGGGTGATGATGCCATTTGTTAGTAATATTCCCTGATAAAGTGAAACTCCTCTCTGAAGGCCTTGCACTAAAGAAGATAAAAGGGTGACTAAGACAAGTCAGCATGTGAAATTCTCTGAGATCCTTGAATGATAAGCATGGTTAAATTGAGGATTATTGTTAGACATTGTATATAGCTCAATAGTCTTGATTAAACTTGAGATTGTTAGAATGATATCAGACTACTCGAGTTGCTACATTAATAAAACAGACACTAGCACCCCTTAACAATGTAACAAATGTGTATGAATCATTTATACATTTTTTTCTATCAAATGTTGTTTGACAATAATCAAATGATAATGAAATGTATAATTAATAATGAAAATGCCAACATCTGTTAGCTTGTTATTACAGACTGATTTTTCAGTGTACTATTTCAAATGCGTCACCATTAACCCAATTTATATTAAAATCTGCTAAATACAATCTGCTTTCATTAGTTGTTAATTTAGGTTGGCACATGACACCAAGGAGATGCTTTGGTCTCTGCTATCCCTCCCTATTTTTCTCCCCAGTCTGAACCAAAGATTCCCCCAAATGTCTTTAAAAACTGGCCGCCTCAACTCAAACATTCTGTCAGCAGATGGATCAGGTGTTCTCAGCGGCAAATGATCAGTTCTCTGAGTCTGAGAAACTAGAAGCAGGTCTCATAAAGGGTGTTGGCCCTCAGCTGCAACCTCCTGACATTCTTCTGTCCAGTCACCTGCACGTCTCTGACACCCTGCCTCACTCACATCCACACACAGAGGCATCTGGAGCCTGGCCGCTTTCTTAGTCTGGAGGAAATGACTGTGCTCCCACCAGATACCAGTCAGTGTGGGGTTTTAAGCTATAGCCATTCTCAGGCTCATTCAATGATTGAGGACAAATCTCTTTAAAAGGGCAACCACTGTTTACCAGATATTTCCCACCAATGAAAAGCGTGTGTCTGAGATGAACCTAGAGCTTTTGAAGTGTCAGAAAGTAAGGATATGCCTAAAATATTAACAAAAAAACTCAGCCAATATATTGATAGGGATATGGGAATGGGGCACAGAAACCAACAGAAAGCTCCCAATAGCCAAAGCTGGAACTATTGGAGGAGCAAAGTAGTAACGTACTATTGACTTATAATTCAAAGTATAAAATAAATATCCATGAATATATGCCATTATAAATAAGTAACTGTGTTAATAAATGGGGAATAAGAGTCAAACCTCCCATACAGAAGATTCCAGGTAGTTTATGGAGGTACCTCATCCTCAGGGAGGGGAACATGACTCCCCATTCCTTACGATGCACATGAGGACTTCCTTCCCAAGAAGATAGAATGGAAAGGATAGAAAAGGTATAAGTGACTTTACAGTGGAGAAACCTCACAAACCCTGCCTCAGCCAGGTGATCAACACCAACATCAGCAGTCAGAAATCACGTGGATAGTTTGTACCTTCGATATGATGTGATGAAAATAGCACTTTACCTGTGTGGTCTTCTTTCCAATAACACCCATAGCTCCCATCTTATCATGAGAAAAGCATCATATAAATCCCAACAGTGAGACATTCTTCAAAATGCCTGATGAGCTCTCCCCAAAACTGTCAGTGTCATCACAGTCAAGAGGAGCCTAAAAAGACCAGACTAAACATACTGGGTTGTCCTGAATGGAGTCTTGAAACAGAAAGAGAAAAGAACATCAGGTTAAAAACTAAGGACCTTAAATTATGCTTCTAAGTCACTTCAGTCGTGTCCGACTCTGTGCGACCCTGTAGAAGGCAGCCCACCAGGCTCCCCCGTCCCTGGGATTCTCCAGGCAAGAACACTGGAGTGGGTTGCCATTTCCTTCTCCAATGCATGAAAGTGAAAAGTGAAAGTGAAGTCGCTCAGTCGTGTCCAACTCTTTATGGGCCTTAGTTAATATAACATCGCAAGATAGGTTCACTGATATTACAGATATATCGTACTGATGTATGCTGTTAATACTAGGGACAAGTGGGTGTGAGGATATGGGGGAAGTCTCTGTAGCTATCTCATAAATTTTCTGCGTATCTAAAACTGTTCTAAAAATAAAGCCTACTTTAAAAAAAAAAAAAAAGCATGTGTGATTCTTTTTAGAAATATTGGGCATGAGGGATAATTCATAGTGTGAGGAAAAAACAGGCTGGAACCAAGGCGAGATTCCCATCCACGAGTCATCTCACCATCTGCAGGGAAAGCCCTGCAGATGGATGAAACAAGGTGTCTCGGGAAGAGAATTACAGAGAACTGGGTCTGCCTTTTAAGATACAAATGTGTGTCTGTTATTTTCAAAAGCTTGCTCTGGTTTTAGAGCCACCCTTGAAATCCTGTCTAACTTCACCTTAGAGTGAACTTGTGAAATGATCTGAGCCTGGAGGGAGCTTGAAGGAATGTCTCATACTCCAGTGAAATCAGTGATTCTCTCATAAGTAGGAGAATCAGCACCCCTGAAAAAGCTGTTAGGGCACTTAAAGGATCACCATAAAGGAAGTTGCTTATTAATTAATTACAATGAATTTGTTACATCTATGAGATCTTTGAAAGTATTCTGTCTTATTACCCTTAGATGTTGCAATGGAGATATTTCCTTCTCTCTTTTATGAACTGAGTGCCTTCAGAATTGGCTGCCTGACTCCTCACTACTTAGTGATGGAGTAAAGATGATGTTACATGATGTACTTCTCAAGTCAAAAGTTAACTAGTCACAAAAACATCCTAATTATGTGTACCCAAAGGAATACGATATTAATGTTAAATATGGCCATAGGCTAGTCTAGGAGAAAAGCTGAAAATTTCATACCCTTTTCTTTTTTAAAGACTGTTCCTTGAACATAAAGTGGTAATAATAATATTACACACCTACACAGTCTTTTATATTCAAGAAACCTCAAAGCATTTCACCAATTATTCTTCAGATCCACAGGGCTCACATTTCTTGGGAAAGGAAGTCACTAGTGATAAAAACCTGGTCCCCAATGGTCTGCCTTTTCAAAGCCAAGTTAAATGGAGCAGAGTGGGAGGGGAGAGGCATTGCTCCAGATCCCCACAGTTTCTTCTGGCCCCGCAGGGCCCTCCTTTATCCCTTCCCAAATGTTTATGCAGCTTGGGGACCAGGCTAGAATAATGAGTGGTCATGGTGAGGGGCAAGGACAGCAGGAAACGAGAATCGCTCACAGAAATATCACGGCCTTAAGCAGATTTTTCAAACACATGGAAACTCTTCAAAATGTAGAGCTAAGAGAGAGTGAGAACTGGGTTTGTTGGCAGAGGGTCTAGCTGTGAATTCTGGGTCTGTTATTTACTGTTTGTGTAGCCTTAAGGGATGTCTGTCTCTCTGTTTCTCTATTTTTGCCTCTCTTTGTCTCTCTGTCTCTTTGTCTCTCTGCATTTCTGTCTGTCTTTTCTGTCTGTCTGTCTCTCTGCCATTTCCAAAATCTCTGATTCCTAATTCCTTCCCGCCTCATGCTGCTGAAAGTACTTGGGGTAGTGCCTGAAGCTCAGTAAAGCTTAGAGAAACTACAAGATCCAGGTCGGCCAGGCTCTTCCAAAGAGCCCTTGGCCAGGAGTTTGTGGGAAATGTGGATCCTTCTGTGAGGAAGAGGCAGTTCCCTTGGCATGTGGCATCTAAACTCCCATTCCTTAGCCAGGCATCCGGCTTGGCAGGACCAGTGCTCCTTGCTTCTCTCAAGTCCTATCTGCCTTCCCACCTTTTAGCTCTTCACCCACACTGAACTGTTCCCATAAATCTCATGTCTGTATCCACCACTCCGCCTGCCATGAAACACTGTGCTCCCCAACCCTGCATACTGGTACTGCTCACTCTAGAAAACACACCTGAACCAGCACCTGTTTGATAAGACCTAGCACCCTGGTGCTCTGCCTCTCTACTGCTAAGGTAGAACAAGGGCCATGCTACCACTGGTTTCTCTGTCTGCCTCCCCTCTAGCCCTCAGGGCTGTATCACTAGAGCTCAGCACAATGTCTGACACATGATAGCTACTCTACTCAGTAAGGACTTGCTGAGGGAATCATGATCTGTTTCCCCAGCCTTCTTAATGGAGTGGTGGTGGTGGTTTGCTTGCTAAGTCATGTCTGACCCTCTCAAACCCATGGACTGTAGCTTGCCAGGATCCTCTGTTTATGGGATTTCCCAGGCAAGAATACTGGAGTGGGTTACCATTTCCTGCTCCAGGGGATCTTCCCAACCCAGGGATGGAACCCATGTCTCCTGCATAGCAAGCATACACGTTACCACTGAGTGACCAGTGAAGCCCACATAGAGATTCTAGGGCCTACATGTTCTTTGCTTCGGAAGATCTGCCAAGCAGAGGAAAATATGTCTTGCTTGCACGATGCAACCTCTAAGTGTTTTTAGGTTTTAACCTATTGCAGGGGCGATAGGTTTTAAATATATAGGCAGTTGTAGTGTCTGACCTGGTAGAGAAGGTCTTCTCAAACTTCTGTTTTTCCTTCCAAAAATGAAGATTCTGATTAAGTTGATCTGTCCTAGGGCTTGGGATTCTGCATTCATAACAAACTTCCAAGGGATGCTGACACTAGTCATAGGCAATATTGTAAAGCATGTCTTTTAGGACAGTCAGTTAATCCCCTGTAGTATAGATTAGTGATTCCCATCCCTGGGTACACTTACGCGTGTGCTCAATCACTGTTGTGTCTGACTCTTTGTGACCCCATGGACTGTAATCCTCCAGGCTCCTCTGTCTGTGGAATTTTCCAGGCAAGCATACTGGAGTGGGTTGCCACGTCCTCCTCCAGGGGATCTTCCCAACCCAAGGATCAAACCCACGTCTCCTGAATTGGCAAGTGTTTTCTTTACCACTAAGCCACTTGGGAAGCCCGTGGGTACACTTGGGAAGGCTTTTAAAAAATACTTATGCCAGATCTCACCCCAGACTTTCTGTTTTATTTGCTGTTAAGTTTTGGAAAGCATTCAAAGATTAAAATGCTTGTACCATTCTTTATTCTCCTACTTAATATTTACTCCTTCAAATATCATATACTTAAAAAAAAATCAGTTTCTGGCATATGGTGGACTCTCAATGCACAGTTGATAAATGAGTGAAAATGATGTACAGATGTTAAGTGCATATGCAGTTACACAGTATTAAAAATCACTGTGTCATGGATAATGTCATATCATTTAAGTAAAACTGTTTAGTTGCAATAAAATTGTATTGTATCAACTATAGACTTTGATGGAATTAATTCTGACTTTTCTCTCACTTAATAAGGAGGGCTTTTCCATGTCTAATAGTTTGTACAGGTGGGTCATGAAAACAACTGAAGTGTCTCCTTGGTCCTGTCCAGTTCCTACCAACTGTATGTATTTCCTTTTGGAGGCCTGGTTTAGTCTCAGAGGGCCAAATGAGGCTTAGTAACATTACGAGAAGGACTAAAATTAGCTTATTGGAGATTTTCCAGGGACACAACGTGCTGATTTGTGTGTCCCTAGAAGGGAAAACACATCTGTTCCCAGGATGACGAAAGAATATCCATTCTAGTGAAGATGTTGAGGGCAGCCTGTCACAGTGAACTAAGCATGTGGGTGCTGGGACTCTACTGAGATGTGGTTGGGTTCCAAATCGATTTCACTGCAGGCCCCTTTAATAATCCAAAGAAGAAGGGAAAAGGGAGCTTGGCCAAATTGTGTGATGCTTTAGCCGCTCATTGGAAACATCTTTAAGGAAACAGTCAAGTTAGAGATAAAGAGCATCTGCCTTTCATCTCCTTCTTCCTCTTCTCCTCTATTGTGTCACTGCTGTTGTCATCACTGTAACAAGTTCCAACTGAAGGGCCTCTCCTCCCTCTCTGAAGGCACCAACCAACCTATGCTGTCATGTGTAATTCACAAAACATCCAGGAAACCATGAATCCTTCCACCCTTGCTCCTTGTCCACCCCACTCCCTGGCCTTCTCTCCCAGATTTCTCTTTATATGGACTACCTTTCCTGTAGGTGGTCACGGAATGGGTGTGGGATGTGTACCAGGCACACTGGTGGAAGGTGTTTGAGGTCATGATGCCTGTATAGACATGAGAATTGACTGAAATCATTTGGAAGTATGTCCATTTCTAAACAATAAAAAGACACTTCTAAAGAAGGATACATTAGTGAAATCATTTGAGGGGAAGAAAAAAAAAAAAAATCTCCCAATGGTATTTTCAAGATTCTTAGAGTGGAAAGAAAATCTAAGTGCTATAGCCAAGCTGAAAATGTTCTGTGGGCAGCGTGATTGTGGATGACTGTATTCTCTCGAAGCCAGCAGGACTAAGTATATACTGATCCATATTCATGCTTGGGACGAGCACTCACTGTCTCAGGTGTGATGACAAAAGCAGCAGGAAGTTGTTCAACTTCAGGATAAGAGTGAGAGCAAATGACTGCTTGTGTGAGTAGCACTGGATGTACTTATTCTCCAGGCAAATGTGTCCCCTTTGGCAAAATATGTCACTCGCTGAAAAATGTATCACTATGCACCATCTTCTCAGAGAGAGAAGTGTGGTAAATGAATTTCATGAAAGAAAAGGATTTTCAGAGACCAGAAAGGTCGGCATTTCGGTTCCACCCAGACAGAAGCTGTAACCAAAAATAATCGAGCAGATCTGTGATTAATTGTGCAGCAACCTACTCCTTCCATATTCCACTCAATCCCTGAGTAATCTTTTTGTTTGTTTCTTGTCGCTGCTGTTTCAATGACAGGTACAATTTTAGCTTAGTGTGGGTTTTGCAAAGATAAGACAAAGCAACACAGTTTGGCTGTATAGTCTAAATGCTGTAATTACAATTTTCCTGTGAGAGCAATATTTTGGATATAAACTGTACTTTACAATGTAGTGGGTTTTAACTAGCAAGATATACACCTTTCTAAGTAGGCCCTATTAAAACAATTTAATAGAATGTCAACAAGTACCAACATGTACATAAAGATAGAATTGTGTGGTTTGTTTTCATGCAGTGAGCTAGTACTGCTGGGGTCTGTCAAGGACTATTGAAGCTCAATTTGAGCTAACAAGATTACATGATTGGAATTGTATTAATTGAACGCCTTTACTTTTCAGGCTGACAAACGCAATGCCTGATCAGTTGTAGGGGATATACTTAAGAAATATGGAGTATTTTTTGCTTGTGTAAATGTGTTTGTGCATATGTAGTTCCAAATTAGCACAGGCATATTGATGTTTTTGTGAAAAAATACATTTTTTTAAAAAAAAGGAAAAAATAGGACTACATTCATCCTTAAATCAGTTTGGTCAAGTGCTGATGAGATTAATTTCACACATTTTGAATCTTTAAAGTTCTCCTGAGTGGAGTTTTCCTAGATCAGAATTCACACTGAGCACACTCAATTGTAGACAAAGGAAATCGTCACTGACAGCCATCATGGAGGCAAATTATGCAGTGGATTTAAATAGCCAGAATGTATTCTATAGATTGTAAGACGGTGATAGTTTATTACCTTGCACAGCTCAGAAGCAGTGGAGCACTTCCTAATACTGGAATAGAGACTTCATGTTGCATCCCAAAGCAGGATAGAGGATGGTAGCTGAAATATTCCCTTTCACACACTCACACGCTCATATTCTGGACAACTGGGGGATATAAAACCCAATAGATAACAAAAAAAGAATGTAAACCTGCTTGATGTTACAAAACATAGTGATATGTAATATACATCCACCTGTATATGTATAAATACATGTAAATATATGTATATTTTTAGATTACTATTTTAACATGTCAATATCAATGATATATACATGTATATAAAATACATCTACATGTGTATTTATGTATGACTCTATGTATATCTGCATGTAAATGAGTGTACATGTGTTTGTACTTTGAGTGGGCCTATTTTAACATATATTTTTAATATTGACATGAAGAACCCATTTATTAATCGGAATAAATGGTCATCCCTGTAGCTCTTTGTGGCTGTCTCAATGGCATAAGGAAGAGAAAGGCTATGGAAGAGCTTAGATATAAAGAATTAGATACAAGGCTTTATGTGTCACTTAAACAGAAACATAGAGCCAGATAGAGGGAAGAGACACATCTCAGAGATCTATCTGTGGGGCAAATGTGCTAAAAATGAATGCCAGACAGAGACCACACTGACTCATTCAGAGCTGAGCTGCACTGAGGCATCAGAACATTATCAGCAGACAAGAGAACAACTATCCAACACCAGTCAAAGTGGCCTGTACAGAAAGGCTTCACCCAGAAACCTTCAGAAAAGCAGAGGGGAAAACAGGATAGGCAGCCACAAGTCATCAAAAGAAAGGGCCGCTACTCTTCCTTGTGCAAATGCCTGCAGCACCAACAGATGGCAGTTCACTTTCATAGAAGCCAAATCCCTACAACTTTTCCAAGATAGTGCCACACAATAGCCCCTGTAGGCAGTTTCCATAACGAAAGAGAGAGGGATGATAGTGTACTCTGAAAACTTCCTTCTCCACCAGAGGAGTCCCAGTTAAAGAAACGTTACAAGAAAAAGTATGGGCTATGCTGAAAGTATCTCTTGTGAATAAGGCTGCTTACCATCCCAGGTAATAAAACAAAGGCTGGGAGTCACGTTATTGGTCCCTGGTGTCCCTTCCCAGCCACAGTCACCAGCACAGGTAACATATCCAGAGCACCTGTGATGTGCCAGTGACATGTGACGCAGCTGGTGGCAGGTCCCCCCAGCAATCTTGGGAAGAAGATTCTAGCGTCAATTTAACTGACTTGCACAATGTTAAGTTGCTAGCTAAGTGCAGGGTTCAGGATTAGAATGGTATTTCTCTTACTCTGCTGCTTCTCAAGTCTGTTCAAATTGTACTTCCCTGGGAAACGGGAGGAGAAGGCAATGGCAACCCACTCCAGTACTCTTGCCTGGAAAATCCCATGGATGGAGGAGCCTGGTAGGCTGCAGTCCATGGGGTCTCTAAGATCAGACACGACTGAGTGACTTCACTTTCACTTTTCACTTTCATGCATTGGAGAAGGAAATGGCAACCCACTCCAGTGTTCTTGCCTGGATAATCCCAGGGACGGCAGAGCCTGGTGGGCTGCCGCCTAAGGGGTTGCACAGAGTTGGACACAACTGAAGTGACTTAGCAGCAGCAGGGAAACAGGAAAATGGCATTCCAATTTGCTGACATGTTCTAAGAAGGAACTTTAAATATCTGAAGTTAATACTGATCATACTGTGTCATTGATTCATCAGAGCACTCAATGTTTATATCTGTTCTTTTTTTACTACTTGCTAGTGAATGTTTGTAGTCGTCTGTAAGCTGTCTTCTTATTTCTGATCTTATTAATAACTTTCAGCAATAGCTTTACCTTAATGATGTAAAGGGGTAAAGGTCCATTTTCTTTTTCCTTTAATGTATGTAAACCAATAAATGATCAAAAACTTAGTGAGCTTTAATTAATGGGGCATGAACACAAAATAGACAAATCCTGCCCTCAGAAAGCTTCTACCAGTGGAAATTTTTCTGGATCCTAATCCACTCATGACTGGACTGGTTATGATCTTTAAACTTCACGTTATAAATCTTGGCAGATCAGAAATGTTCTAGAGTCAGGCAATCACTCAGGATGTTCCCATGCCCTGCCTCTATTTTCAATCTTAATTTCTCAGTAGATCTTCTAGGTCAGACCTCCTGCTTCTACTATATATTCTTCCCATGTTACCTACTGGATTTTGCATGCTTTCTGATGTTCATCTCAGCAATTTTGCATCTTGTGTGTCCTACACATTTTCTGATATACTATTATCTGTATTGATGGTGTTTAGTAGCACCTAAACCTTTTAAGGAGCTTCCCAAGTGCTTCAGGGGTAAAGAATCCACCTGCAGTGCAGGAGATTCAGGGGATGTGAGTTCAATCCCTGGGTTGGGAAGATCCCTGGAGGAGGGCATGGCAACCCACTCCAGTATTCTTGCCTGGACAATCCCATGGACAGAAGAGCCTGATGGGCTGCAGTCCATGGTTTCGCAAAGAGACACGTGACTGAGCACACACACATGCATGCAAAACTTTTAAGTCTTCATTTGTAGTTCACATAACACTTGAGTTAAACTGTATTATAAAGTAGACCTGTCCAAGAAATTCCTTTTTTAGTATGTGGCTTGTAGAATTTTTTTTAAAGTGACCTTGGGTTTGTTTTTTCATATGGGATGCAAATGGGTACTATCAGAGCCTCTCTGCCATCACTATAGTGTAATATCATTATAACACCACACTGAAATGTGTTCAGAATTAGATGTTTTTGCTTTATCCTTTCGTCAGAAGTGTTTCATATGTACTGGTGATACTGTTCCTTCTTGAATATATGAAAACTCCAAAGTGTTTATATTGGGGAGATATTATGGAGGTGTCATATTTGTAAAAGATGATGACTGTATCTGTTTATATTCAATTTTTCACTTACATTCTTACGAGGGTGAAATGCATTTTTCTTGCTGTTCAGTACTTTATCCTTTTCATTTGTTGTTCTGTGGTTATAGTGACTTTAGCTATGTAGCAGCTTTCCCCAAATGTATTAAGTGTGAAGAAATAGTTAATTAGCAAGATCTGACCAAAAAGAAGAAAAAAAAATCAACTTCACAATTTCTGATATACTATTGACAGTGCCAATTCCAGTTGTTTCACATTAGGACCCCTTGCCTTGGTATCTGGTTTCGAGGAAACCCTCTCCTCTACCCCCATGAAGGGCTAAGGTTTCAAAGTGCTGGTTCATTTCCATAGGTCAGTACCTATATCATAGGAGATACCCATTAATGTTTGTTAAATGAATAAACATCATCCAAAACACATTACAACACAAGCTTAGTTTAACAAAAAAAGTTAATCTTCACCATTAATACTTCCAGGAAAGGAAATTATGAGGTACTGACAGATGAATGAGTAGTACACAAACATTACTTTTTTTTAGATCTGGGGAAAAAATCATACATCGACAATTTACTAACCTATTCATCAGTGGTATTATTTTATATTCTCCTTCTCTCTTCTAAGATATACATGTTTTGCTAAACAATCACCTAAAGCAGTTATATTTCAAGTACTTGATAGAGGAGTATCTAACAAACATATTTGTACTTCCCTGGTACTTGATATGAGGAGTACAGTGAAAATAAACTATTAATAATGTCTCACATTTAGGCACTTAAAGACATGGAGATGAAAGACTAAGACTCAAGAAGCAATTAGAGGCACTTCCCTGGTGGCCCAGTGGTTAAGAATCCACCTTCCAGGCTGACGTGAGTTCAATTCCTGGTCGGAGAACTAGGATCCTACATGCTGTGGTGCAACTAGAGAGGGCCGAGAACCGCACCTCCCGAGCCCGAAAACCCTTGATCCTGTGCTCTGCAACTAGAGAGAACCTGTGTGCTGCCACAAAGACTCAGCACCGCCAAAATAAATAAACATGTTAAAAAAAAAGAAAAATAAACAGATAGAGAACATATTGGTAAGGAAAAAACTGATTGCTTGCTTTGGATAATGTGTTTCAGGAATTCAGAAAAGTGGAAAATCATTAGTATAAGCCTCATAGAAGTCAGGAGTTGGAGTCTAGATTATCCTCTTGCCCTTTGTACCATGCTCTTCAGATCTGTCACCAAGACCTGGATGTTTGTCCTTTACCATCTCTTTTCTATTCATTTCCTCTTTTTCCTATTGCCACCATCTCAGTTCAAGGATGTGAGCCCTAAAGAAATGGTTGGGACTGTGGTGACTTGAAAGAAACCTGGAAGCCTATAGTTCTGGTTTTGCCAAAAGAGGTGCGAAATTCTCTGAGTCTAGTGAGATAAATGTGAAAGCATTTCATAAAAGGTAAATTTCTGTAGAAATGTATAGGATGATCGCTCTCAACCCCCAGCCTTCATTGTATGCTCCTATTTTCCTGTCTCCAAACAATAGCTCACATCAACAAGGTAATCATTTTCCTAAAGTGTCCCCTTGATTATTTACTGCTTCTTTCTAAAAAAGTTAATTTCATTGTATTATTTATTTACCTAATTGACTGCTCCAGGTCTTAGTTGCGGCATGCAGGATCTTTCGTTGCACCATGTGGGATCTAGTTCCCAGACCAGGGATCAAACCCAGGCCCCCTGTACTGGGAACACAGAGTCTTAGCCACCGGGCCACAATAAAGTCTCTGATTATGTTCTCCTTAATGAGAAAGACATCATCAGGCTGCACAGTTAGATCCCAAACTCACGTCCCTGCTCAACTTTATCAAGCACCGCCACCCTGTGTGACCCTGCCTTCAGCCCAGCGGTACCAGTCACTCCCTTGTGCTTTGCAGCCACTGCATCTTGCCTCTGCCTGAACAGATCTTGGAGGATGAGAAGTTTGTGTGCCTGTCAGGAATGGGCTGGTTAAATACTAGAGCACTGCCCTAATTTCTCAGGTTGGTGGCGATCCCCTCCTACTCTTACTTTTCATAACTTTGTTTCCTGAATCCCTTTTTTTTTTTGTCCCTGACATTGTATTCTGCTCTACCTTCACTAGGAAATTTTAATTCCTGGTGGTCAGGAAAGAATTCATTTGGAATTCTCTACTCTTTTCAAACAGTGCCTTGCACATAGGCACTTCACTCAGTTTAATATTGAGTGAGTGAATGCTTCTAAGATAAGAGAGAAGAACAAAAACCAAAACATATTGTTTTCAGAAGCTATGCCACCAGAACTTTCTGGGGATTTTTTGAGCTTGCAGAGGACTAGTATGTGAAGAGTTAAGAAAAGTTTTACTAACAACTGCAGCTGTTTGTGGGGGAGCTCAAGGACATTATGAGATTAGCAGGAATAGGACTTTGAAGTCTGTGCTAGTCTCTGGAATTCCCCAGTCCCCCTCTCCACCCCCGGCTCCCCGCTTCTCTTCTTCAAAATCCCCACCCCTCTCCACTTTCCAGGGAGTGTTAAAAATGTAACTACGGAATTATGTAGCTAGATAATACTGAGTACTTTCTGAGTCGTATTTACACAAAAGTCCTTCTTGGGCATTCTTTGGTCCTCTCCAAGCAGAGACTGTACTCTTATGGCATGTAGTATTAAAATAATGATAATAATAATAAAATTTTACATGTTGCTTGTGTCCCACTCATCTCACAAGAAAGCAAGGCCCAAACAAAGATTCAGAGATTCAGTTGGCTCATTGGTGTCTCATTTATTAAAGGAAGTGGTCATTTTTGGTCTCTGATTTGCTTCAGAGTTAGATTTTCACCATAATACTGTTGCCCACCAATGAATGGAAGTACTTGGGGGAGGGGGGGAGGCTTCAGTCCAGCTATAATAAACCTGATTTTAAATTAAATCAGCATTCAGTTACAGTAACCAAAATTATTTAAATATTGAAACATACAGAAGCCTAGTACTCCTTGTACATAAAGTTTGTGGTGCCAAAAACTCAAGAACCCTGGTAGATGTACCCCGTGTGCATACTTAATACTCCTAGTTCTCTTGGCTAGGAAAGGGTATGATAAAAATACTTGTCTTCTTAGAAGATAAACATGCCCATACACCTGGCAAGATAGAACTGAGGGAAGATCGGTTTACAAGGAAAATGCAAGATAATGAGAAATTTTCTTAAATCAAGGCTTTACATAGAAAACCTTTAAATAGAACTGTAACCTGAAGCTATTCACATGTAAGCATTCTTAATGTGCGATGGAATCTGCACATAAAAAGAAACTGGACTCCACAGGAATAATAGAGACTCTTCAAATAGACGATGAAAATAAAAAGGCACAAAAAGCAGAGAAAATCAACTGCTGGTACTTGTTCCCTAGAACCTGTGCGCTTTTCCCAAACTTTAGAAAAAATGCCAGCACCTTCACAGCAAAGCCTGATGAGAATGGAGTTGATGCCACCGGCGGCTCCTTAACGTGCTGAATGTTCCTTTGACGGACCTGCTCTTTTCTATACAGAGCCTGAAGGTTCTCCAGCAGCCACTTAGAGACTCAGTGCCTCTGCAGAGCTTTGCCTAAACCCTCTCCCCAAAGCAGTAATTATTGTCTTTGTGATTCAATGAGGTGCATTGAAAATAGTTATTTAATGTGCATTACCAGTATTTTCTATGCCTTGTCTACACAACAGTAATGTAAGTTCCTTGTTTGTTTGGATTTTTAATTATTTTGTATTCATAGTAAATGGTTCTGTGGTGGTTCAGATGGTAAAAAAAAAAAAAAAAAATGCCTGCCATGGGAGACCGAGATTCAATCCCTGGGTCAGGAAGTTTCCCCTGGAGAAGAGAATGGTTGCTCACTCCAGTATTCTTGCCTGGAGAATCCCATGGACAGAGGAGCCTGGAGGGGTGCAATCCATCGGGTCGCAAAGAGTTGGACACGACTAAACGACTAACACTTTTCACTTTTACAGTAAACAACCACACAGAGGGCCTGCATGTACACAGAAGACATGCTTATCCATGAAAAATGGAGAATTAATCAAGAATTAAGAATGCCTCATCCATTCCTAAATCAACATAAGGCACCGTTGATACATTCAACACATAATTAATGAGATTTACTTATATTGTTCCAGGTACCCAATCACTTCATGGGAAATAGATGGGGAAACAGTGGAAACAGTGTCAGACTTTATTTTGGGGGGCTCCAAAATCACTGCAGATGGTGACTGCAGCCATGAAATTAAAAGACGCTTACTCCTTGGTAGGAAAGTTATGTCCAACCTAGATAGCATATTGAAAAGCAGAGACATTACTTTGCCAACAAAGGTTCATCTAGTCAAGGCTATGGTTTTTCCTGTGGTCACGTATGGATGTGAGAGTTGGACTGTGAAGA
>NW_011494690.1:5501395-5568667 GCF_000754665.1 Bison bison bison | reverse complement strand
CAGTACTTTGGCCACCTCATGCAAAGAGTTGACTCATTGGAAAAGACTCTGATGCTGGGAGGGATTGGGGGCAGGAGGAGAAGGGGACGACAGAGGATGAGATGGCTGGATGGCATCACTGACTCGATGGACATGGGTCTGAGTGAACTCCGGGAGTTGGTGATGGACAGGGAGGCCTGGCATGCTGCGATTCATGGGGTCTCAAGGAGTTGGACATGACTGAGCGACTGAACTGAACTGAACTGAACAGTAACTAGGCTCTGAAAATTCAGTGGTGAAAGAAATAGGATATCTGCCCTTGGGCATTCACAATGATTTGGAATTTTATCTTCCATATAGATAATATTGATGTGACTATAAATCTTCTACCAAAGTCCCACAAAATGAGTACTGGCCTAACCTAAAATGAGGAAGAAAAAAAGGATGATGATAACTTTTCCTCTCCAAATTGGGAGACTCATCCTCTTTCCCTTTAAGTCAATGGTGTTAGATTACCATTCACACCACTGTTCAGTCAGTTTTTCATTATATGTTGGATCTTTACCCTTCTCTATATAACTTGCATGACCCCTTTATTGAGATGTAGGAGTGAATGGGCTTCAATGGTAACACATCCCTTGCAAATCAATGGAGCTAAACCTGGCTGCACATTTAAATACCTTAGGATGCTTTTAAATACATTACAGATGCCTAGTCCTCACCCACAGAGAATCTAATTAATTGGCCCAAGGTGGGATTTGGGTGTTCATATTTTTTTATTTCACTTCCTAGGGGATTCTGATGTGAAGCCAGGGTTGAGAATCACTGTTGTAATCCCTGATTGTTCATAAGTATATTCTTAAATCTTTCTGAACAGAAAATCAGGAACCTAACAGGGAATATTATGTGCATAGGTATTGTTTCTATATTTACTAGTGTCTTAAATAAGATTATAAGAAGTCCAGGAAAACTGCATGGATCAATATCATATTAAAGTGACCATGCCCATTATTTTAAATGTTGCAAAAGTCTGAAAGAACCATTGTAGTAAGGACAGAAGTCTTAGGATTAAATAAGCAAAGCTCTGCAAATTTTTAATGTGTTCTTGAAATTCTCTATTTCAAAGTGTCTCAATATCTCAGCTTTCTCATCTATAAGTTAGGGATACCAAGGTTTATCTTGGAGAGCTCTTTTAAAAGTTAAATGAATATTCAAGTACAATTGATCCTCACTATTCCCAGATTCAGTAATTGTAAATTACCCTACTTGCCAAAATTTATTTGTTATTCCAAAATCAACACTTGTGGCATTTTCCTGGTTAATTGTGGACATGCAGGGTGATGAAAATTTTGAGTTGCATTCCCAGCTGAAGTTAGACAAGACTATACTCTGCCTTTTCATTTTCAACCTTCTGACTGGAAACAGTTGTCCTTTCATGGCCTATTTAGTGCCATGTTTTGTTTGTTTGTTTTACATTTTTTGCTCTTTGTCGGTAATTTCACTATTTCACAAAAGGGCCCCCAAGCACAGTGCTGTGTGGTGTTCCCAAGTGCAAGCAGGCTGTCGTGTGCATTCTAGAGAAAATGCGTGTATTCGATAAGCTTCACTCAAGCATGAGCTCTGCTGTTGGCCATGAATTCAATGTTAATGAATCCATGAACATTGACAAATATATAGTGAATAAGGTGCGTTTGAACAAAAACACACACATATAACAAGGTCATATATTGATCCATTGACATTGTGACAGGCTCACAGGAACCTAACCCTATGTTTACTTGATGAGCAATGGTTCAATATTCTCTAGGACTTTGTTTGTGGTGACTTTATAGAGTATAACTACCATGAATAACATGAACTGACTATATAGTGTCTAACATCTTGCCTAAAACCTTTCTTGCTAGAAAATGTTAGTTTCTCTGCTCCTCTCATGCATTATTAGTTTTTATCTTTAAATTATTTTCAAATTAAGTCCAGATATCAATGGATGCATCGATTCTATTTGTAATAAAATCCTTATCTGTAAGGACAATTCCATGTGAGCATATGCTGTCCAGAATTGAGCCTTCTATAATGGAGAAGGCAATGGCACCCCACTCAAGTACTCTTGCCTGGAAAATCCCATGGACGGAGGAGCCTGGTAGGCTGCAGTCCATGGGGTCGCTAAGAGTCGGACACAACTGAGAGACTTCACTTTCACTTTTCACTTTCATGCATTGGAGAAGGAAATGGCAACCCACTCCAGTGTTCTTGCCTGGAGAATCCCAGGGACGGTGGAGCCTAGTGGGCTTCTGTCTATGGGGTCGCACAGAGTCGGACACGACTGAAGCAACTTAGCAGCAGCAGCGGCATAATAGTGAGACTTCAAGAAATTTTTCAAGCTCAAAAACCACTAGAAAAACGTTTAAAAATCTTTTGTCAGCAAAAAAGGTTCCCAGCACCAAATGCTACTAATAAAAGCTGGCTCGTGGATGGGAAGAGCCTCCTGATGAAATGTTAAGCCTGCAAACAGCTACAAAACACGTGGAGAAGGACGGTGATCGTGGATGGTAATGTCAATTAGAAACTCAGACAGGCAAGGGAATGAATAGACATTCTTGACAGTGGAAAATAGTGAGTGACAAGAGGCAAGAAAAGAGAACAGCTACAACTATTAGGACATAAAGAATGCCCTATGTAATGCCTGTAACCCCAGAGAGTATCAAGCTGCCATATTGAAAACAAGACATCAACAAGGTACTCTCTTGGTTACCTGTTTACTGAATGTCAGAACTACTCTACATACTGTGCTACTCCAAACACTAGAATATGTCGAACCTCTGCAATAGATCAGAGCGCTGGAAAAAATATGCAGTTTGATTTGTCCTCCTCTGGTGAAAGGCAAAAGATGGAAGTATAAAAGTAATGCTGATAACATTTATAGGCAAAAATGGGTGAGCATAAATAAATGATAACAGGTCAACTGAGTAGTAAGCTTTTAAGCCTTAACAGCAGAATTAAGAATGGAAATCTATGAAATACTTGTAGATTCTGAGTATCTCTGTACATATTGACATATTTAGGATTTCTAAAGAAGCAACATGATTCCCCTGCTATTGAAGTTGTTTTTATATCCTTTAGCAGAGTTTTATAATTTTCTTCCGCTTGATCCTACTCATTCTTAGTTTTTTCCTATGTTTTAACATTGTTAGTGTTGTCGTGAACAGTACTTTTTCTGCTTCAGCTTTGAACTAGAGGTTACAAGAATACAAGGAAGTTTATGATTTTTACATTTCCTATTTTTTTTAATATCTTTTAAAATTTAATTCAAAAAGAGAAAGAATATATCTAAAAAACAGTGCATATTCTCTTCCTTTGGAACATTTATACCTTTTTTGATACAATACTTAAGCTAGCATTTATAGGAAAATTTGGGCTTCCCTGATAGCTCAGTTGGTAAAAAATCCATCTGTAATGCAGGAGACCTGGGTTCAATCCCTGGGTTGGGAAGATCCCCTCGAGAAGGGAAAGGCTACCCACTCCAGTATTCTGGCCTGGAGAATTCCATGGACTCTGTAGTCCACAGGGTCCCAAAGAGTCAGAAACAACTGAGCAACGTTCACTTTCATAGAAAAACTTATTCTGTGCAGTGACAGAAGGATTTAATTTCTTTATTCTGACTTGGATGTAATATTTGTCTTTTATGAAAATTATGGTGATGGTTGGTTTGAGGTAGATATCTTTATGATGCTAATGAAGTGTTATTCTTTACCTAATATGTTATTGCTTTTTTAAAAAATGAGAAGTCCTTAAATTTTACACAAACTTTTCAACATCTCAGTAAATTTATACACTGTATCCTTTGAACAACAAATGTAATTAATCATATTAATAAATATACCAAACCATCCTTGGTTTCCTAGAGGAGGAGGGAAGAGCCTTCACAGTTATAATGTAATATTATAGTATTTTCTCAATTCTTAGAGGCCATCAATTATTACAATAAAGAACCTTTCAAAGAGAAAAAGAAACATTACTATGTAAGATATACATAATGGACTATAGGTGCTTCTCAATTTCAAAAACATTAAAATGTAAATGGATAGCTTAGAATTAAGGAAATACAGTAGAAGGCTTCTGAATTTAAATTTCAAAGATTAATTTTTATTTTAGCAATAGAATTCATAAATGACAAAGCTATCTTTGTTCAATTTTGGTATTGAATTATGCAGTCTTTCCTTCCCATACTTATAAAGATTTGATCCATCATCTTCTAAAATCTGTAAGGATACTTATGTAACCATAAGTAATCACATTAGTCACAATATTCTATACAATAGTAGCAATTTGTGTTAAAAGAAAAAGTTAATTATATTAGGCACATTCTGTTTAAGAAAGCATAGGAGACTATCATTCAAATTCCCTAGATACACACACAGATACACAGAAGTTTAGAATATAAAAAAAGAAAAGATACCCTTCTAAATAACAACAAAAATTATTAGGAATAAACTTAACAAGAAATCAACATGATTTGTCAAAACTATTGAGGAACAAAAAGGGCATACCTTACCCTTGAACAGGAGATCTTAGCATTATTAAGATGTCAATTTTCAAATTAGTGAATTGGATAGAATCCAAATTAAAATACCAATGGAATATTTTAAATTCGAATCTAAAGTCCTCATGGCAAACTGAACACATGGAAATAGCCAGGAAAATAGAAATTATAAGTGAGGTATAACTCCATTGTTGTATAAAAGTATTTCCACGTTAAATAATTTGGTACTACCCCACTCCAGTACTCTTGCCTGGAAAATCCCATGGATGGAGGAGCCTGGTAGGCTGCAGTCCATGGGGTCGCTGGGAATCAGACACAACTGAGCGACTTCACTTTCACTTTTCACTTTCATGCATTGGAGAAGGAAATGGCAACCCACTCCAGTGTTCTTGCCTGGAGAGTCCCAGGGACAGGGGGGCCTGGTGGGCTGCCGTCTATGGGGTCGCACAGAGTCGGACACCACTGAAGCGACTTAGCAGCAGCAGCAGCAGCAGCACATTATATACAAACAAAAAAATAAAATAATATAGAGTACAATTCCAAATACATATAGAAAACTTGGTATATGATAACTTTAATGTTAAAAATCAGTGAAAAACAGGACTTGTCCAATAAAATGGTAGTGAGAAAGTGGCCAGCCAGCTGCAAAAGAATAAAGCTACATCTGTTACTAAATACAAATGGATCCACCAGTCAAATGTTTTTTAAAAATGAAAGTATTAGAAGAACATATGGGATCATAAATTTTGTGGGAGTTTTTTTGTTGTTGTTGTTTACAAACTTGGGAGTGGGAAAGGTTTCATAAGCACAGATGTGATGACTGATAAATTTAATTAGAAAAATTAAAAGTCCTCACATGACAAAAAATTTTTTTTAATTAATTAATTTATTTTAATTGGAGGCTAACTACTTTACAATACTGTGGTGGTTTTGCCATACATTGACATGAATCAGCCACGGGTGTACAGGTGTCAACCCAACCTGAACCCCCCCACCCACTTCCGTCCCCACTCCATCCCTCTGGGTTGTCCCAGCACACCAGCCTTGAGTGCCCTGCTTCATGCACTGAACTTGGTCTGATCTATTTTACATATGGTGATATACATGTTTCAATGCTATTCTCTCATATCGTCCTACCCTCACCTTCTCCCACAGAGTACAAAAGTCCATTCTTTATGTCTCTTTTGCTGTCTTGCATATAGGGTCATTGTTAACTGTCTTTCCAAATTCCATATATATGTGTTAATATACTGTATTGGTGTTTCTCTTTCTGACTTATTTATTCTGTAAAATAGGCTCCAGTTTCATCCACCTCATTAGAACTGACTCCAATGCACATTTTTATAGCTGAGTAATACTCCATTGTGTATCTGTACCACAACTTCCTTATCTATTTATCTGCTGATGGACATCTAGGTTGCTTCTATGTCCTAGCTATTGTAAACAGTGCTGCAGTGAACATTGGGGTACACGTGTCTCTCTCAATTCTGGTTTCCTCAGTGTGTATGCCTAGCAGTGGGATTGCTGGGTTGTATGGCAGTTCTGTTTCCAGTTTTTTAAGGAATCTCCACACTGTTCTCCACAGTACACATAGTGGCTGTACTAGTTTGCATTCCCACCAACAGGGTAAGAGGGTACCCTTTTCTCCACACCTTCTCTAGCATTTATTGTTTGTAGACTTTTTGATGGCAGCCATTTTGACCAGCATGATTTGTATGCCATAACAGAGGGATGATTTCCTTTATGTATACAGAGTTCTGAAAATTCAGTAAAAGACAGGGTGAAGATCATGAATACACAGATTACAGTACAAATGGCTTATCAATTAAAGAAAGATGGTTAACCTCACTTAAAATTAAACATAAATTAACAATAAAAATTTTACCCAAACATTAGGAAATTTTGAGTATACATATTGGCAAAGGTGTAGAAACTGATACTCTCATATTGATTTGATATAACTTCTGTAAAGAGTATAAATTTGTGACACATGTTATAATTTGACTAGCACATACTCTGCAACCCAGAAGTTGCTCTTTTAGGAATTTACATAAAATATATAATTGCACATGTTCTCAAGTACAATAACAAGAGTAATAATGATAACTACCACTTATCAAGCATTTGTTATAGAACAATTGTTATTCAAAGTGCTTTACATATAGTACCTATTTAATCCACTCAAACATCCTATAAATTATACATCAATTAGGAGTGCTATTAGCTGCAAATAATTAGTAAATTCTGTTTCTTTGAGAGTTGGACCAGAAAGAAGGCTGAGCACCAAAGAATTGATGCTTTTGAATTGTGGTGCTAGAGAAGACTCTTGAGAATACCTTGGACAGCAAAATGAAACCAGTCAGTCCTAAAGGAAATCAGTCCTGAAATACTCATTGGAAGGACTGATGCTGAAGCATCAATGAAGATCCAATACTTTGGCCACCTGTTGTGAAGAGCTGACTCATTAGAAAAGACCCTGATGCTGGGACAGATTGAAGGCAAAAGGAAAAGAGGGTGGCAGAGGATGAGATAGTTAGATAGCATCACCCACTCAATGGACATGAATTTGAGCAAACTCTGGGAGATAGTGAAGGATAGGGAAGCCTGCTGTGGTTCAGTCCATGGGATCACAAAGAGTCGGACATGATTTAGTGACTGAAAAACAACAATGCAGTTTAGTAGTGCATCATCTAATTAAACAAGAAGTTTGGAAGTAACTGGTCCTAGGTGCAAATCTGTGGTGTAGCATTCCGGGCTCTGGTTGATGTCTTAGCAGTCCTTGTGGCCTTCTCACGGTGCCAAGAGGGCTACAGCAGCGCTGATCATCTCACACATCAAATGGTAACATTAGAAGCAGGGAACAATCCAGTGTCTCCTTAGTCCATCTCTTGATCAGGAGCAAAAGTCTTTCCAGAATCCTCACCCAGCACAAACTTTCACTTACATTTCACTGGACAGTTAATATTAATTGCAACACTTATTGAGTGCTTAAGAAGTATGAAAGTGAAAGTGAAGTCACTCAGTCGTGTCCGACTCTTTGCGACCCCATGGACTGTAGCCTACCAGACTCCTCCATCCATGTGATTTTCCAGGCAAGAGTACTGGAGTGGGTTGCCATTAAGAAGTATGAGACCCCGCTATATGTTCTTTATATACATTCACTCACTCCTTTAATCTTCACAGCATTTTTTAATGCAGTAGGGACTACTATTATAATTTCTTGCATTCAATGAGTTTAAGTAGCTTCAAATTTACACTGCTGGACCCAGGATTCTGACTTCACAGTCATGCTTTTAACCGGTACCATATCTCCAGATCTTGTGTCTCTGCTTAAACTTCTCACTGACAAAGGGCATTGTCGTTGCCAATTTTGCTAAAATCAATCATTGTTTATCCTCTAGAGCTGGAAGAGGGACTCAACTTGGCTGAGTATATTGTGTGGCCACCAAGACAAAAGTCAGTGTTCTAAATCTTAAACAAGGAGGAAATAGCCATTGGGTAAACAATCAAAAGAATCTATGATAAATAAGTGCTATTGTTGTCCCCAGTAAACAAATAAGGAAACTGAAACATAGATTAAGTACCTTGCCTCAGGTCATGCTTCTTGTGAGGGACCTGAGATACTTCTTGAAAATGCCTGGAAGTGATCTAAATGTGTATGAATAGGAGACCAAGTTAAATAAATTATGGAGATTGATGTAATATGATAGTTTGTAGTTTTTTTTGAAAATGGGATAGATCAATATGTAAATATGTAAAGTGGACCCAGTAACTGGGGAGTGGAGAAAAATTATTTTGACAGGATAGTTTTATATAATATTTGAATTTTTGTCATATACATGTGTTGCTTTTTCAAGTAAAATATATAATTTATTTAAAAACTAGTTTTGATGTTACAAATGGTATTTTTCTGTATCATTTTACAAACTTCCTAAAGATCTTGAAGAGTTGATTTTTCACTATATTTCTTTACACTTGTTTGGACAGTTTACAGGAACTCATGTTTTCAAATGCAAATTTAAATAATTTGAAAAGCAATCAGAGTCTGCTGTTTTCATCTGCTAATAAAGTCAGGTTTTGGATAAAGAAACACAGTATCATTTGCCAAATATCTTCTTAGAGCAAAGGAGAGCCAGTCCGTTTTGTACTCTCAGTGACAGATATATTATTTTTCGTATTTACTTCATTTTCTTAGGAAACCAAGTAAAAGAAAAGTAGATTTTCTTTCTTAATCCACTTTAGATGCCAGTTTCATCCTTGTACATTTCTTAAAGAAACATTTACCTGACAGGCTCCTTCCCTCCTCCATGAAATTTCCAATATGCTCTTCCCCTGGGAAACTGTTTCATAAGAGATGTGTATGAAGATTGAACTTGACTCTATTTGTTTTTGAGATGGCCTATTTTACATGGCTCCTTTTTAGATTCTTTTACATCTTTTTTCCCTACTTAAACAAAAATGAAATCAAAATTGATGATGATGAAAATACTGATGGCATGATCTCTGCCTACCAGACTAAATTAAGATTTTCTAAATCCATTTTTGGCGTCGACACCTTGGCACTGCCCTGCTAAATCTACAGTCCTTAAGATTTTCTGGGTGAGGGGTGAAGCTATGGAAACTGCGTGAAGAGCTGGCTTCTTACATTCTCTCCTGAAGAGAGGAACTCAGAGAGAAAAGCAGTATTAGTGAAAAGCTCATTCCAGGAAGTGAACAGAGGAACTGAAGCTCTGGCTCTGTGGGAAAATGG
Organism: Bison bison bison; assembly: GCF_000754665.1. Lineage (NCBI taxonomy): Eukaryota > Metazoa > Chordata > Mammalia > Artiodactyla > Bovidae > Bison > Bison bison. Next base: position 5,559,398 of record NW_011494690.1, on the reverse strand, counting down.
AGACTTTGAAGGTAATAATGCTTGTGCGTCCAAGAAGAATAATGACCAGTTTGTGTCCTGAGAAGGTGATGCTGGAGTCCTTTTATGCAAAGAAAAGCCACGTTGCCTAGTTACAGAGAGATTTTGCTCTAAGTGTCAAAAGTTCAGGCAGGAGTAGAGTTAGAACCCACATCCCTAATATAAAGCAAAAAGATTTTTAATGATGCTAATACAGAATTTTGTTATTCAAACACAATTCTTATCCCAATTGGACAATTCATTCCAGGAGTCTTGCACAAATCATGGTTGAAAGAACTCAGGTGCTTCTTCATTTCATTATTTGATATTCCTAACACTAGCAATAAATTGACGTGAGGCCCCTTCCTAGCTAGTCACTACAGACTTCAAATGTGGTATGCAAATCATAGATATGTATCTGACTTGCTTCACCTTGGAAGCACAAGAAGAGCCAGGGTGGTTGTATGTTAGAGTGAATCAGTGTGTGTCTAGGTGTTTGGGAAAAAGATAAGTTGCAGTGTCTCCAATGCTGAGTTCAAAAGAGATGCAGTGTTGGAGCAGTAGTATTACCCCCAATCTCCCTCTCACAGGCAATCATAGTAATCTACGTGTGATTGTGTTGTGTTATCACAGTCTTTTAAGTACCATCTCCCAGAGCAGCAAGACTAGTAACATCAGAATGAAAGTTCAATCATCTCTGTGATTCTCTCATTCTCTTTTAATGAACCAGTGAAACCTAAAATTAGCCAAGTCTTTATGAAATAGGATTTGTCTCTGTTTTAACTGTGAGTGACAGCATTATAAAATTAGAAAGACCAGAAAATTCAGTTATTAGTTCATCACTCTTTGTGCATTCTTCTTAAAATGTACCTTCCTTTGTCTCTATCAGAACCCAAAATGCATCCAAATACATTTCAGCAATAGCCTTCCCCAATAGGCATTCTCTGTGTTTACATATTTACATCACTTCTTAGGAGTTCATTTCTTTCAAACTTGTATTTTAAACAGACAATATATGAATTCAGTTCAACTCAATACATATATTTTGAGTTGAATAGAACACAGCATTCAGTTGAGCAGTACACAAAACAGATTTTTTAAGCAGATGGCATTCACCTAGATTGCAGGGTTCAGTTGTGAGAGAGAAGAGGGAGCGCAAAATAAGTGGTTATTGTTCACAGACAGAGACACATTGACTCATACAGAATAACAGTCATAGATATGAAAAATCAAGAGTGTGTATATTTTGGGAATGGCAAATACTTCAGTTAGGATGAAATAGCCCTATGTTACATGTTGGGGAGAAGTAGACTCGAAAAGTAAATTGAGATCAGACTCCAGAAGTCCTCAAAGATCAGAGTGAAGTACTCATCATATATTTTAAAGCAATTTTGATGATCAAATGAAGTAACATGCATAAGGTATTTAGTAGTGCCTGATACAATGTAGGTGCCCAAACAAACACCACCTCCTTTAATTTTGTGGGTAGTTGGGAGCTTTAGAGATTGCACAGACACTAACAATTTCCAGAAGGAACGCTGCAAGAACATTGTTAACTTTGAAAAAGGCCAAACATGTTCAGCAAGGGAAAATTACTTTGTTCCAACTAGCAAGATACTTGAAATCTTTCTCTCCTCTGACCAGTGAACTGTTTATTCTTACTCAATACAGTGTCACTAAAACTGAATTATCTTATTTCCTGATCCTGAATTAATCCTGGATTGATGTCTGAAGCACTAGATTCAGGAGTTTGCTTTATTTTGTTTCCACAGTAGTAATGGGGTCAGGAGCTTTGAAAAGAGACCTTTTCATGTAAACCAGTGATGGACCTTCTGGTGTCCGGAAATAAAAACCTGTGAGACTTGGTGTCACAGAAAGGGAGCACCTGTGATACAGCGATCATAGTTCTTCACCCAAATTCTGAAACAAGATCCATCAAAAGATCTTGATGCTTCTTTGAATTCAAGACAGCCTGTGAAATGTAATTTGAAAAATGAACTGCTGAGTTTTCCAGATGTTCTAGCAGTGGATGAGAGAAGAGAAAAAAAAAGTTTGAAAATTCAACTGTCCTTCACAAAAATCTAGGCACACAGATATGATATTGAAACTCTTCTAAACCAGCTTGTCTTGTTGGGAAATCCAGCTCCACAAATCAAATTGCCCATGGATGCCCAGACTACAAGGAACATTCATGGGATCAGAACCTGAAGTCCTTAGACTTCTGGGTCTGTTCATATTTATTGTGTCAGACTTCTTCACCTTGGCCAAGTAGATATTTTTCTTATGAATAAAAAAATCTAGAAATCAGTGTTAGAACAAATCTGAAGGCAGGTAACACTTGGACACGTTAATAGAGCCTCAAAACAAAACAATGTTCAACACAAGGTATTATATCTACAGCAGATATTAGTTAATAATAGTTAGTCCCTCTCAACTAACATACCCCTTTATACCCACATATACACACACATAAAATGGTGACACTCATTTTACATTTATAAAGTGCTTAACTTATGCCTTACAAATGTATGTACAACTACAGAGGAATTTGCTCTGATTGGGTTCTTTTTGAAGATTCCTCTATATTACAGCTGAGTTCTGTTTATAGAATATCTAGTGAGCTCCTACTACATGTGCCAGGCAAAATTCTAGGGAGCAGTGATTCCAATTAAGAAGACTTCTTAACTTAAAAAAGGCAGTTCAGTTCAGTTCAGTCGCTCAGTCATGTGCGACTCTTTGCGACCCCATGAATTGCAGCACGCCAGGCCTCCCTGTCCATCACCAACTCCCGGAGTTCACTCAAACTCAACGTCCATGGAGTCGGTGATGCCATCCAGCCATCTCATCCTTTGTCATCCCCTTTTCCTCCTGCCCCCAATCCCTCCCAGCATCAGAGTCTTTTCCAATGAGTCAACTCTTCGCATGAGGTGGCCAAAGTACTGGAGTTTCAGCTTTAGCATCATTCCTTCCAAAGGCAATAAAATAGTTAAGATCTAAATCAGTACTATGACATGAACTGAACCATTTATCATGTATTACATCCATAAAATGGAGCTTCCCTAGCAGCTCAGTGGTAAAAAAAGAAAACCCACCTGCAATCCAGGAGACATGGGTTTGATCCCTGGGTCAGGAAGATCACCTGGAGAAGGGCATGGCACCCCACTCCAGTATTCTTGCCTGGGAAATCCCATGGACAGAGAGCCTGGTGGGCTACAGTCCATGGGGTCACAAAAAAATCAGACACAACTTAGCAACTGAGCATACACGCACAGCCATAAAATATTCAAAAACAAATACCATACTAATGTAACTGTAATTTGTACCAGGGGTCTAATAATCCCTTCTCAACAGGAAGTGACCCTGGGCATATCTTTTAGCATCTCTGTGAAGTCGCTTCCTTAAGAAGAAATGAGATATCTCTCCTTAGGAGAAATGAGATCCCCTTCTTGGTCCTGCTTTTCATTTCCCTTTTCCTCTGTGTCCAGTTTTCACTGCTTCTGTCCTCTTCACTTGAACCTCACCAATCTGTAGCAATTAGCCACTTCCTAGGGTCAGAACTGAACAACTAATTGCAAAGTTTACAAGCATTTTCTTTGTGGTTGTTTAAAACTCGTCTCTAGAGTTGGGTTTTACCAGTCAACTTTTTATGCTGTTCACAGCATTTGCATGGATTGGACAGATAGATGCAAATGCTGGGCAGTTTCAGTCGACATCTGCAACCATGGCTGCTACAGAAGCGCTGTTACCATGGAAGGATTGTATTCACCTCCCCAGCTTTACTGAGCAGTGAGGGAAGTAGGGGAAATTCCCAGGCTGAGTATCACGTAGAAGATCCTTTCTCCTCTCAGAACCACTTTATACTTCATAAGTTCATTTCTTTCTCCGCTATCCATGGCAAATGTCCATTGACTAGGTGTGGTTTGTATTTGACTTTTTAATTTAAATTGTGTTTATGAATTATTCTTTGTATTTTCAGCTCTTGAGTAGGAAGAATGGAGGGTCAAAGGAAAATTCTTCTCCACTGTATACGTGGTTTAGATCGTCTCCACTGCTCTTGTGCTACAAGGTGCTGCTTTCCATCTCCCCATTCTATCCTTTTTGCCTTTTCTCCTGTTCATGTTTTGGTGTTTCCTTTCCTGCTTTTCCTGCCCAGCCTTTCTCCCCTCTTCTCAACAAGACAGAACAGCAGGTGGACAAAGAGCAAGATGTTAGAGAGAGGATATGGGCAAACTTTTCAGTCCCTTTTTAAAAAATGTTTACCTTTAGTGACTAGAAGAACTTAACTAGTCAGCATTAAATCAGTTTTAAGACTCACATTTTTACAGATGAAGAAACAGCCTTAAGGAATTAAATTTGGCAATAATACAAGCCAAGAGTATCCAGAATAAATTCAGTGTTCCAGAGTTCTTCCTATTGTTGGATCATGTGTCCCAGTTCTTAGAGTGTAAAATCAAGCCAGCAGTTAAACAAAATTGTATATGACACCTCTTTCTTAACTTACAAAAAGTGCTTTTGTTTACCAGTTCCTACTTGAAAGTCCTGTTCTAACAACGTTTGCATCTTCACTCCATTATGAGAGTATTCTGAAAGAAAACAAGAAATAGGACTGTCATCCTCCTTCAGGAAGTTGGGCCCAGACATGTCTCTGTATGTAATGGCAAGGCCAGTGCCCTAAGAAAAACCCCTATTTTACTCCTGTTGAGTAATTGTACTAGGAATTATATTTAGCACCAACCTGGCTGGGGTAAATTTATGACATTTAAGGGATAATCCCATGCTTAGTCACCAACTCCTTTATTTTCATTTAGGAGACTTGGGGAGGCTGCACCTAAGAGAATGCTTTCAAACAAGGCAAGTGCTATGTATCTGTGGCATCCTTCCAAAGGCAGATCTGTGTAGGGGGAGCAATACAGAGACACGGATCATAAGTATTCACAGCCCTTAGTAGGCAGAGTACAGTACAGCACAGAAGACAGTAGTGAATATTTTCTGCTCTCATAGAATTTTTTTTTCTTAGAGTTACCAAAATGCAGCTAAATTACTCCCACTATGACCCACTTGTAAGAATCCCCTGCTCTTTTTGGTTCTTGCTCCCTAGTCTCTACAATTAGCAAATGAAGCTTTACAATGTGAATGCATTTTGCATCATCTTCATCATCGTGACCCTTACCTGGTCTTAAATGGCCCTAAACAAACTGCCACGCAGGATGTCCAGCTACCCCGAGGCTGCCATCCTGGGAGAGAGCCCAAGCCACGTGGAGAGGCCACTCCCAGGCTGTCCAATCAGCAGTCCCAACTGAGCTCAGCCTTGGAGTCACTGCAGCCTGGTCATCCAACATGGGAGTGAAGAAGCCGCCAGATTATTTCCGCACCAGCTGTTCAGTCAACCCCAGCCTTCAGGTCTTTCCAACTGAAGCACCAAAAATCCTGGAGTAAAACCAGGCCATCCCCACTGCGCTCTCTCCAAATTCCTGGAGCCCACTATCTGCCTGCATAATCAAAGAGTTGTATGATGACACTGTATCTTGGGTGGTTTGTTAAAATCAAGAGTAATTGATCAGCCTCGTCATCATTAATGAAATTTTCACTCTAAAGTTTTGGTTTTTTGAAGCCCTAAATGATTGTACAGAACACTGATGGGTATTTAAAAATGCTCTTCAAACATATACCCATGTATATGTATGACTGAATTTTCACTGCTGGGTTTTCACTGGTTGTTCAGCCTGGGTTGTCCACCTGAAACTATCTCAACACTGTTAATCGACTATACTCCAATATGAAATAAATAGTTTATAAAATAAAAAGGTTAAAAAAAAAAAACGCTACTCAAGTACAGCATAATCAAATTTTGTGTGGAGCTATAAGCATTCTGTAGAGCATCAGACCTCATGCTTCCTAAAAAGCTACACGAAGATCAGATTGGGTGATCCCCATGAAAACCCAGATAGTTCCATAAACTGTGACACTGAGGGAGGTATCCAGGTTCTGGGGACTAGTTGGGCAGGCTCCCAGATAGGAAGGTTTTGCCTTCTCTTTTTTATTCCTGTTTCTGTTCTGATGTTTTTAATAGTCTTAATTCTCTGCTTAAAAATCTTAATATACACAATTAATTAAAATGTTCATGTAATTTGTTTTGGAAAAATTCAAGCCTTAGTATTACTACTGTACAGTATTTCTTTATCTCCAAGCCCACTCCCAAGTGTCACTGATTTTATTTCCCCTTTGATATACCTTGTACCTTGGAATATACTCTGTAAAAACAGTAGTCTAAAACAAGGCACAGTATTAATGGCTCTGAAATAACTTGGGTCAGTTTGTTCTGTGTCATACTATAAACATCTTGTTGATCTAACACTGGAGATCGTTAGACTGAAATGAAGCCAGACCTATTCCAGCCTGGTCTTGGCCAACTAATTCCCACCCTGCTGTTTATAACATATACGCTATTCCAACAGCTTATGTATAAAGAGCTGGGTAATATATAGGCTCTATTCTGTTTCTGGCTGCTTTCTCTGGTTTCATACATCTCAGAAATTACAAAATCAATGAGACAAATGCCTCCCTGCCTTCCATCTACCTCTCTCTGCATGATCCACTTCAAGAAACCAAAAGCTTATTTGAACCTGCAGAGTGAGACCCTCTGAAGATTGGGAAGCAATAGTCTCTTGCAATAAATACCTTAATATCATTGTTCCTAGACCTAATGAATAGTTTCCTCTTCCTTACCATAGCCAGCCTCTGTCTGCCGCTGCAGCCTCATCTCTCCCAACTTCCCCACTTTGCACTGAGGTGCTACCCTTTCTGAATGCTCTTCCTTCAGTTCTAACCCAGGCAGAGTCTTGCCTCCATGCCATTCCTCTGCTGGAGAGCTCTTGCATCTTCAGCTTTCCGTCCACCCTCAGCCTTCACTACTCGCAGTCAGCTCCATTCTCACTGTGACTCATTTATTTATGGCTGTGCTGCGTGGCTTAAAGGATCTTAGTTCCTCGACCGGGGATTGAACCCAGGCCCTTGGCAGTGAAAGCACAGAGCCCTAACCACTGGACTTCCACTCCTTCTCATTAAAAAAATATTCAAACATACAGAAAATTTGGAGAATATTACAATGAACATCCATATAGATTCACCAACTGTTATTTTGCTACCTTTGGCCTCATTTACATCTTTCTTTGTTTTAAACATTATTGAAGTGTGGTTGATCTATAATGATGTGCCGATTTCATCTGTATCTTTCTGCCTTTCCCTTTTCTGGGTGGTTTGAAAATATGTTGGACAGAGCAGTCAGGCCATTCTTTCCCTGATTCCTTGGGCACAGAGCTCCTCAGAACAAAGACTTTTTAAAAGGACCATCTTTTGAAGTCCTTTCTGATACCCTTTCTCTCCCCATTATTCACATATACACCTTGATTCTGGCATCTGTAACTCGTACTTGATAGATTATAAGCTTATGTCCTCTTAATCAGCTGTAAGCTCCTAAGGGCAGGGCTCCTTTTCTTATTATTCTCTGTCTCATCAGAGCCTAGCCCAATGCCTAGCATATGGTACATGTTTATTACCTGTTAGTCAAATAAATGAATGGCTGAATGAGGGTCATCCTTCCTTGGTTTCCTGTCCCGGGACTCCAAACCCCTCACCTCCTTGGGCATCAGCCATTCCTGCCTTGACAATCTGGAGACTGCCTTTCTCATTCCCAGGGCTACTCTTCAGAACTCTTATCACTCTCTCACCCTAAGCCTTGCTTCTTTTACTATCAAAAGATGACCAGGCCTCTCATTTCACATATGTCTGTCAATTCTCCCATCAAAGTCCTTTTCCTCCAACGCCTGTATCTGGCCTTTCCTTCTCAATTATTTCAGAGAAAAAGACATCTTCCTTCCTTTCCTGTGGACACTCGCATCTGTGCTTCATCACATCCTGTTCTATGTGGTGTAGAACAAAGTGCCGCAGGGTCTGACCTGGACTTGAGTCCTAGCTCTAACATTCTGCAGCTGTTTCCAGCCTCTCTTCTTCCGGAATATGGGAATTATATCGTTATCATAAGTAATTGTAAGTTTCACTCGCCGCTCTTGTGAAGCAACTACCTGGCGTGTGCTAGCCAGTGAGTCTGCACTAGTTCTCATCTTTGCTTGGTTCCCCAGACCACATTTAGTTCTTTTCCTTGTTGGGTATCTTCGGACGTGTCATCTTTGTCTGAAGTGTCCCTAGCAATTCTCCACCTCGAGAAATTTCTGCCATCTTTCAAGATCTTGTTCAAATAGCACAGTCACTGTAAAGCATTCCTGGAGTGTAACCCTCTCTCTTCTTGAACATCAGGAAACAAAGACTAGGCTTAGTCAATCCTTCTCTGTATTCTCTTAACCTTCCATAAACACTTCTGCAAAATATTCTCTGTGTTACACTGTGAACACCTGCCAAGGGTCTGTCACACTCACTTCTCTGTGAGCTGTCCATATCTTCGTTTGTCTTACACACCCATGTGCTAACAACCCCAGCACCAGGAACATGGTCAGTTACTCGAGAAACAATTATATTTTACAAAATGTCCTGAATGAGAAGGGTACGGTTTCTGCGTGTTGGTTCTTGCTTGGTTAGCAAAGTGCCTTACTGAAGAACCAAGGTGAAGGCTCCTGGGGAATCTTGGCCAGTGCACAGTAGAAAGCCATCTAAGGAAGAGATCTAAGGAAGCTATGCTTCAGTGATGTCTTCTTATCACTGTACACTCCCTTGAAACAATGCTTAGAAAGTTTTCTATTCTTGTGATTAGTGCAAGAAAAATCTTCTAAGGGATGAAAACGATGAAGGAACTGAAGAACAAAAGGAATCTCCAGTTCATCCTTCCTAGACAAACACACACTCTTCAGCACCTAGGAACCCAGCCAACTCCTTTTCTTTCACTTGTTTTTAAAGACCCGCTATTAAATTCCCATATCCAGTGCTTTCCTTGTGGATATCTGCTTTTTCCTCCTATTGTGTTAGTTACCCAGCAATAGCCATTCCTATCTTTTTTTTCTTTTTTGTAGTAAGAAATATTATACAGCAGTATTTTATAAGAATTTTGGTTTCCATTTAATTACTTTCAGTAAGTACATTTAGTAAACCAAGTTAGCATTCCTGAGAAAACAATGGTTTTGTCAAGATGATAGCTTTGGATTTAGATTATATTTTGATAATAGAATATAGAAAAAAATACCCTTATGTTTTTATTCCATTTTCAAAGAAATTGGTGATGGGTTTTTCTCTTCTAATTTAAACATTTCCCAGCAGTGTTGATAACTCAAAGCAAATCTCATTATACACAGCGCATCAGAAGTAGAAAAAGCTGCTGAATTGAGTTGAAAAATGAAACTGAGTAGTTTTGGCTGGATATAATAGCTGTTCCAAGAATTTTAAAAATACCTATCATTTGGCTTCTCACTATACTAGGTGATGCAGGGTATATAAGAGAACGGTCAGTGGTGGCCCATACTCTCAAGGGTGTATATAAATGTGGGCACAAGTCAAATTACGAAAGAATGCACTACAGTATTTACTCCTATGCTGCTGCTGCTGCTAAGTCGCTTCAGTTGTGTCCGACTCTGTGTGACCCCATAGACGGCAGCCCACCAGGCTCCCCCGTCCCTGGGATTCTCCAGGCAAGAACACTGGAGTGGGTTGCCATTTCCTTCTCCAATGCATGAAAGTGAAAAGTGAAAGTGAAGTTGCTCAGTCGTGTCCGACTCCTAGCGACCCCATGGACTGTAGCCCACCAGGCTCCTCCGTCCATAGGATTTTCCAGGCAAGAGTATTGGAGTGGGATTTATTCCTATAGCAAGTGTCTATAGAGGTACAGATGAAATCCACAGGAAATGGCCGAATGAAAAACTTTTGAGAACTAGAAAGAGAAACTTAAGCAGGGGAGCAGGTTGGTTGAATGGGTAGGTAGGAGGACTTCACACAGAAGAAAAGTGATCATAGCTTTGGGAAGTACAAAGAATAGACCAGTCCTGTTGGAGTACTGGGTAATGGAAGGAATAATATATTTGAGGCTGAGGGATGAAGAAGGAAATGGCAACCCACATTCCAGTATTCTTGCCTGGAGAATCCCATGAACAGAAGAGCCTGGTGAGCCCCAGTCCATGGGGTTTCAAAAAGTCAGACATGACTGAGCAACTAACACTTCAGCAACTTCAGGGATGGAAAGCTTGGTCTGACCAAGTAAGGAATCCAGACAGTGGGGATCCAAGTAGTAAGTGAGCAGCAAAAACATGCCTTTTGCTGCCACAAAGGATGGATTGAAATTGGAGAAGACTGGAAGCAAGAGTAGACGTTCAGATACTATTACAATATTTTAAGTTTGAAAACCTGGTGGTGGTAGCAATAAAATGGAATTGAAGAGATGTGAAAGAAGAAGCTATACAGCTTGGTGACTGGATCGATATAAGGGCAGGAAGAGAGAAAACGTGAGTAGAGACGAATAAAATACTAGTGCTTACAGTGGAATAGGGAGCTGAGACATCCTGCTTTAAGGACAAACATGTGTGGGTATGCTTGTAAAAATAACTACTACTATTATTTGAGCATTTACTGCATGCCAGGTAGTCTGCTACTAATAACAGCAAACATTAAGTCCTATGTGCCAGACACTGTTCTAAAAATGCTACCTATATGAATTCATGGAAGACTTTTAAATAAATCCCTATGTGATATTATTATCACATATAATCCTTATAATATTTCTATGTGATATTTTTATCTCCCTTTTACAAAGGATTTCCTGGTGGCTCAGACGGTAAAGGGTCTGCCTACAATGCAGGAGACCCAGGTTCAATCCCTGGGGTGGGAAGATCTCCTGGAGAAGGAAATGACAACCCACTCCAGTATTCTTGCCTGGAAAATCCCATGGACAGGAGGAGCCTGGTAGGCTACAGTCCATGGGGTGGCAGAGTCGGACAGGACTGAGCGACTTCACTTTCACTTTCACTTTACAAAGGAAGGAACCAAAGTAAGAGAGGTTAAGTGACTTGCCAAAGGTCACACACAAAGTCAGGACTCAAAACCAGGTAGCCTGGCTCCACAGTCTGAACTCTTAACCACTCTACTGTGCTGCTGAGCATTTTACATGCCTCAACTCATCACACTGGACAGAGAAAAACAACAGTGAGAAATGGCTTTTCTGATCATTCATATTTTACGTTATCAAAAACTGACTCTTAGAAAGTGAAGTATTGTGAGGAATGCCAATACTCTATTGACTGTCCCTGCATGCTAAGTGATTCCGTCATGGCTGACTCTTTGCGACCCTATGGACTATAGCCCATTAGGCTCCTCTGTCCATGGGATTCTCCAGGCAAGAATACTGGAGTGGGTTGCCAAGCCCTCCTCCAGGGGATCTTCCTGACCCAAGGATCAAACCCGCGTCTCTTACATCTCTTGCACTGGCAGGCAGATTCTTCACCACGAGTGCCACCTGGGAAGCCACGCTATTTGTAGACCCCCAGCAATGGTGAGAGAAGGCAAAACCCAGGATCTATGTAAAAGTCAGCCACATGGGAATTGGAACCCTCAAAGTAGTGGACATAGAAACATAGAGTTAAATCTTGAGTTTTTAAAAAAGTATATGCCAATAATACTTTAACTTGAAATAATTACATTACTGATATAATTTATTCTATTACCAAGTTGTATTAAAATGTTTATTGGCAATTGTGAGCACATGCACTAATGATTTCAATAAAAAACATTTGGACTAGGTTTTATTTTCCTAATTGCATCAGCTTCTCTTTCTGGTTAAATAATGATAATTATATAAGTTTGATATGAAAATTTCACTCCACTTGAGTTGCTTCTTTTCATTTTCCCACTCTAGGCAGTGTATTAATAATTATCAGAATAATTCAGTGCAACATAATAAATATGACCTAATACTATTTAATCACATTAATAATGTAAGTGGCAAAGATTAAATGACATTCGGAAATGTTCCTAAAGTTTTAACGAATCAGTTGCGTTATCAGAAAGGCAAGGAACTTTTTCAAATGGGCTTTGTATTGCAAGACAACTCCTTTAGTTTCTGATACCAGAGACAGAAAGATCCATTATCCTTCTGGTTGCTGTTGAGAACAGAAAAGGACTACTTCTGTGTGTTTCCTCAGGTCCTAACCAGCTATGCCCCTAGTCTGGCACTCTTTCCTACCCCTAAAAGATCCCCCAGTGGCCAGATATCCATTTGAGCCACATCCCCACGATTACTGTTTGTGAAGGAAAAAAAAGAACTAAATTATTTACAAGAGTAAAATCTGTACCCAATCATAAGAAGCCTGAGGCTAAAAATCTGTTGTATACTTTTCTCCTTTCTGAAATAATATTAAGCTCAGGCATATATAATTATACGGAAACCACTAGGCTACGAAAGATGAGAAAATATAACACAATTATCTCTTCACAAACCTTCACTGAAATCTGACAGAAATCAACAGGAGCAGAGAATACTGCCTCCCCCTCCCCTTTTCCCTCTGCAACTTAACCCCTGCTTTCAATGGCCGTCTACCAGAATCCACATCTGGGAATGGTGCCTGCACTCCTGTCACACAACCGCTGGGCTGGTCCAGAAAGCATTCCGCGGGAGATGTCACATTCAATCCAGGGATAAGGTTTGCAGGAAAGTTTGTTGTTTTGATGCAATGGCAACACTGTGAGCTTCATAATCAGCTGAAAACCAGCCCAGTACTATGGGGCAAAGCCAGCTCTGCTCAGGAACTTGCCATGATGCTGTGGAGAAAGGAAGGAGAGCTGTTGTGTGAGGATGTGGGGGCTGGGGGTGGGGAAATGAACACCAGGATAACTGGGAGAAGAAAGAGAATGAAAAGAAACCAAGGAGTTGATTTCTAATTTGCCAACTAACCCGATGCCTGCAAAAATGCCCTTCTGTCCACATAGGAAAACTGGCAGGCATAGTGTGCAGATGTCTCCTTGGGAGAAGCAGTGCAGTGCTTCCTTCCCCTTGGATACGTCTTTGGGCTGGGCCCTCAGTGAGATGCTTTCTCCAGCTTGTTTTCTTGTAACAGCTCTGTCTCTCACTTGGTTCAGTCTTTGCATCTTCTCCTTTTGGCAGTTTCATCTAACTTTGTCCCTGAACACTCTCTGTAGCTCTCCCACCACACTCTGCAGCCTATGGGACAGCCTCAACTCCACACCAAACCAGCTCTGGCTCCCAGGACCCTGTGATGGGCAAAGTGTCACCAAGGCACATTGACTTGAACCCTTGAAATTGGGAAAATTTGGTAGCAGAATCATTTCCAAATAAGAACTCAGTGTCTATTTCAAAAATCAGTTTAAGGGTAATTTTCAAATCTCTGAAATATCCTCAAGCCTGTTTCTTTCTCCTAGTACAAAGGAGAGTGACAAGGAAGGCTTGGAAGGAAAGTAGCTTGTGCAAAGTTCACCTAATTGCTTGGTCTGCATCATCGTTGTCAGAAGTCATTGGGGCCACATTAGACCCTTGTGATTCTACTTGAATAAAACACAGTTTTGAGAAAGCTTGATTCATGATGAAAATATCATCAATTTACTATTGTTTGATTAAAAAAGGATATATTGAAATTCCCACCTACCGCATCACCTTTGCCTCCTTCACTGATGTTCTGACTGCCACAACTCTCCCTCATCCTATTTGTAGCCATGGTGGTTGGTAGGATGAGGATTCTGTTTACCATCACTTCAGATCACTGATTAGACTTTGCCTTTTCAACCAGAACACTAAATTATAATACATCTTCAGAAGCAGCACAATCCAGCCAAAAGCAAGCTTAAAGGGGAGGGATGGCAGCTGGACAAGACTGGGGCTTTTGTAGTCTCAGAAGGAACTGTGTACATGAGGATTAAGGTAGAGCTAATCATGGGAGCAAACTATGGAAACAACACCGTTTTGCAGCTGCCCTTTTATTGAAGAGTCACAGGGCATCTGTAGCCCTTCACCAGCAGAAGCTGAAATTCCTATTAGTTGGGGGGTTAGTGAATAACTAGCACCTGCCAAATTCTAGGTCTCTTGGAAGATCTCCTGGCTCAGAGATCTAAGTGAAAAACTAATGGAGGGCCTGCACGTAAGCAAATAAAGCAAGCTGAGTACCTAACGGCATATCAACAATGCAAAGTACAGAGCAGGATTAAGAGGTGTTTGACCAAGGAGTGACCAGAGTAAAGCCATGTAAAAATGTTTCTTAGATTATTTGCTTTGTGGTATTACCAACACTATTATTTCCTAGTTAGTGCATATAATTTAATTGACTTAATTTTCCAATATTCTGATTCTTCTCCTTACCCACTGCTATTGGCAGAACTGTGTGCCCCTAAAAATTCATGAGCTTCCCAGGTGGCTCAGTGATAAAGAATCTGCTGCCAATGCAGGAGCTGCAAGTTAGATCCCTGGGTAGGGAAGATCACCTGGAGAAGGAAATAGCAACCCACTCTAGTATTCTTGCCTGGGAAATCCCACGGACAGAGGAGCCTGGCGGTTACAGTTCGTGAGTCACCAAAGAGTCAGACATTACTTAACGACTAAACAACAACCAAAGTTCATACATTGATGCCCTAGCCTCCAGTACCTCAGATGTGACACTATTTGGAGATAAGGCCTTTAAAGAGGTAATTGAGTTAAAAGGAAATCATTCAGATGGGTCCTGCTGCTGCTGCTGCTGCTGCTAAGTCGCTTCCATCGTGTCCGACTCTGTGCGACCCCATAGACAGCAGCCCACCAGGCTCCCCCTTCCCTGGGATTCTCCAGGCAAGAACACTGGAGTGGGTTGCCATTTCCTTCTCCAATGCATGAAAGTGAAAAGTGAAAGTGAAGTCGCTCAGTCGTGTCCGACTTAGTGACCCCTTGGACTGCAGCCTACCAGGTTCCTCTGTCCATGGGATTTTCCAGGCAAGAGTACTGGAGTGGGGTGCCATTCAGATGGATCCTAATCCAATCTAGCTGGTGTCTTTATAAGAGGAGATACTTGGGGCACACAGAGAGACACTAGGTTGTGCAGACACAGAGAAAAGATACCATGAGGACAGGGCAGGAAGGCAGACCCCTGCAAGCCACGAAGAAACCAAACCTGCCATCACCTTGATCTTGGACTTCCAGCCTCCAGAACTGTGGGAAAATAAATTTTTGATGTTTAAGACCCCTCATCTGTGGTATTTTATTACTGTAGCCACAGAAAACTAATATACTCCCTCCCTAAGAAGAATTGATGTCACTTAGCCTTGTGTTTTGCTGTATATCAGAAGAATTCCAAAATAACAACTTTCATGCTAAGTCAATTCAGTTGTGTCCAATGCTCCTCTGTCCATGGGGAAATAGCAACTTACAAGGCAATCAGTATTTATCTTGTGTGGCAATTCCGTGATCATCAGGGGTCAGTCACCTTCTGTCTTTCTGTTCCCCTTCCCAGCTCTGGCCTCTGTGATGGTTCTGGGCTCATTTGTCTCAGAGTTTCCTAACCCTTTCCCTGCTCTTCCCTGTGCTGTAGGGAAACTGACTCCTGCAGCTTGAGTTTGCTTGGTTCCTGGGATCATAGACTTCTGGCTGTATTTCTGAGCCGGTGAGAGGCACTGGCTAGAGTTTGGGGCACAGGAGGAGGGAAGAAGACTTTCTGCCTTGGGCTGCCCCTCTGAAGCAGCTGTGTCTTCCTGGGACTCCAGCTCCAGCAGGGCAGGTCCATTGTGTTACAGGTGATATGAGATGATTCTGCATTCTGGCTCTAGCAACACTGTCTCCTCTTTTGCCTTCCACTATGGCACTGGTAGTGATTACCTTCTTTTGCTCATCTTTAGGTCTTCTCACCATTCTGTTTAAGCCTCTTGGCTTTTCCGTATGCTTTTTTATTTTTATTTTTGTTTTGACCATGCCATGGGGCATGTGAGATCTTCCCCAACCAGGGATCAGAGGTGTGCCCCATGCGTTTGGAACACAGAATCTTAACCCCTGGACTGCCAGGGAAGTCTGCCTCTCAGCTTTTCCAATACCTATTGAAGCAGTTCCCTGCTTTGAATTCCATCAATGTTAAATACAAATTGTAGTTTTGTTTTCCTGGTTAGACCCTGCCTAAAGCAAGGCTCGGAGAGGGCAATGGCACCCCACTCCAGTACTCTTGCCTGGAAAATCCCATGGATGGAGGAACCTGGTAGGCTGCAGTCCATGGGGTCTCGAAGAGTCGGACACGACTGAACGACTTCACTTTCCCTTTTCACTTTCATGCATTGGAGAAGGAAATGGCAACCCACTCCAGTGTTCTTGCCTGGAGAATCCCAGGGATGGCGGTGCCTGGTGGGCTGCCATCTATGGGGTCGAGCAGAGTCAGACACGACTGAAGTGACTTAGCAGCAGCAGCAGCAAAGCAAGGCTATGGTTTTTCCAGTGGTCATGTATGGATGTGAGAGTTGGACTGTGAACAAAGCTGAGCACCGAAGAATTGATGCTTTTGAATGGTGATGTTGGGGAAGACTCTTGAGAGTCTCTTGGACTGCGAGGAGGTCCAACCAGTCCATTCTAAAGGAGATCAGCCCTGGGTGTTCTTTGGAAGGACTGATGCTGAAGCTGAAACGCCAGTACTTTGGCCACCTCATGCGAAGAGTTGACTCATTGGAAAAGACTCTGATGCTGGGAGGGATTGGGGGCAGGAGGAGAAGGGGACGACAGAGGATGAGATGGCTGGATGGCATCACTGACTCGATGGACATGAGTGTGAGTGAACTCCGGGAGTTGGTGATGGACAGGGAGGCCTGTTGTGCTGTGACTCATGGGGTCACAAAGAGTCAGACACGACTGAGCGACTGAACTGAACTGAACTGACTGACTGAAAGCAAATTTTGGGCTTCCCAGGTGATGCTGGCAGTAAAGAACCTGGCTACAAAGAAAACAGAAGAGACCCAGTTTCAATTCCTGGGTCAGGAAGGTCCCCTGGAGAAGGGCATGGCAATCCACTCCAGTGTTCTTGCCTAGAGAATCCCATGGACAGAGGAGCCTAGCGGGCTACAGTCTATGGGGTCACAAAAATGTCGAAGTACTTCAGCATCTCCAAACTTGATTTCTTTCTTATTAAGCTCTATGAGATCTGATACTTTTAAATACACATAGCCCAATATTTTAAGTTTTCCATGCAGACAAAAGATGGGAAGTAACAATCTGTGCAACTTCAGGAATTCTGACATTGAGTTGTTCCTCCAGTCAAACTCAAATAGGCTCTCACTTTCAATTCTGTGCAATGATGGACGGCTAATTAGATTACTCTGCCAATCCCAAGTAACTATTCACAAACAAGCTATTAGTGTGGAATCTGAGAACCAAAGAAGGATAGAGAACTATTCAGATTATCTGAATTATATCTCAGATAATCTGAATTATATTTTGCAGCATTAAAATTTCAATTGCTCTATTACAAACCACCCCAAAACTTTCATCTTGAAACAAATATTCATTTGTGGTTAGGCTGGACCCAGATGGGGTGTTTCTCTCTTAGGGTGTCTCATGGAGTCACAGATGGTAACTGGGGGGTTTCAGTCTTGTGAAGTTTGGCTGAGCTGGACATCCAAGAAGACTCACACTCTTGGCTAGAAGTAGGTACTAGTCATGGTCTGGGAGCTGAGCGGAGGCTATTGACTTGTATAGCCTATGCATGGCCTCTCCGTGTGGCTTGGACTTCTCACAACACTAGAACTGGGTCCTAGAGGCGCACTAGAGCGCCCCTAGAGGCTCAAGTAGAAGCTGCTCAGATCTCTCACAACCTAGCCTTGCAAATTTCCCATGTCACTTTGCTGCATTCTATTGGTCAAGCGGATTCAAGGGGAGAAGAATCAGCCTCCATATCTTAATGGGAAAGTGGCAAAAATCACACCACAGACACACATGTGGGAATGGATAATAAGCTATAGCCATTTTAGAAAATGTAATTTGTCATAGTTACTAAGAATCAAGAGTTTGGTGTCCATTTCTGTGTGACTTTAGTTTCAATGTCTTCCCTCTCTGGGTCCCAGAGCTTCAATTCTTAACCGAGAGAATTGAACAAGATACACTTTACAGTTTATTCACACTAAAGACATCCAGCGTTTGGCTCCTTGTGAAAGACGACATCTGTATCTCTCTGAAAACCAAGAAATAGTATAAAAGGCACAGCTTAAATTGCCAGCAATTCTCATAATGTAGCTTTTAGACAGAGAATGTAAGAAATTAGATGATTAAAGACTTTTCACAAAAGCACACCATGTTTGAAAGCTGTAGAGCAGCAAAGAAGCGTTATAATTCTACTAAATTAAAAAAGCCTCAGTAGAAAAAGGGAGTGTGAAAATGGGGAGTATCCTTTCTCAACAAGAACCACCCTGTGAACATTAATTTTCTCCTGCAAATCTCAAAGCATTTGACACATTCACTAGCCTAAGGTTTTACTATTTTCTTTTTATTGGAGAGGCACCACTGGCACAAAGAATGTAATTTTATCATAGAAAATTAGAGCTGAAGGGGACCTCAAGGTCATCTTATCCAATGGAATGATACAGGGCAGAAGAGTTCAAATTATATACACCCACTGAGATCGTAATCTAGAGATTAGATGATTTCCTCAGCATCAAACAATGAGTCAGTTGTGTCAAGAAGGTAAAGTTCCCAGCTTCTCAGCAACAGACTAGCAGAAGTCCCTTTAGCCCCTGACATTCAAAAAATGCTTTATGATTTCAAGATGTTTTTATTTCCTCCCTCCCTCCTTCCCTTCCTTCCTTTTTTTTCCTTCCTTCCTGTTTTTCTCTATTCTTTCTTATTGATATATTATGTATCAGAAAGTGCTACCTAAATTATTTCATTTTATCCTTACACCAACTATGATGGTGCTAAATACTATTGTCCACATTTTACAGCTGAGGGAAATGGGTACTTGTAAGTGAAGAGACTTGCCAAAACCGCAGAGCTAGTAACCAGCAAAGTGTTTCAGGTTAGGTAGTGAAGTATTGACTTCTATTCCAGCCCACTTTCTCTTTCCTTTCAGTCCTAAGTATTGCTCTAATCACTAAGATTTACTAAGTCTTTTCTATGTGTTGGGTTCAGTATGAGTTTATTTTTTATAGTTTATTTAATCCTACACATAATTTCATATCTTTATACGACTTTCTGTTCTTACCCCAAAGAACTGAGGTCAATTGCATAAATGAAAGTTACCTTTTCACATCAAAACTTAGATATTTATTGGTAAGTTGGAGCTTTGCCCACTGTTTAAAGGACTCAGTACAGGCTACTGCTAGATGGTATAATAGAAAAAGAATATATATGCAAAATATACCTCTGACAGGGTGTTAATATCTAAAATACACAAGGAACACATGTATCTCAATAACAGAAAGACAAATAACCTGATTTTAAAATGGGCAAAGATCTTGAGTAGACATTTCTCCAAAGAAGATATAACAATGACCTACAGATATGTGAAAAAAAAAATACTCAACATCCTTAATCATCAGGAAAATACAAATGTAAACCCCAAGGAGATGTTGCCTCACATCCATGAGGATGGCTGTTATCAAACGAAAAGAAAGCAAAGCGAAAGCAGAAAACGAAGTTGGCAAGAAAATAGAGAACTAGAACCCTCATACACTGTTGTTTGGAATATAAAATGACATGTCATCTATGGAAATTAGTGGGGAAATTCCTGAAAAAACTAAAAATAGAGCAATCATATGTTCCTGCAATCCTACCTCTGGGCATTTATCTTAAAAAAATGAAGTCAGATTCTCTTAAAGATACTTGCATTTCCATCCTTATTGCAGCATTATTCACCTAGCTGAGAGATGAAAACAACCTTTAATAGCCATTGGCAGATGAATGGATTAAAAAAATGTAGTATATACTTACAAAGAAATACTATTCAGCCTTAAAAAGGAAGGAAAATCTGACACATGCTACAACATGTATGAAAAGTGAAGAAAGTGAAGTCGTATCCGACTCTTTGCAACCTCATGGACTGTAGCCTACCAGGCTTCTCTGTCCATGGGATTTTCCAGGCAAGAGTACCATAGTGGGTTGCCATTTCCTTCTCCAGGGGTTCTTCCAACCCAGGGTTCAAAGCCAGGTCTCTTACATGGCAGGCAGATGCTTTACCCTCTGAGCCACCAGGGAAACTTGAGTACATTAAATTAAGTAATATTAGTTATGAAAGATGAAAAAATTTTAAAGATGTGCTGTACAGCCCTGTGCTTATCATTAACAGTACTCCAAGGTTTGTTGAGAGGGTAGATCGCATATTATGTGTTATTTATCACAAATAGAAAAACATTTGAATGAATGAATAAATGGATGAATGAATGCCTGCTTCAGATCAGCCTTTGCTACTCAATTACTGTATGACATTGGACATGATATTTAACTTCTCCAAAGGGAGAGTTGGACCATAAACAAGGCTGAGCACCAAAGAATTGATGCTTTTGAACTTGGTGTTGGAGAAGACTCTTGAGAGTCCCTTGGACTGCAAAGAGTTCAAACCAGTTAATCCTAAAGGAAATCAGCTCTGAATATTCATTAGAAAGACTGATGCTAAAGCTGAAGCTCCAATACTTTGGCCACCTGATGCAAAGAACTGACTCATTGGAAAAGACCCTGATGCTGGGAAAGATTGAAGGTGGGAGGAGAAGGGGATGACAGAGGATGAGATGGTTGGATGGCATCACCGACTCGATGGACATGAGTTTGAGCAAACTGTAGGAGATGGTGAAGGACAGGGAAGCCTGCCATGCTGCAGTCGCTGGGGTTGCAAAGAGTCAGATACAACTTAACAACTGAATAACACCACCACCAACAACAAATCCTTAGATAGTAACATCTTTTTTAAAAGTGGTGATGTGTTAAAGATTGGACTTGTGGTTGCCAAGGAGGAAAGCGGGGAGGAGAGAGAGGGACTGGGAATTTGGGGTTGGTAAATGCAAACTATTATATTTAGAATGGATAAGCAGTCAGATCCTACTGTATAACACAGGGAACTGTTTCCAATCTCCTGAGATACACCATAATGGAAAAAATATATTTTAAAAATGCATATATGTGTAAAACTGAGTCATTTTGCTGTATGGCAGAAATTAGCATTACATTGTAAAGTCAAATATACTTCAATAAAAAATTAAATTAAAATTTTAAAAGTGGTGGTATGAAATTGAAATGAAATGATTATTAATTATAAAGGATTATAAAATG
Source organism: Bison bison bison (assembly GCF_000754665.1). NCBI lineage: Eukaryota > Metazoa > Chordata > Mammalia > Artiodactyla > Bovidae > Bison > Bison bison. The sequence goes on along the minus strand of NW_011494690.1, from coordinate 5,538,211 downwards.
AAAGATAAGTTTATTACTGTTATCATAAATTGTATTGGCATTTCCCCACCTGAAGAAGAGATTGTCATGGGGATGTTGTTGATGTTGGCAAAATTTTTCAAGTGTAATCGGTAATAAAAGTATTTAGCATAAAAAATACTCTCTAAGAAAAAGCTTTTAGGTCTAATGGCCTACTTGTTTCAAATAATATTCAATTTTTATTATAGAAGCCAAGTTTCAGCTCCATAACATTAATCTTACTAAATGTCACTGAGTAAGGTGTGATTTAGGGGACATATATAAGCCCTGAAAGGGTAAAGTTAGCTCTTGGGTTTCTTCTCAACCAGTTAATATGTCAGGAGACAAAGATGCTGCAGCCTGACCTGAATTTTTGTGTCAGTTACATCTGCAGTATTCACATCATTTTAAATCATATCAAAAGAAAATATGTGAAGAATTGGTGACCCCAGTGACTTGATTCCCTCTTTATTCCCCCATTTCTAGGACTTAGTTTCTGTATCCCACATATCAAGTCTTGGATGGTTCTTTACCAGGATGGCTTAGCCATATCATTCTGTGCAAGAAAAAAGCTAATTAAACTATTGCAAATCAATTGCTGTTATGTTCTAAGAATGATACAATTCTGTCAAGTAATAATATTCTAGTTAAGCTGAAAATGAAATCAGTTTTGATGTAGTTTATATGGCCTGAGCAGTACACAAAACTTTGCTCACAAATGTCCATTGAGAGAAATGAAGATGGAAACCCTAGACACTACACAAACACCAGTGGAGAGGAGGAGGAGCAATTTCCCCAGCAACAGATCATGCTCAACACTAATGCTGAGTACATAAATGCTGTTGATTCATTTCCTGAACACAATGAACACACTCAGGTTTAATTCCCATGGCCACACCAAGACTCCAAACAGCAGACCATGAAGAGAAATGATTAGTCTGTGCACATATTTTTATGTCAATTTCTCCACCTAAAAGCAATGATGTTTAACTTCTGAAAGTAGAAAAGCTGGTAGTTTACACAAATTTGAAAATTCTTAAATTTGCATTGTATTATAAACTCGGCATTAGGAAAGCATGGCACTTTGGTATTTAGCACCTACTGAAGGCAATATTAGTTGTATATCTTCATTCTTCTCAGAAAAAAATCAGCCTTGAACTTTTTATTTGTGTTGATATTTGCCTTGTTTTTTTATAAGTAGACAATATGCATCTAATGTATTATTATTAGTGTTAGCATCACACACCAGTATTAGCATAGCTGTTCTAGCACATGGATGATTCATTCTTCTCTGTGAGTCGAGGCACTGGGGCCATGGCTGAGGGAGATATTGACTGCACAGAAGAAATGCATTGTGTCTTCACTGAGTTTAGTTCTGGTAACATGTAACTAATCTTACTATTTTTCAAGCAGCATGCATTTAGTGACCCTGTTAATACCTAACAATAGCAAAATCCAAGAGATTCTGAGGACAGATGATCAAGAGGCAGAATTCTTTAAAGGGATGGATGTGTTTTGTTTCAGTTGATACAGAGCCATCCTCAGGAAGACAGACTCAATAGTCTTCACACTTAAGCAGTTTCAGCAAAAAGAAATGCATTACAGGCACCACTCCCCTCTTCCTAAAAGATGCTGATACCTTCTTGCAGCCACATCAAATGCTGCCTGCATCAAGAGAAGAGTCATGCTTGCATTGGCTTCATGTGGGCTATGCAGTTTTATGGAGTATTCCCAGTCTAATAATAAAAATAACAGCAATAGTAACAGCTACTAACATTTATTCAGTGTTGACTATATGTTGTTTGGTACTGTTCAAAAAGTTATGGGTATAAATGTGTGTGTGTGTGTATATACATGTATTTAATGACTATATATATTTTTATGACCATATATTATCATTTTTTTTCCTTTTTAAAAAGTTGAGCTAGGGACTATATCCATTTTACAACCAGTAGGGAAGCACAGAGACATGAAATAGAATGTAATCTCCATGAATGCAGGTTTTTTTCACTAGTTCACTGCTGTTTCCTATTCTTTTATAATGTTTGAAACCTACCTTGTTGAGTAAATGAATGAAGGAATGAATATAGTTTGTCTACGGCTACTATGCCAACAATTATCCAATTATAATTGAAAGTTAAATGTTTAGCAAATTGTAAGACCATTTAATATGAGGACTCTATTTTTTAAAATTTATATTTGAAGATTTATCACAATGATAATCAGTTTCAATGACAAATTCCTTAATTATTTATTCCCATGATATTAATTAAGATTAAATAATGTTTTGAAAGACTCACAACCTTCTTCCAGGCCTTCTCAAATGTTTCTACTGAAGAATCCCTACAATCAGATGAGAAGGAAACTTTCTCTTCAAGGGGTCTTGTTGTATATCATGAAAGACCCATTGAAAGCATTAACTATTTTTGGTGAGTCATGTTTTGTCATAAAAGTCATGACAGTTTTGTGCAATATCATCCAATAAGTTTTCTCAGAATCCCTAGAAGACAGAGCCTTTAGGCAGGTTCTCTCCTGTTAACTCTTCAGTGTTGTTAATGCAATCCCAGGGTGCAAGAGGGAAGGAGAAAGGGCATGAAGTGGAGAAGAGAAAGTAAAATGGAGGACATTGCCCAAGTAGCCATTACCTATAGCAAAGGAAACTAATGTGCGCATCTGACGCAAGTCTTTTTAAAGGCAATATGCGGACTACCGTGTTGCAGAAAAGTTCATTGGAAAGTGTGGGGGGAGGGGATAGGGAGTAATTTATCTACTGGTCTCTTTCCATATGTATTACAATCTGTCCCACTGGGAGTTAACCCCTCTGCACTCTGGACTGGACCATATAGACCCTGCAAGGAACCATGGAGCAAGCCACATCTCCTATAGGTGTGGTAGTTCTTTGTCTGAGTCCAGAAATAGGGGGAAGGTCCTGAGATCACTAGTGGGAGCCTCAAACCAAAAAATCTCTAGGATCCTAGGGGTAGGTGAGGCCCAGAGGGTCTGAGGCTGACCATATGAGGAATCTAATGTAACTCATGAGTAAAAACTGGCATCAGGGAGTGGCATGTTCCTGTTATGGCTTTGCATCTGCTTTAGACTCCACTCAACATCTTTAGGAGAACTAGTAACCAGAGGAAAAGCACAACCTGATTATGCGGAGCAGATCTGAGAATGGGCCAGAAGAAAAGTACATACTGCCACAGAGCCCACTGGAGAACAGGTGGGATCATAGAGAGGAATAGAAATGACAAAATTGGATATTGTTTATTTAAATGAAAATTGTGAATATTTACTCTCAGCCATTGTCCAGATATAAGAAGTGGATGGTACATTCCTGCACAGTGGCAAGATATATTGTTAAGAGGACTTCAGTCATTTATAACCTACCTGGCTCTTAGGTGGATAAGTCATATTATAAAATCATTTGCAATGGTTCACAAGTAAAATCAAGTCCTGAATTGGGGCCAAAGAGAAAAACTTTCAGTGTTTACATGTTTTAGAAGAGTCATTTTAATAAGTTCCAACCTTCTGAAACTTTTGAAAGTGCTTCAATGACAGTTTCATCCATAGACATGAAGAATTATTATCTAAACATAGTTGACTAACTTCAAAAAATTTTCAGAGGAATGATGCACATAGATTACATGATATGAGATTCTGAAAAAAAATTATCTCAAAGAGGTTTAGGACATTGAGTAATAATGCATTTACCTAGGTTACTAACATCGTGGACATATAAAACAGTGAAAATGTATCACACAAGTTCTCTGTTGCCAAATGTGGTGAGGCCTCAGGGTAGCTCCATTGTCGTTCTTTTCGTCCTCCTGGTCAGTCACCCTCCAGCCCCCTCCAACTCTCCTTTCACAGTTGTCTCCCGGCATATGGTCTCCTTGTTATTTCCATATGTGTGTCAAATTTCTTGAATGAACACATAAAAGATAGTCTTATCAAAACTGTAGGTGACATAACTAAAGTAGTGTTAATTATGACAGACAGAACAGCCCAAAATAATTTGAAAGACTTAAGCAATGGAACAGACCTAGAAATACCTTTTTTTACAGAGATAAAGTGGAAGCTCCTACACTGGTGAACTTCTACAAATAATTCTGAACGTTTGCTATAGGCCTGCCACTGTGTCTGTACTGTGGATACAGTGATGGGCGAGACTGAGAGTTTCCCTGCCCTCAAACATCTTATAGTCCAGGAGAGACTCTGAGCAGGGAAGGAAGATCATTTAGCAGAACTAAAATGTGTGGCTAAGTGCTATAGGAGTAGAAACAGTGTTGGGGATACCTAATTTATCTGGTACATATCTTCCAAATCCCAAGAAGTGACATTTAGGCTAGAATCTAAAGAAAGATTGGGGGTTAGTAGGTAAGGCAGAGCTGTAGAGTGATTCAGAATATCATGTGTCATGGTTATTCAAAGAATTGGAAAATGTAGCAAAAGTCAGATCATGAAAGTCCTCTTAAGCCACAATAAGTGATTCCATTTTACTAAAAAAGCAGTGGGAGCACACTGAACAGTTTTAAGCAAGACAGTAATATGATCAGATAGGAGTCTTGGAAGTATCAACCTGGAAGCATGTGGAAGATCGACAACTGTAGGAGAAATCCAGGCGGAAGAGTCTGATGACCAGTAGGAACAGAGAGAAGACATGTCTTAGGTTGAAGCAATTGGATGTCTTTGCCAAGTTACTGAATATGAGATATGAGGTGGTGGTGAAACTCATTGATGATTCTGACATTTCCAGCTTGAGTGTGTATGCTTATGCTATTCGGTGAGATGAAAATACTAGAGGGACAGCGGTTTAAGCAGTTTAAGAAAATAATGACTGAAATTTGAGTCATGTGGAATTTATGGGCCATCCCAGTAGAGATGACCAAAGTACAGTGGGACATAAGAATCTGGAGCTCATGAATGAGTCCAAGTTCATTGACTGAGCTATGTCTATGAGAGTCAACATATACATGATGACTAAAACTATTGGTTTAATGAGGCCAGAGTATTAGAGATAGAATATATAGGAAATAGGGCTTGACTATACATTCACTAAGTTCACAGAGTCAAGAACACAATGTGGCTAGCAAATGTGAAGTAACGATAGGATGCATAAATGCACCATTTGGCTCCAAAATAAGACAGTGGAGAGCTCTGTTCTTCTTGGGGGTGATCAGGCCATGCTGAGCATCATGTTAACTGGTGGGTACCACACTACAAGCAGATTCAGAAGAGGTGGTGGTGATGAAGAGATGGAAAACCAAGCTAAAACATAAGAATTACTTATAAGAATAAGAAGCAAGCATGAATGTTCAGTCTAAATAAAATATGATTCTTCAAATATTAGAAATGCAGTCATATAGAAGCTGAATTAAAATGATTTTAATATAATGATAAAAATAATATCAGTAAAAATGTTCATTTTTTCCACAATTATTCATTAAAGTCATGGAGATAGTACACTCCTTGTCACTGGGGACATTTAAACGTCAGTTCAGTGAGGACCTGGAAAGGACTTTGTGGCTAGAACGACAAGATCAGGTAGATGAGTAGGTTAACAACCTTTAATGTGCTTCCATATGTAACTAATGAGTGTGTGCTCAGTCGCTCAGTTGAACTCTTTGCAATTCCATGGACTATTGCTTGCCAGGCTCCTCTGTCCATGGGATTCTCCAGGAAAGAATATTGGAGTGGGTTGCCATTTCCTTCTCTAGGGGATCTTCCAGACCCAGGCATCAAACCCACATCTCATACATCTCCTGCATTGGCAGATGGATTCTTTACCACCGAGCCCCCTGGGAAGCCCCCGTATGTAAGCAGTACCCTTCAGTTATTCAGGTTTATCACACACGTGTGTTGGTGAGATGAAAGGACTTAAAAAAGAGGACTTCTGGGGAGGCAAAGGAAATGAGTCTTGGCTGATTGTGCACATTGGCAAAAATGGTATAAACTGATTGAGTCATAGATAAGCCATTTTGAATCATGACAGTTGATTCAAATATTTTAATAGATTTAATACTGCTCAAAAACCCAGCCAGGAAAAGGAAAAGGAAGGGTTCCAATATGATGGCAAATATCAGCTTAGACTTGACATTGCAAGGTAGATGGATGATATATGTTCACATTCATCATCCTCAACAGTTACACTTATATTCAGATTTTTTTAAAGTATGCTTCTAATTTTAGTCACCCCTTTGCATATCATCTTTATATGGATAGTTGGAATATCTTCAGGCCCTGCTGACCTGTTCAGAAAAGGCTGAAAACTTGAACTGCCTCTAGGAAGGCAGTCTCAGACAGCATGTGACTGAATCCCATGGTAAAAATTGGTTTGGTTCCTTCCTGAATGAGGATATAAAATTATACCAATCAGATGGCAACTCCCAGAGAATTTGGTCACAAAAAGGCTTAGCCATTTGGTTATATCTTAGAGTGGGGATTCTGGCCTTATAAAGTCAGCTTCTAGTTCAGTGTGGTGATTGGAAAGAACATTAGAAGGTAAACAGATGGCTGGATTGCTTTCCTTAGTGTATTTTCCCTAATATCCCAATGTAAAGGCTTGCCCTGGGCATGAATAAAATGAAGAGCCTTCAATGAAGAACCCCCGTCAACACAAAAGCTCTAGCAAAGGGGGGGGATATGGCCTCTACAAAGCCTAATTTCTCTGGCCCCACCACCAACCCACAGCCACTCTGCCAACTTATTTGGGAAGTAGGCTGACTGCATATTTCAGAGCAAGGTCCTGACTCCATCCTGCCCCATCTCCTTGGCAGGCCTCTCCTCAAAGCTTCAGCTTCCACGGTGTCTGATGACATGAGCTTGCTGGGGCACACAGCTTCTCTGTATGCATGAATCTGCTCATCATTTCTTTTCTGTTCACAGCTCCTCGGGGGTTTCCTGGGCAGCAGGAGATTTGCTGTGGGGCGGGGAAAGCAGGGATTTAGAGCAAAGTGTTTCCCTGAAACATACTGCCTGGGCAGGCTGGTTCTGCTGTTAAAAGCTCCTCCACGGCCATATGCCTCCATTCCGCTATTAAGTGGAGTGTTACTGTCATATAGACAGAGGCGCCGGCTCCCTCCATCAGTTACACCCTGTGCTGCCCATCTGCACGAATGGCGTTTTGCCCATTTATGAGTTATAGACCAGCTACAATAGGAAACAACTTGAATCTACTGCAAAGCTCAGAAGCTTCAAAACCTAGGCAGTTCTCCCTTGTGGATTTGAAGTCACTGTTTCCAGCGCCTGGCCCATAGTTAAATGATTGTGGATCTGTTCTTGATCTGTTTCAAGCTGACTGTGTATGGTGCAGAAAGGGAAGGAGTGGCAACTGAATGAATCAGTCTTTCATGATAGATGGCAAGAAGAAGAACTGCAGATGTTAGAAATGCTATAGTTGTTACATAGACAGCACCCACTTCCTAGCTTGATTTCAGGCTTTATCCACATTCTCCACAAGGAATTCCTCATTTTCCCAAGAATGGTGGGGGTGGGATGGGAGTAGGGGGGTCAAAGACTATCCATTTCCATTCACGTGTGTACAGATATCCTCTAGACTCCACAAGTTGTTTCTTTTGATTCCTCCACCAGGAGGCACAGTAATAACAAAGCATTAACATGTTATACCTTCAAAATCCACTCAACAGATTTTGGCACTGCAGAGTGGGTCCCAGTGGCACCAAACTTAGAGTTCCCAAATCATAAGCAAACTTTGTTCCAAACATCCTCTGTAGATTTTTGTTTCAGAGTTAGTTTTTAAAAATTGGAACTTTTTTTTTTTTGGAGAAATGATGCTGTTTCTTAACATTTCATTTCATAATAATTTTGAACTTTAAAAAGTTACAAAAATATACACAGAGCTCTATTATACCCTTCATCCAATTTCCCTCTTCATGTTACATAACCATGGAACAAATAATCCATAATCCAAACCCAGAAATCGACACTGGTACTTTATTTCAGTAACTACTCTGTAGACTTATTTGAATTTCATCAGTTATTCCTCTAATGTCCTTCTTCAGGTTCATCAGGCAGTCCAGGGTCTGCCTTGATCTTCTTTGGTCTCCTGTAATCTGAGACTGTTCTTCATGCCTACAGGCCACTTTTGAAGAGTACTGACTAGTTATTTGTTAGAATTCACCTCAGATTTGAAGTTAGCTATGTTTTCTCTTGACTGAATTGAGGTTATGCATTTTTTCCCAAAAATTCCAATGAAACAATATTGAGCCCCTCTCAGAACATCCTATCAGAAAGTGCTTGAAGTTAATATGTCTTATTACTGAGGCTATTAACTTTGATCTCTTGGTTCAAGTGGTATCTCCCAGGTTTCTCCAATGTAGAAGTTACTGTTTTTCCATTTGAACTGTTATTTTTTAAAGCTAGACTTTCAAGACAACACTCAAAACCTATGTAACCCATCATAGTAAACACTGTGCAACTCAGGGTGCTTGAAATAAACAGAAGACAGAGACGCTGAAGCATACTTTTTCTCATCTGTATCTATATTTACTGAAGGTGGTAGGCAGCATAAACACTCACTCTGTCCCTGTCACTGTCACTGATGCGTTTGTCTGAAGTTGCAGGGTAATACATTGAGTTCAGAAGCAGTTGTTACTCTCGTGATAAAAGGAGAATGATGTGTCAGATCATCCTCGGTTTGAATCACAGATCTGTGGTTTTGGACAAGTTATTAACCTTCTCATCTACAATATAGTGATAATAAGATCTTTCTTGCAGGATTGATTTGAATATTAGACAACATAAATTCAAGGTTCCCATGTAGGGCTGTGCCCACAATAGGTACTTAATAAAAAGTATTAACCACGTCTGATGGGAGATGGGTGGATGTCATGAACGTTGGTCAGCTGTCCATTTTCATGAAACCTTTATTAGCCTGGTTTGTTCACTCATTCACTCGGAAAAATTTATATTGAGTGCCCACCAGAGGCTTGGTGCAGGTCATATAGTCCTTGCCTTCATGGAACTTACTCTCTAGTGAAAGAAAAGCCAGTAAACAAATGGAAAACATATAAAATGTGAAACTCTTAGAAAACTGGGAGAGGGAACACATGTTGATGGAATGGTAAAAAAAAAAAAAACATCATTCAGGAGCTGACATTTACTGTGAAGCACAAAGGATAGCACAATTTCTCTGTGCAAAGAGACAGGGAAAAGCATTTCTAGTAGACAGAACAGAAAAGGCAAAAACTCTTAAGGTGCTTGGGATGTTTGTTAAAAAAAAGAAAGATGGCCAAATTGACTGGAACACAGTGAAGAGTTTAACAGCTACCTGTACTAAAAGCTGAGTGCCAAAGAATTGATACTTTTGAACTGTGGTGTTGGAGAAGACTCTTTAAAGTCCACTGGACTGTGTGGAGATAAAACCAGTCCATCCTAAAGGAAGTCAGTCCTGGGTGTTCATTGGAAGGACTGATGCTGAAGCTGAAGCTTCAATACTTTGTCTACCTTATGCAAAGAAGTGACTCATTGGAAAAGACCCTGATGCTGGGGAAGATTTAAGGCAAGAGAAGGGGACAACAGAGGATGAGATGGTTGGATGGCATTACCGACTTGATGGACATGAGTTTGAGCAAGCTCTGGGAGATGGTGATGGACAGGGAAGCCTGGAGTGCTGCAGTCCACGAGGTTGCAAAGAGTTGGACACAACTGAGCAACTGAACTAACTGACTGACTGCACTAAAATAGCCCAACTCTTCAGAAAACTTATTCACATATTTTTTTCCTCTTAGTTAATGACTGTTTAGAGTTCTGTTCAGCTTTAGGCATTTATCTAAGTTACGGGTGGTGTTAGAAATGAGTTTTTCACCCCACCCAGTCCTTACCTTAATTCTGCTCATAAATGAAAGTGTTACTTACTCCAAGGAGTTTTCCTTCCTCCACTGTGAACATATAAAAATATTGAATGTACACCCACTTACCATCTCTGCTTTCCTGTGTCTTCCATGCCAACCACCATTCTGCTGCCCTAGTAATGATCTTGCCTAGGTCCACTTGCTGATTACACGAATTTCCTCTGCTTAAAAAATTCCCTAGGCATGCTACAAGCAGCATTCCTTCAGCACAGAGAGTTAAGCTGTGAAAACAAGGTTGTCTAGCTCTTTAAATATTGTCACGTTACATTAAAAACACATTATACCTGACTCTCCAGTGCTCAGAGGAAAGCAGAGTCATGTAAACCTGTCAGAAAATTCTTGGCTGGCTGAGCTGGAAAGGGTGTTTCAGTTTTCTTGGGGTCTGGTTGCAGATGTGACCATCGCAATGCATACTAATGACCATCTCTTTTCTCATTATGTAGCAATGACCCTGAGACCTCATTCTGGTATCTCACTGCTCTGCTTCAAAAACATCTTATGAAAAGTGCAGTCTGCAATCATTGACAAAGAAGACGATATTTACAAATGATTGATTTTCTACAATTATAAAAAGCTTTGATTTGAATGGAAATTTTGCTATAAGAGTTTCCCTCCTGAGAATATTTGCCATCTTATAAAGAACAGTATTAGTGTTGTGTGGACTCAATTGTATTCAAACCCCCACCACCAGCCAAATTCATATGTTGAAGTCATAATCCCCAGGACCTTAGAATTTGACCTATTTAGAGATAGATAGGTCTTTATAGAGGCAATCAAGTTAAAATGAGGTCCTTTTGGGTGGGCTCTAACCCAATACGTTGTTGTTTTACATGCAAGTTGTGTCTGATTCTTTTGTGACTCCATGGACTATACCCCGCCAGGCTCCTCTGTCCATGGGATTTCCCAGCCAAAGATATCGGAGTGGGTTGCCATATCCTCCAGGGGATCTTCCCAACCCAGGGATCAAACCTGTGTCTCTTGCATTGGCAGGTGGATTCTCTACCACCGAGCCACCAGGGAAGCCCTAATCCAACTGGCATCCTTATAGAGAGACATTTGGAGACAGAGATGGGCACAGAGGGAAGGCAGTGTGATTAGACATAAGGAGAACACTGCCACCTACAAGCCAAGGAGAGAGACTTGGAACAGATCCCTCTCTCACAGCCCTCAGAAGGAACTACCCCTGACAACACCTTGATTTCGGACTTCTGGGCTCCAGAATTTTGAGACGATAAATTGCTATTGTTTAAGCTTCCAATCTGTAGTACTTTGTCACAGCACTACTAGAAAACTAATGCAATTGTTTATCACCTGGGATAGAAGAAAAATAAGAGGGAGAAATCATTGAAAGTGAAATAGGTCTTCTATCTCAAGTACATTCCCTACCCCCACCATCACCAGGACCCCCCTGTTGCTCTAACGCAGTGATTCTCGGTTATGCCTGAACATTATTAGAGTCACTTGGAGAGTTTTGAAAGAAAATTTGACTTCCTGGGCACCTCAGGCCAATTGAAATAGTATGTCTTGGAGCAGAGCCTGGGATCTGGTGCTTTTAAAAAGTTCCCGAAATGATCCCCATATGCACATAGGTTTAGAAAGCTCACGTTAATTCCATGCAGCGCAAAGTGTGGCACCCAGGCCAGCAGCATGAGAGCCACTGGGGGAACTGTTAGAAATAGAGTCTCAGGCTACACATCAGACCTACTGGGTCAGAAACTCCTGGAGTTGGGTTTCAGGAATCGGTGTTTTAATGAGACCTCCAGATGATGCTGATGCATACTCACATTGCAAAGGACTGGTCCAGTACTTTGATATTTTGCATGGTGGTAGCTCATGAGAATCGGAAAAATTATTCAAGTTTTCCACCAACAAAAATGTATATATGCACAAAACTTTGTGTTTAATATCAGATAATGAACAATCTACCTATCTGTTCCATGGATGTCTCAGGGTCAAAAGATCCCAGCTTAAGAACTTGAGACTTTTTCTCTTTACCTCCAACTCACCAAACCATAGAGAAGAGAGTTTTTTACCCATTCTTAATTGTGAATGGGCTTCCCTAGTGGTTTAGATGGTAAAGAATCCGCCTGCCAATGCAAGAGACTCAGTTTCAGTCCTTAATTCAGGAAGATCCCCTGGAGGAGGGAATGATAACCCACTCTAGTATTCTTGTCTGGGGAATCCCATGGACAGAGGAGCCTGGCAGTCGACCGTCCATGGATTCACAAAAGAATCAGCCATGACTTAGTGACTAAACAACAGCAACAATGATTGCAAAATAAGCAGACTTCCAGGAAAAAATCTCCCCCGCCCCCCTCACATGTCCCTCTCCAGCTAAATCGAGGGCTGCTTGGCAGAAACCTAGGCCTCCTTCTTTGGGCCATTGATCTCCATACTGAGGTTTGCATGCCTGTAGCTGAGCTGTGCATTCCCTCACCTGATAACAAATGGCGATATTTTTCCTAGGCTCACGTGAATACAAACAACACAGCTGTGCAAAGATCAGCGCATGTGTCTGTCGTGGTCAGTGAGCTGCAAGTTATTGTTTGCAGCAGGGCACAGGAAGAAGACAGCAGCTTTTCTTACATCAGAATCATTTTTATATGAAAGTGACAAAGATGAAAAGTCATGGCAGAGAAGGTTGGTAATTAAAATACATCTGTAGCTAATTAGAGTCTGTGTTGCAGTTATTGAGATCGTGAAGTTTGCCAGTTATAGAGAGAGAGGATCCAGAACCCCAATCATGACCGGCTTTTGAGCAGGGCATTGCCTTAGGCAAAAATTAAGTTAGTATTGATGGAGATTATTTATTCATTAAATGGCAACATAGTGCCTGACACATTGTCCCCAGGGCTTAAAACCTAAGTTCTGCATATACGCATACAGGCAAATTGCCTTGCCACTGGTGGTCAGTGCTTGTTTGGTGGCTGTTCTCAAGGAAGTCCCTTGTCTTGAGTCCAGATGTAAATCAGACTTCTGTGGACTCAAGCTGGTTTGTGATACCAAGGCCAAATCCAATTCTACTTTTTAAAATTGAGAAAAGAAAAAAAATAAAAGTAATGTGTTCCTTTTCCCCTTTGCCTTTAAGAACCATGCGATCATAGCCATGTAAACTATGCTCCTTTCAGCAAAGCCTTATTTCAGGCCCTAGTAGATTATGGGGTTTAAAAATGTAGAGACAGTTTAGGCATCTTTATTCCCTTGCCGAAATGCTTTTGAACTGTGGTGTTGGAGAAGACTCTTGAGAGTCCCTTGGCCTGCAAGGAGATCCAACCAGTCCATTCTGAAGGAGATCAGCCCTGGGATTTCTTTGGAGGGAATGATGCTAAAGCTGAAACTCCGGTACTTTGGCCACCTGATGCGAAGAGTTGACTCATTGGAAAAGACTCTGATGCTGGGAGGGACTGGGGGCAGGAGGAGAAGGGGGCAACACAGGATGAGATGGCTGGATGGCATCACTGACTCGATGGACATGAGTCTGAGTGAACTCCAGGAGTTGGTAATGGACAGGGAGGCCTGGTGTGCTGCAATTCATGGGGTCGAAAAGAGTCGGACACGACAGAGCAACTGAACTGAACTGAACTGATTCCCTTGCAAGGTTCCATGAATAGTCTCAGCTAAAAGCAGCTAGAAGAGATTCGCTCATTTGAATTTGGAAACCCAGATAATCTCTAACTAGGAAGAGAAGTCATGTACACACATGTGCACAGACACACACACACGAAGATTTGTAGATCTTGTTAAATGAAGTTCTTAATTCTTATCATCTGATGCCGTCCCTTCAACTGTCAAATTTTCCAAATGTAAAATCTTAACGTAACATTTATTATTTTTATATCTAAGAAAATATATAATGTATTTTAATCCCCAAAACTAGTACAGGAAGAAAAAACTGAAGTCACATGAGTGAAAGTCCATATTGGTGTGGGATTTGAATATCTGTATGTGACAGAAAGTTGATTCATATTGGATTTTTGTATATTTTAGAGCCTGTAATGAGTTATTGATCTGTGATAAAGTAAACTGACATTTTTGTAACCCACTATGCCATCAGTATATCCAGTAAGCACAAGTTTCAGTAATATATTATTAGGATCAAGTCATTGGTAGTTTTAGCAAGCACTTGCAAACATTTGTTGCAGAAGAGAGCATATACATATTTACAAGTAAAAGTGTTAGGTATTCAGTAGAGTGCCAGGCGCCTCTGTCCATGGGATTCTCCAGGCAAGAATACTGGAGTGGGTTGCCATTCCCTTCTCCGGGGTATCGTCCTGACCCAGGGATTGAACCTGGGTCTCCAGCATTGCAGGCAGATTTGTAACCATCTGAACTACCAGGAAAGCCCCATATTTACATTTTTTCAAGTGTGCCTGTGTATCTACGATGTTTTATTCTCTTCTCTACCTACTAGGAAATGTATTTTTCTTTAGCATAAGTTTTCTCACCTCCAATGTGCTTCCTTGATGTCAGTTGATGATGGATTAAGAGGGTGATCTAAACTGTACTTTTCCAAGGCTTTTATTAGGGACTTAAACTCTTGTTTTCAGTCCAGAGTCTCTTTAGATGACCTAGCCTTCGAATCTACCAGGTTGCATTATATATTCCAGGTATTGGTTGGAAGTTCTACCATCTCCACCCAGCCCCAGAGTCAAAGTTGCCTGACCTGGCACTGAATTTCTGAACATCTCCAGAGCAACGAGCCCACTTGTTCAGTTCAGGAGGGAGAAAGGACTTCCAGCGGTTTCTCTCAGCCTGAACAACACACTGCTCTCTGGGATGTTGCTCTCAGGGACTGCAGCTCTCCATTTCTATTTTTAGAAGTAGGAGAGGGAAGAGGGAGCCAGAGGGGTTCTCTGTGGTGAGAAAAACTTGGCAGAAGCTCCTAGTGACTTCTCTTGCTGCCAAAATGAAGAGAAAGGACGGAGGCCTGCTAAGGATCTGACATCTGCTCTGCAGCTTCTTGGAGGCCAAGCACTGTCAAAAGCACTTCACCCCCAGCCTTACCATGTGGGAATTAATACTCTCATTTTGCACCTAAGACACTGAGACTCCAAGGGTTTGGTTATTTTCTCTGAGTCGCACGAGTAGTGATAGACCCGGCATGAGAACCACTGCTCTAGGGATGGCCTGCACATTTCATGGATATTCATACAGTAATGATGATAATAATGCCTCTCTCATGGATTTGCTATAAACACTCACATTTGTAAAGTATCTATTTAAGCACTTGACACAATAGGGACTCAATCCATGGAAACTGCTATTATTATTATTATCATCATCATAATCACCATTATCACCTTGTTAATACTACCCAGGCTCCTATTACTATGTGATGGTGTGCTTGTCACTTCAAAGTGTCTAGTAAATTTTATAAAATTATCTAATTACCAGATAGAAAAAAGATATATTTCCTGGTTCTCTTCACTCTCACACCACACCCAGGTTTTAAATAACATGCTAGAGTGTGTCAGGAAGGGATTCCCCGGTGGAAATGGTAAAGAATCCGCCTGCCAATGCAGGAGTCTCAAGAGACATGGGTTCGATTCCTGGGTGAGGAAGATCCCCTGGAGAAGGAAGTGGCAACCCATTCCAATTCTTGCCTGGAAAATTCCATGGACAGAGGAGTCTGGCGAGCTACAGTCCCTGGGGTCACAAAGAGTCAGACATGACTGAGCATGAGCACGCATGCAGGGTGTGTCGGTAGCACTTCTCTTGTGCAGGAAGGGTAAGGGCAAGGCATGTCTGTGAATTGGCTGGACACAAGAGGACAGAATGTAGGGACCTGAGGGTATCTCTCCTTGCTGCCAGAGCTGAGAACCACAGGAAGTCCATGACTGTACACGGAAGTATCCTGCTCTCCTAGAAAGAGTGAATCCTGCCTCGCCTTCCCCTCTGAACTCTCTGGAAGAACTTCCCAGGACACCCAGAGAGCCCACAGTGATGGCTTGTTGTCCTAGCTAACCTCTTGCCTTTTCTTTCCCACTGGCAAAGGTTGTGGCAATCTGTCCCATTGGTTGATTGATTCCAAGGTTGATCCTATTTTTACTTATTTTCAGATAATAATCCAATAAATTATACTTGTTAGAATTCAGACTCCAAAATCCCTTTAGCCCATCACTGTTCAAGTATTCCTCAGTCTCTTTCAAAATCTTTTTTCCTATATCGAGAAGTTTGCTGACTTGAGATTTATTCTAATTAATCTAATTTTATGTGTAACAATAATTAAACCTTTCTCATTTTTCCACTTCAACCTACCTACCCTTTCCTTTAGATAAGCCTCCCAGCATCTTACTGCATATACTTATCATCTTATTTCAGACACAGCCCTGTTTAGGGGCAGCCCTATTTGGTAGCAGATGCTATGACTGAGTGCCAAGAAACTTGGATTCTATTTCAACATGGGGCTTCCCTCACTCACTAAAGCCCAAAGATCAGTAACTTCCAGGAGCCTCAGTTTTCCCATAAGTGAAACAGCAAGCTTAGTCAAAGATAGTCTAGAATCCATTCAGGTTTTAGTCTATTCTATCAAAAATCACTTGACCTTTAACATACCCATGGATAAACTATGCGCACTTTTCATTTCCCCTCAGAATAACTACCACGTATTATTAAACCATGGGTTTGGTGAGATCCCTTTGGAATTACATATTTTTGCATAGTCCATGAAATTTAATATTTGGACAGTGTTTATGATGAAGTGGGGGAATGAGCAATAAACAGTTAAAAGCAAGCTGTGCAAGATGTTTTGCCTTTGTATTTATGTAACCAATGGAAGCGATGAGAAAATGAGAAAAAAAGGGCCAGAGTAAGCTGAGGTATTTTTTAACAGGCAAAATGATCAAACTCTCTGATGGCAAGAACAAAATTTTATAAATGCTTTTTGCTTCTACTTTAAAACCTCTAGCAATAAAAATAAAACTTTCTTAAGACTTCCTTAAGGCATGGCTATTAAAATCCTCCTACCAAGGAAAACTTCTCAAGAGAGAAATGAAGATTTTTTTGATGTGGATGGAACCTAAAAAGTGAATCTACTAAATGAGAAACATTTATAAACTTGATTATTCTCTTCCTGTCTGTAAATTACCTGTTACTTTCTCTCTTCCTTTAGTTGTTCCTCTGGTTTAGCTGATTCACACGTGTGAAATAGAAATACATGGCACACAGGCTTCCAGTCCTTCTTGCTGCACCCATGGCAGGCATAACTAATCAATCATAGTCCTCTTTCCCCATGCTTTCTTCTGCAGCCATAGCATCTTTGCCAGGGCAGCATCCCATGCAGTCACTATCAGAGTTGGCATAATGCATAACACTTACTTGTCCACCAAGAACTAGAGGCTAACTAGGTCCCTAGTAGTATGATTTTCCAGGCCTACCACCCTCACAGTAGTAGCTTTGTCCATCATATCATTCAATAAAGTTTAAAAATGGCTGTGAGAGCAAAGGCAGTTATAAGGGAAGTTACTATGATTATGAAAGAGGGAAAACATGAAAAATATATAATTAGTAAATTGCTTTTTTGCCAGTTATCTATATAATTTATTGAACATCTACCCTGTGCCCAGGTCAGACATGATGAGAAGGGTAAGCCTATGCCAGCCTTTTGAAGGCCCTTATTTCACTCCTCCTTTAATTCAGCACTATTCAGGACTTCCCTTGAGGTCCAGTGATTAAGAATTCACCTGCCAATGCAGGGGTCATGGGTTTGGGCCCTGGTCCTGGACAATCCCACATGCCATGGGGCAGCTAGGCCCATGTGCCATAGCTGCCAAGTCCACCCTCTGGAGCCCGTGAGCTGCAACTACTGAAGCCAGCAGGCCTTGAGTCTGCGCTCCAAAGAGAAGCCGCGGCAACGAGAAGTCCATGCACTGCAACTAGGGAGCAGCCTCCACTCGCTGCAACTAGAGAAAGCCCACCTGCAGCAACAAAGACCCAGCACAGGCAAAAATAAATAAATAAACATGTTAAAACCCACTATTCAATGGCTACTTAGATTTTATCTTGAAGTTAATCTCTACATAATCATAATGATCTCAGAGAAAGCATTGAGCTGTCCTGAAGAGACATCGTACTAGTTTCCTGCCTAAGAATTGAACCTACCCGCTAGTCCGTCAGGGGCTAGAGGCTAGAAGCAAGGTTCCCTGGTTCTTACCCCGTTTGAAAGTGAAAATGTTTCAAGGAGGCAAAAAGTGTAAAACCAAGTACAAAGTTCATTATTAGAGCTATAGCACAGCATATGGGAGAGCACACAGAGAAATAGTTTGTTTGTCGAAGAGTTGACTCATTGGAAAAGACTCTGATGCTGGGAGGGATTGGGGGCAAGAGGAGAAGGGGATGACAGAGGATGAGATGGCTGGATGGCATCACTGACTTGATGGACGTGAGTCTCAGTGAACTCCGGGAGTTGGTGATGGACAGGGAGGCCTGGAGTGCTGCGATTCATGGGGTCGCAAAGAGTCGGACACGACTGAGCGACTGATCTGATCTGATCTGATTGAAGACTGAAACTAGGTAGAACTACACACTCAGAAAGGGTGTGGGCATCCTTCCTAATGAGGAAGAGCACAGTAAAGAGATGACTTAAATCACTTATGTAAGACAGTCCTTCTGGCTCTTTGTTTCCATTTGACCAATTATCTCATTACTTTTCCCACACTTGACCTGTACTAGGACCCTCCCCAACATGCAGGAGCAACTTATTGCTAGGATGGATGTCACTGCAAAGGCCTGTGGGGGTATATCCACACTTACTATAGAGTGGAGCCCCCTCCCTTTTGACCCCAAGGAGCCTTCATGCATATGTGCATATAGGAAAGTTTTCCTTGACCTCGGGAGTGGTCATCTTATCATTTTATTTCGGCAGAACTCAGCTTCTGTCACTAGCTTTGTCTTTGGAGTGTCTGGGGTTGAACAAAACTTCAAATTTACTCCACTTTAAAAGCACCAGTTGTCCAGTCCAGGAGCCCATCTATCTTCTACCTCAATAGGATTTAGGTAAAAGAACATGAGACCCAGTAATTATTGGATATCTGCTGTGTGCCAAGTGCTATGCTAAGGGCTTGACCAATGTGATATCATTAAGTCTTTAACAACCCTATGAGGTTTGGCATTCTTCCTGTTTTATACATGAGAACATTAAAATTCACTGAGGTAAAGTAACATTTCCCATATCAGACTTTTCCAAGGAATTGGAATATAAACCCAGCTTTATCTGTCTCTATGCAGTGCTCTTTCCACTATACCAAATTACCTCTAAAAAGACCTGAAACACTTGGCACTCTTTTTATTAACATATCAGCAAACTGAATCCTGGAAACATAAGTTAGCAGCAACAGAGAGTAGTGGCTGTCTCTTAAGCTATGCCTACACATGTTGCTTAAGTTACCCTCTTACATCTACTGTCAACTCAGTAGGAAAGGAAGGGAAATATTTAGGAGAGCAAAGCCAATATTGGAAAAACAAGAATACCCAATTCAAGATATTCCTACTTTCCAATCACCTTCTTATAGCAGAATGTTTGTCAGTGCTTCCCCAAAATGACTATGGTGCAATGTGTGTGTATGTTTAAGGAAAAGGACAGATGGGACGATTTTGAATACGGCTGTATGAATTAAGAGTAAAATGTTCTTATTTCATATTTGCATTAACATTTTTGAAAAAGACACAATCTATTGAAATAATACCCTAAAAGAATTTATAAATTCTACAGCAGGTGTACATATTGTTAAGTGCTTAATGTTTACTCTAGTTAGCCCATTAGCTTTAGCTAACTGTAATTTATAACCTGATGTATTGTAGTTTTTATAGGCTATATGTTCATTTTATAGTGCTTCAGAGCCTTTTGTGTAATCAATAAAAATATTTTCATGCTATTTTTATAGGAACAGAAATACAATTTTGCTATTTAAAGTAAATATAAAGGTTTGCATTTGCGTATTTGAATTTATGTCATTAACTACTGCTGTAACTTATACTCAATAACAACACATATTTGGTCTGCTATGCAAATGTTCATGTACATCACTGTGTTTATGGAAAAGAGAAAAGAGCCCATCATGAAACAGCTCCCTTTCTGACAACTTCCAGAAACTTCCTGTAAGATGGCTTTTACTCTTTGAACTTGTAGTTTCATGAAAGAAAGTAGAAAATTAATACAGTAATATAGATGTGTGTGCATGCGTGTACTAAGTCACATCCGACTCTTTCTGACCCCGTGGGCTATAGCCCGCCAGGCTCCTCTGTGCACGGGTTTCTCCAGGCAAGAATACTGGAGTGAGTTGCCATTTCCTTCTCCAGAGTATCTTCCCAACCCAGGGATTAAACCTGTGTCTCTTGCATTTGTAAGTGTGTTCTTTACCACTAGTGCCACCTGGGAAGCCCACAATAATATAGACACACCTGGCACAAAAGACTCTTCATGAAATATCCAAATCTGTAATAGAGATAAGAATAACTGGCCCAGTTTTCTTTCTATCATTTTGGAGAGGAGGGAAGATGGAGTGGGTTTATGTGTGTATCATTATGTGAGAACATACCGAAAAGTTTTACAAGGCTTTAGGTTTTCTTAATCAAGATGAAGCTTTTGTTGCTAATAAAATTAATCCCTATTCAATAAAAGAAGAAAAATTCTGATAGTACATAGAAGTGAAGATAGTACATAGAAGTACATAGAAGAAAGTAAGTTCCTTTCTTACATAAAGAAAGAAAATTACGTTTTAAAAACTTAGGAATTTTAACATTTTGATTTATACCCAGACACTCTCCTCATTTTGGCTTTGTTTTTCAAAAATGAAAGCATATAAAATAAGAGATTCTACAGCTTATCTTTATATATTAGTATATAGTAGATGTATTTATATGCACAAAATAGTAACATGTTTTATCACTTTAATAGTTGTATAGTGTTCCAGTGACTGAATACAACCCGAATTTAAATATTCTCCCATTAATAGATACTTTAGGTTGTTTAAAATTTATTTTTATCATAAACAGACTGAAGTATGTGTGTGTGTATATTTATATATATACATATACATACATACATACATATATATATATATATGTATGTATATCCATGGGCAGTTGCCTAATTCTTTTTAAAAGAAGTAGTTCACAGAGATGGACTGTATAGTTAAAAGGATCAGCATATCTTATGTTCAAATATATAGTGTCAAATTGTTCCCATCAACACATTCAAGAATGCTTATGTTCCCATACATACTGAACATTCTATTCTTTTAAATTAATGTCAACCTTATTGAAGAGAAATGATAGCTCATTTTTATTTGCATTTTGATTACTAATGAAAATGTTACCCCTTTTATAGATCAGTTGGTTGAAATTACCTGCTCATATCATTTGCCTTTTTGTTATTGGCATATTTTTATTTGTTATTAATGAAGTATAGTTAATATATTAAAAATATTAGTCCTTTCACTTGCAAAAGAATGAACATAGACCCCTACATCATACCATAAAAAATTAATTCAAAAATGAATCATAGTGTAAAAGCTGAAACTATTATATCTTAGAAGAAAACATACAAGTAATATCTTGTGACCTTGGTTTAGGAGTGGTTTCTTAGATATGACACTACAGCATAAGCAACGAAATACAAAATAGGTAAGTTGGAGTTCACTGAAATTTTAAACATTTGTGCTTCAGAGGACACCATCAAGAAAGTGAAAGACAACCATGGAATGAGAGAAAATGTTTGCAAATCATATATCTTTTAAGGGACTTTCATACTTAATATATAAAGACCCCTTATGCCTCATTAATTAAAAAGGCTAATAACCCAATTTATACATGGACAAAAGAACTTGAATAATTTCACCAAAGAAAATACACAAATGGCCAATAAACACATGAAAAAATATTCCACATCTTTCGTCATTAAAAAAATGCAAAGCAATACCACAGTGAGATTCTATTTTGCAACCACTAAGATGCTGTGACCCAAAAGAAAAGACAGTAGCACATGTTGGTGAGTACATGAGAAATAAGAACTCTCACACGTTGCAGATAGGAATATAATATTATTCAGCCAATGTGGAAAACAGTTTGGCAGTTCCTCAAAAAATGAAATATAAGGTTATCTTAACAATTCAACATCTAGTTATATACCCAAGAAAAATGAAAACATATGTCCATGCAAAATCTTGTATATGAATTTTCACAGCAATATTATTCATAATAGCCAAAAAGTAAAAATAACCCAAACGTCCATCAACTGATGAATAGATAAACAAAATTTGATATACCTATAGAAGAGAATATTATTCAGCCATAAAAATAATTAAATACTGATATGTTATACAACATGGATGAACCATGAACCTTGAAAATTTTGTGCTGAGTTAAAGGAGCCAGACACAAAAGGCCACATATTGCATGATTCCATTTGCATGAAATGTCCAGAACAGGCAAATCTAAAGACAGAAAGTAGATTCACAGTTACCAGGGACCGGGGAAGGAGGGATGTGGCATGCCTGCTTATGAGTGCAGGGTTTCTTTTAGGGCCGATGAGATGTAATTAGACTGTGCTGATGAATGCACAGCTCTGTCAATATGCTAAAAAACCACTGAATTGTATACTTTAAGAGAATAAACATTATAACTTGTGAATTATATCTCAATTTAAAAAAATAATAATAATAATCCCTTTGTTCTTTCAGTTTCCAGGTGATATTTTTAGGTTTTATTGTATTTTCCACTGTATATAAACATGCATTTTTATAGTAAAAAAGTAATCTTTTTCTCTGATTTTTGGTTTTGTGTCATATGTAGAAACTTTATCCCTATTTGAGGTATGTGGAAACAATTATTTACACTCTTTTTAAAGTTTAGATATTTGATCCATTAGAAATTTATTTGGAGGTAGGCAATCAAGTGTGAAATAGGATTCCAGCTTATTTTCCAAATTGGATAGCCAGTTTTTTAATTTGGTTATTTAATAATTTATCCTTCTGCTGTTGTTTGACATGCTACTATATTTATATTTAATTTGCATATTAAGATGAATTTAATTTGTACTTTAAAATGTGTGTCTATCCCTATACTCTACTCTGGTCCATTGACTTGAATGCTTATTCCTGCATCACTGAAGCACTGTTTTAGTTGTAGCTTTAATATGCACATTTTTGCATGAGTAAGCAAGAGTTATCTTCTGTCTGAAACTGTAATTCTAAACGTTCTTTAAAGTAGTCTTCAGTACCTCCACACACACAAAAAGCAACTGGGAATTCAATAGCACCCCACTCCAGTACTCTTGCCTGGAAAATCCCATGGACGGAGGAGACTGGTGGGCTGCAGTCCATGGGGTCACTAAGAGTCGGACACAACTGAGCGACTTCACTTTCACTTTTCACTTTCATGCATTGGAGAAGGAAATGGCAACCCACTCCAGAATTCTTGCCTGGAGAATCCCAGGGATGGGGGAGCCTGGTGGGCTGCCGTCTATGGGGTCGCACAGAGTCGGACACGACTGAAGCGACTTAGCAGCAGCAGCGCACTATATTTAGTCCTAAGCCACTTCAGTCGCATCCAACTCTGTGCTGCCCTATGGACTGTGGCCCACCAGGCTCCTTTGTCCATGGGATTCTCCAGGCAACAAAACTGGAATGGGTTGCCATTTCCTCTTCCAGAGGATCTTCCCAACCCAGGGATTGAACCCACATCTCTTATGCCTCCTATTTGGCAGACGGGTTCTTCACCACCAGCACCACCGGGAAAGCCAGACTGTATTTAGGCTTTCCTGGTAGTTCAGCTGGTAAAGAATCCACTCGTAAAGCAGGAGACCCCCAGTCAATTCCTGGGTCGGGAAGATGCCCTGGAGAAGGGATAGGCTACCCACTCCAGTTTTCCTGGGCTTCCCTGATGGCTCAGCTGGTAAAGAATTCACCTCTTGGACATATTTATCACATTGAGACTTCTTATATAGAAATTAAATCTCATTTTTCATTTACCCATCTCTCTTTATGCACCTCAAAAGGACATGATAGTTTTCTTTGTATATATCCAGCACATTTCTCTCCAAGTGTGTCTTCAGGTAACCTATGTGTGATTTTCCTTTGTGAATGCAATATTTTCCCATTAAACATGGCAATATCTGTGTGGTATTTGGCTTATAGGAAAACTGATGATTTTTACATTATTTTATGAACTATTGATCTTGCTAAACTCTCTTATCCTTCTATAAATTTTACCATGTTTGCTTCTTTCTTTCTAATATCTATGATTATATTTTACTTTTTTAATTTATTGTTTGGGCAGCACATTCAAAATCATAGCAATAGATGACTGATATCCATGGCTTTTTTTTTCTTTAAGAGGAATTCTTGGATTTTAACACTAAGAACCGTATTGGATTTTGATTTGAGCAGTTTACATTTTCACCATGGTAGAGAATTATCTTATTCTAGTTTTGTTTCAGAGCTGTACTCAAGAGGTATTTAAAATTTTTAATATGTGTACTGTAGTAGTAGGAATACATTCACCTTTCTGGTAATAATCTCTGTGTTATCACTCAAATTGTCCTTTCAATAAATTTGTATTTAGCCAAACACTGGCCTAAGCACTAGGGATACAAATATGGTGCCTGCTTTCTAGCCCTCACTGCTGAAGACAATTTCTTTTACTCTCTTTATACTCTGAAGAGCTAATGGGACACAACATAACAGTGGATCACTAAAGCAATGGTGTCCATGAGAGAGGAGAGAAAGACACTGGAGAAACAGGTCACTGATGGAGAAGGAAAAGAGAGAAGGGTGGTGCATAACATTTATCAAAACACCCTATGAGCTATATGACCGCCATGGTGGTCTTTGGACTTTAGTAATGCCTAACCTTAATAACCTAATCCTTAACTGCAAGGAGATCCAACCAGTCCATTCTGAAGGAGATCAGCCCTGGGATTTCTTTGGAGGGAATGATGCTAAAGCTGAAACTCCAATACTTTGGCCTCGTGCGAAGAGTTGACTCATTGGAAAAGACTCTGATGCTGGGAGGGATTGGGGGCAAGAGGAGAAGGGGACGCCAGAGGATGAG
The DNA here is from genome assembly GCF_000754665.1 of Bison bison bison. Lineage (NCBI taxonomy): Eukaryota > Metazoa > Chordata > Mammalia > Artiodactyla > Bovidae > Bison > Bison bison. Next base: position 5,513,297 of record NW_011494690.1, on the reverse strand, counting down.
ATGGCTGGATGGCATCACTGACTCGATGGACGTGAGTCTGGGTGAACTCCGGGAGTTGTTGATGGACAGGGAGGGCCGGCGTGCTGCGATTCATGGGGTCACAAAGAGTCAGACACGACTGAGCGACTGAACTGAACTGAACTGAACCTTAATACATAGTTTTACAGTTTTACTCTATAAAACTTACATGCATTCTCACAAAAGTACTCTACTCCTTACTCCTACTCATGTTACATATTATACCAACATTACAGAAGAGGAAACTGAAACCTGGAATTGTTGGGATACTAAAGCTAAGCAAAAAAACAAAATCTGTGCTCTTTGCAATCACTGTAGTAAAATAATTGAATAAAGTAATATATGGTTTAATGATTTCCATAATCTTTGGCAGAGGGTTTTAGAATTCATTCTTCCCTGTTTTTTTAACCTCCCTCCCCCCAGCAAAGTCCCCATTTCCCACTTAAACCAGACAATCACTTGTTAATCACACCAGGCTTCCCAATCTTTGCTTTTCCCAATCCCTCTGAATTGTAGGACTCCCTAAGGCCAGTCTTCTGTGAAAGTCCTATGTCCTTGTCCCACATTGACTTGTGCTGATCAAAAGGCATGGGAGGAGGTACTCCAATCAGGACCAGATGCTCTGCTGCAGTATGAAAAGACATTGGTTTTTTCCATCAAGCCCTGAAGGCTTAAGGCCGTTAGCGAGGAGTCAGAAACCTTTGCATGGTAGCCATGCTCCTCAAACCAAGCGGAACCTGCTTCCGCAAAGTGGGAGTTGCCTCAGTTCCAGAGTCCTTTTTCCAGTCCTCTCCTTTGACGGAGCACACATAAGAAGAGACTTTTTGGGCAACAGGATGTTGTGTTTTTCTGCCTTTCTCCAACTTAAGGCATATCAGAGGCAGAAAGTGGTAGAGGGAGCTCAGGAGGCCAGATCAGCAATTCAGTCCCTGGTGAAAATTGCCCCAGATCTCACAGCTAAAGTGGAATCTTGAGAGCTCTCTGGCATATTAAATATTCATCAAAAGCCAAACACTACTTTTTCAACATTTGACTGATGTAAGTGTAGCTTTGTCCCGTCTCTACTCTTGTGTTGATCAGATATACATCACTCTAAACTACAGTTTTAATGAAGTCAGTTTAAACGATACGGAAAGAATCCTTTGTAGTTTATCCCTGCCTTTCGTTTCCTCTTAATTTAACCATAAACTAAATGGATTCATAAAATGTTTATAGAGGGCAATAAAGTGATGTTTTTAATGCAAAGGTTGCTTATGTAATTAAGCATAGATTCTATGACATTCTGTGTAATTTGAAATAGTTTGCATGAAATTAACAAATACTTATATCTATTTTATTTCTTCTTCTGTTAATGGCAAATAATAAAACAAAAAGAAAACAAGTAAGTTCCTGCCTATGTAAGTACCTACATTTTGGAAATTGAAACTGCAGATGTTGCTAAAGACTTTTTCTTGGAAATGTGTCATTAAATTTAATTAGATTCTTTATTTGTCTTCCTTTTCTTTCACTCTTTTGCTCTACTTTTCTGCCCATCTCTCCTTTTTCTCTTCCTCTTTCTCCTCCCTAAATGTTAGGAAAACACTATGTATTTTTAAGTGACCTACATAATATAAATGAAAAACTAATCACTATAAGAAAAAAATAAAGTGGCTGTTTTTCTAATCATCTAAGTTTGACAGTATAAATTTTCTTGAAAATACTGTTACTTCAAAGCTCACTGTGATCATTACATAATATGACAATAATCATGGCTACCACATTCACTTTTCATAAACTTTCTTTTTCTAAATAAGAAGGAAAACTGTCCTTGAAGAATTAAAGTCACATTCTATTTTATCTAGAACTTTTGTAAGGAGAATTGGAAGTGATCTAATCTTTATCATTATAGCATTTCATCACCTAACTGTCAGGATGTGATTTCTTACTCTGAAATGATCCACTCTCTATTATATTTCATGTTAACATTTCAAATCAAGTAAAATGGTGATGTTCGTGTTGTCCAAGATAATTTAGAGAAGAAGCTACTGAATTGTATTCCTCTAAGTTCATTTAGAGTTTAGCAGCAAGTATTGATAATCAGAGCCTACAGATGCCTAATTTTACATGGAGTGATGATGGTTTAAGTAAACTAATTTGTGGACATTTTCCCTCATCTAAGAATTAGATGAGAAAGGACACTAAGAAAGAAGTTCCCGTAGCAAACCTAACACAATGATTTTGGATAGTTTCACAGAAAGTTTTTAAAGTATCCATCAGCATTTTTTATAAAAGTGTCAGGCTGAAAAGATACCACCAAACCGTCAGCTCAAAAAGGTACTAGGTAAAATATGATGAATTGCCACATCTATTTTTCCTATGTTTGCAAGACATGAGTGAGAAGTGGGAATAACCCCATAATTCTCCACTGTGTGGTTTCTGTGTTGGAGGAAACAGTCCAGAGGTGGGAAGGGTAAACGTTTCTCACCTCAGTGCGTCTGAAGACATGTGACTTCAGAGTATATTCGTTAGCCAGGGGCTGCCCTGGTGGCTCAGATGGTAAAGAATCTGCCTGCAATGCAGGAGTCTGCGTTTGATCCCTGGGTCGGGAAGATCTCCTGGAGAAACCAATGACTACCCAGTCCAGTACTCCTGTCTGAAGAAGTCCAATAGTCAGAGGAGCCTGGCAGGCTACAGTCCATGGGGTCACAGATAGCTGGACACACAGGGCAGCTAGCACTTTGCTTTCAGTCATTCGGTGATTCGCTCTTACTCTCTGTAAGTATTTAGCTCATTTAGATTTTGGTGTTTCTCTGGAAGGTAGGAGTTCCCTTGTCCACTAACTGTAATTATAAGAACAGTTTCCAATTTTCTGTTGGATATCCCCTCAGGGACACCATACCAGCACTTTAAGCTCCACTTAGCCAAAACTAAACTTAATTATTCCCCCTGCAAACCTGTTCCACTTCCTACACCCCCATCACTTATAATATTTCAACTTTTCTTAAATTCAGGAAGACAGAGAAACTTGGAAAAATCTCCCACATCTCCACCTCTGACATTCAAAGATCAGCCCACTCTGCTGCATCACTCACACATAATCCTACTTTTCTATCGACCCCACCACTGAAGTTGTCTTCTGTCATGACCCCTAATCGCATCCTGACTTCTCTGATGCCTCCTGTTTCTCCAAGCTGTGCTTCCCTCTTGAGAGCTGTCTCGCAAAAGTACAGCCTAGATTAGGATGACCTTTTCCTCAAAACGCTATGATTTCTAAACTCTCTGAGTAAAATTTTCAAATTCCAGCAAGTGCCAATTCAGAAATACCATACAATGATCCTATCCTGCGCTTTCCGTCACATCTCCTCCTTCTTTGCCTCCAGAAACAGCAGTCATGCCCCAAGTCCACCATGCCCCCTAACACCCCCTTCCACTTTTGCTGTCTTCGAGGTCCACAGTACTTTGGCCATAATCCTCTCCGTTTGACACCTGTCTCTCAGAGTGCTGGGCTCAGCTCATATGATCCCACATCATTAAGTCTTTCACAACCACACTGTTATTCGAGCCTTCTTTTTCTGTCTACAGTAGTACTCTTTCTCTGCTTCTAGATGTAGCATCTCCAGCGTGCTGCCACATATGATGTTAGCCTCTTGCATATTTTGTTTCTCCAGCTAGGATGCACACTCTGTCACTCATTCCATTCACCAAATGCATCCAGGCTTCCAGTCCCCATCACTGTTCTCGACAATAATGATACAAAGAGCTACTTCTCTCTCTCCAGAAGCTCAGTCTAGTAAGTGATAAAACAGGTCAGTAATGTGATATGGTGAAATAAGTATAATAAGGAAGTCCAAAGGGCAGGGGATACGGAGACCCTGTGATAAGCACCAACTTAGATTCAGAAGACTCAGGTTCAAGGTCTGGCTGTGCTGTGTAAGTTGTGATAAATGGATCTCCTTGTTTGAGTTTTTTTCATTTGCAAAATTAAGATCCCTACCACTTAGTGTTCTTGAAGGCTCAAACTAAAATTAAGTAGTGCATTTCCATTGGTTCCACCAGATTCACTCTCTGTCCTCTTCCTCTACTCCTTGCCTCTAGAAGTTGACCTCTAAGCAAGGGGTTCCCCTCCACATCACCACTGTGTTTCCAGGTTCTGCTAATTGCTCCCTTCTCTGGCTGCTCAGGTCCTCGGGGTAGTCAGGCCCCAGAGTAACTCTCCCTTGTGGGTTCCCTGCACCTTTGCAAATAATTTCTTTATTAAAGGCTCCTAAAATTACCCAAGTCGAATGTGCCATCTGTTCCCTGCCAGGACTCTGACTGATAAAACTGCTTTTCAGACTTGAAGTTGCTGTCTAAATGCAAGTTATTTCTCATTTATCTCTGCACAGAGCTTTACACAAAGCAGATTGCTGCTATTAATAACAAATGGTAAAATGAATGCTTGCAAGGATGAATGAGTGGATGATCCTACCCTCTTCCACTTCACTTATGTTCTTCTCCGGAAAATATCTCCTTGTCACCTTGATTGGATTTTGTGATGCCCTGATCTGATTTCTGTTCTCCTTGGAACTTACTGTCTCTTAGGTGAAACGTTTCTGCAGATAGTCTAACTTAGGCTTTGTATATTCCTAGTGGTTTAACTTGGAAGTGTTAACTTTGTCTGAAATTTCTAAAATATCTGCCTTCAATAGGCTGCACACTTACCCGTTATCAAAATGGATTTCTTATTTGTTCATTTGTTTGTATTTTTTGTTCATCAACGTAAAAGTTGGCAAATAAATCAAAAGCAAACAAACTGATTGTTCTCCTTTCACTTGAGAACCAAGAGCATATTTAATGAATCAGTAACCCAGATTGGGGTAATTTTTTTCAAAAGCACAATAAATAAATGTGCAGTAAATGATTTCCTCCACTGACCCCTTTTCTAGGTAAAATCCTAGCCAATGAATGGACAATTGGGTATCATCACCAACTGATCTAAACAAAGATAAATCTCAGAATTCAGTATCTTGATATTTATGAAGAGGTGAGATCATGACTAATTAGACTTTATTATGAAATTAATTTATTTACAGCAATTACAGACTATCTTTTTTCCTTAATCCTCACCTATCTCAATAAAATAAGAGACAAACATTTCCTCTTATTTTAGCATTAGGTGGATGACTTAAAAATGTGAAACTGACCTATGGAAGCTATCTTTATAAAACATAATTTTGAGTAAACATATTTAATGGTATGCTTTGATAATGAGCAGTTATTATTCATTAGCAAATAATTGCATAACTGGAATTCTTAATTAAAATTTGTGGTGAGAAATGACTCTGTTTATCCTGTAATTATGACCCAGAGATTCAGAACATATTGGGATAGATTATGAGCACAATTCCCCAAATTTTAATATAATAAAGGAACTCACAAAGCCTTTAAATAGGGACTCTTGGAGGAAAACTACACATACACACACCATGCATAGCATGTGTATGCATGGATTCAGATGCAATAATATTTGAAGAGTCAACTGTTGAGTGTAACTATTAATATAACATGGAGATATTCTTACTTAATGATGTGTGATACTATTAAAAATCTCACTATTAAAAACAGCACTACTGGACCTCTCTAGATTTTCCAGAAAGGCCCTTAGCCAATAGTTTCTTATTTTAGCTTTGTAATTGAAATACAAATTCAGACAATTGAAAACTCTGTGAGACTCCTTTTTAAAGCTTTCCTTAAATTTGAAGCAATTGTTCAGCATCCATCACAATTCACACTTTTAGAAGACGGCCATGCAGGAGTCCATCCTGGCCCATAGTCAACTGAATCAGATAATGTTTCAATCTAACTTGGCTGCTAGGGTCTCCCTGGTAAGAAATTCTGTTAAAAAAATGAAATAGGCCTTGTTTTTACTTGCTGACTGTCAACATGTGATAGGTTCTAGATTCGAAGACCAGAGAGATCTGGGGACAAGAACATGAGTGCAGAATACCCCGTGGAACCAAGCAAAGGCTAGATAAGCTGAAGGTTTCTCCTAACCTCATTCTAGACCATAAATGAAGCGCCTGTAGCTGGGGCTGGTGGAGCAAGCACTACCTCCTGTCACCTGCTAAGTTGCTTCAGTCGTGTCTGACTCTGTGCGACCCCAGAGACGGTAGCCCACCAGGCTCCCCCATCCCTGGGATTTTCCAGGCAAGAACACTGGAGTGGGTTGCCATTTCCTTCTCCAGTGCATGAAAGTGAAAAGTGAAAGTGAAGTCGCTCAGTCGTGTCTTACTCTTAGCGACCCCATGGACTGCAGCCTACCAGGCCCCTCCGTCCATGGGATTTTCCAGGCAAGAGTACTGGAGTGGGGTGCCATTGCCTTCTCCTCCTGTCACCTAGTTTGTGCCATTGCTGACTCAATGCACACCATATCCCAGACCCGGATTTAAACACTTGTTACCCAGATATATCTCCTGTGTGCTGCTGGGCCTTGCCACTGCATCACGGTCTAATAGGGCACTGGGGATTTGAGACAACTCCTCTAATTACAGTGGAGCACTGACAGTGTTTGCTATTGATTTTTCTCCCACAATGTCAACTTCTTCTGATCCTCTGTACACATACTCTGCTCACTCACCTGCATATCAGCAGTGTAATTTTTAAATGACTTTAATAGATTCAATATTAACAAAATGCCCCTCATAGTAAGCATCCTATCTGAGAAAGCGAAAAGAAACAAAGAAAGGAAAAAATGTACTGTGTGCCTTTATTTTGAAAGACAGGAATTACCCAGAATCCTATTCCTTTTTTTCAACCAATAGGTGGCACTAGTGGCTGCTGGCAATACCTTGGCTCTGTGGCTCCAACGTGGAAAAGTTCTCGTACTTAGAGGGTCATGATGGTGATGCTTTTGTCAAAGCTTTGATGATATAGCCCTAACCACTAACTGAAACATTTGTAACCTAACCAGTAAGGTTGATTTTAATATAAATTCACATGCTGCTAAACAGGTCTGTTTTCTCTTTATTTACAAGCAATCCGGGGGAATTTCATGGGTAATAGAATACATATAATGTATAGAGGTTTAAGCTATGTTTTAAACCCCATCAAAGGGTCCCTGACACTAGTTTATAGGTGACAAACAAAAACTAGTAAAGGATTAGAAACTGAAGCACACATTTTAACCTTACTCTGAGTATCTAGTTGAGGATTTTTTTAATGTTTTTATTTCCTTTATAAATCAAGACATGTTTTTTTTTAAACTTATGCTCTATTTTTCAGAGCATAGTGTCCTTGAAAGAAAATTAGGCTTGAGAGCCAAACAGACCTTATTAGACTCTAGGCTCCATCATCTACTGGGGCTAAAAATCCTGACAAGATGGTTAACTTAAACAAGGATGGGTTTCTTTGTTCCTAAACCATGCCTGTCTCCAAGAGCTGTGTCAGAATTAAGTGATACTACTGTGGCTAGTCACAGTTTCTTCTCCCTTTGTTGACTGGAATTTTAACATTGACTTAAGCAATGATAATAATAATAATAGGAAAGGAGGTCTATTTTTAAAAACAAAGTAAAAAGTTATATATTTTTGAAACATGAAATTTTCTAATTCTCTGCCACTTTTGATTATTTTTGTTGTCTTTGTCCTTGGTTAAGACATTCTAACATTTATTAGGTATTATTTGGTCCCAATTCTTCAAGGTCAGAGGCTTGGTTACTGTAGATTTGTGGAGAGAAGGCTGTCAGGAACTTACACAGAGTCTCATAAGCTGACCTCCCCGTATCCTAAGCTTTCCTCCTCAATGTATGTATAAATAAAATTAAGCAACTCAAACTGAGTTAACACCTCTTTATTTGACCTTTCCTTCACAAAGTTTATTTTGCTTCTGTTTGTTCAAAAGATTTTCGATAAAGTGTTGATAGCATCCTGCGTCTTGCCTGTTTTCAAAAGTGCTAGTATTATTAAAGGTTGTTTGCTGTTCATCCTTGATGGAAAAAGAAAAGCCTGATTCTTCTTATTTGTCTTGAGAACTCAGTGTCCTTCCACACAGTGGCACCTGAGGAGTCATTAGCAAAACTAGCTAAGTAACTGATTTATTATTTCCATAAATGCATGGTGCATTCCCCTTCCTTTGGAGTGCACAGCAAAATTAGTCATGCTAAGATGGAGTAATCACAATGACTAAAAAAGCATATTTTTATCATTCCAAACATAAGCAGAACTGTGGTGGTATGCTATCATAGTACATAATAATAGAAGTGAATTATGTCAGTAAAATCTTGAGGTTTAAGATTTATCATGATAAATATTTTTCATTAAAGTGAAATATCTTGGCAGAGTCACTTTCATATGCAGACTGTTGACACAGGAGACCAGCTGTGCCTATGCAGATGCTGAGATTTGGGTCTATATTATTAATGATTTATCATGTCATGGAGAGCTTAGATTAGTTTTGAAAGCAATCCCTTGGCACAAAAGCACTTTCTATAATGTGCGAACGCAAGGAATACTATATGTGCATTCCAAATTAAAGTAATCACAGAAGCTATAGCTACCTTTGAAATTTCAGTACCTCTAGCTTTTTATTTTGAAACATGAAATTCTACATTCTAAACTATGATTCATGAAAATTCATGCAAAATGTTATTTCATATCAACTGGATAGTAAGTGGTATATCTGAATTTATATATATATAATATACACACACACACATAGATGAGGAAATTAAAGCAATGGAATGGAACAAAAATTTATTGCAAACCTATTGTATACCACGTGCTTTTACCCTAAGTCTCACATTTAGTGTGAGGTTGGATTAAGTTTCTAATCCAATTCTGCAGGATTCCAAGGTTGCTCTGCCTACAGGGCATGTATAATAACATTGGCTAATATTTATTCAGTGCTTGCAGTGTTCCAGGTAAGATACTAAACACTTTACATGCATTATCACACTCAGTTTTCATAAAATCCATTTGAAGTATTGTTATGACTCCTGTTTCACAGGTAAGAAGACTGATGAACAGTGTAGTTAAATAAATTATCCCAGGAGCAGCGGGAGTCTGGATTTGAATCCAGGTTGTGGCATCTGGTCCCATCACTTCATGGGAAATAGATGGGGAAAGAGTAGAAACAATGTCAGACTTTATTTTGGGGGGCTCCGAAATCACTGCAGATGGTGACTGCAGCCGTGAAATTGAAAGACGCTTACTCCTTGGAAGGAAAGTTATGACCAACCTAGATAGCATATTCAAAAGCAGAAACATTACTTTGCCAACAAAGGTCCGTCTAGTCAAGGCTATGGCTTTTCCAGTAGTCATGTATGGATGTGAGAGTTGGACTGGGAAGAAAGCTGAGCACCGAAAAGAATTGATGCTTTTGAACTGTGGTGTTGGAGAAGACTCTTGAGAGTCCCTTGGACTGCAAGGAGATCCAACCAGTCCATTCTAAAGGAGATCAGCCGTGGGTGTTCTTTGGAAGGAATGATGCTAAAACTGAAACTCCAGTACTTTGGCCACCTCGTGCGAAGAGTTGATTCATTGGAAAAGGCTCTGATGCTGGGAGAGATTGGGGGAGGAGGAGAAGGGGACGATAGAGGATGAGATGGCTGGATGGCATCATCGACTCAATGGAAGTGAGTGTGAGTGAACTCCAGGAGTTGGTGATGGACAGGGAGGCCTGGCGTGCTGCGATTCATGGGATTGCAAAGAGTCGGACACGACTGATCGGCTGAACTGAACTGAACTGTCTAATGTTTTCAAAGAATTCACTATTTACCACTGCTGTTAACTGTGACCTCAGTATTAACCACTATTATAACTAAGTAAGAGGTTAGGTTTCTCTTACACAATTACTACCAGCGTGGCCTTAGGCAAGTCACTTAAACCCTTTAAGCCTCAGTTTCTTCTTCTACAAAATGTAGATAATAATAATACTTAACTCATAGAATTGTTGTGCACATTAATATTTTTAAAATGCTTAAAAGAGACTGATACACAGTAAGCACTAATGTTTTATTTAATAGCTGTAATAGTTAAGGAGTGGTATTCTCTGATGATTGATAAACTTTTACAGTTACACACTGATTTTCTATAATTTTCAGATGAATTTTATTGTTAAAGCTGTATTAGAAATGAAACATAGAAACAAAATTTTGAACTTTTCCTAAAGCAAACAGACAAAAAAATAGATTGTAAAAGAAGTTATTACTTATCACATCACTGCTGGGAGATGTATACAGATAACACAAAAGCAAAATCCTTAACTATCTAAAACACAGACCATTTTAAGTATTTTTTCTAGGTGTTAAAAGAGCCAAATATCTTCCTTCTTTCTTTCTTGATTCATTCATTCTTCACTCATTCAACAAACACCCTTGCATAGATACTGTGCTTGCCCTGGGGATACCAATGAATCAATCCCTACTGTGAAGACTGTATTCTCTGGTTCAGCACATAAAAGAGTAGTTGGGAAAGTTGTGGCTTCCCTTGCCAGATCTATTTAACAAGTACTTGTTGAGTGTCCACTAAATGCCAGGCACTGTGCTAGGCACTGGGGTTATCCGGGTAAATAAGACAAGATCTTCGCAGTTAAGAAGCACCCAGTAAGGAAGACATCCTGAGCAATTATTTTCCCTTCCATTTGGTAAATTAGAGAAGTGAACTTGCTAGGAGAATACAGAAGAGAGATGCTTACATCCATCTTGGGGGCTAGTGGGATAAGGGAAATTCGGACACCTAAGTGAAATTATTAAATGATTAAAAGTCAAGAAAAGCAGAAACTAAAGTACCTGAAGTGATGGAGAAAGAGTACCCCAAGAAGCAGACAAAAGTGAAGACATGGAGACAAGAGACAGTGTGACAGCGGGGAACTTTACACAGCAGGGCTATGCTAGAGCCTAAGGGATTCCCAGGTGGCACAGTGATAAAGAATCCACCTGCCAATGCAGGAGATAGAGACTAGGGTTTAAGCCCTGATTTGGGAAGATCCCCTGGAGTAAGAAGTCACAACCCATTCCAGTATTGTTGCCTGGAAAATTTCATGGACAGAGGAGCCTGGTGGGCTACAATTCATGTGGTGGCAAAGAGTCAGACAGGACTGAGCACGCAACAGCAGCTAGAGCCTAAAGCATACTGTAGTGAGCAGAGAAAGTCCAGTCTGACTAGAGAAGTAAACAGGGCTAAAAGGTTAAGTGTGTAAAATCAACTGAAAGGACAAATGCTAATAAACTGCACAGAGTGAGCAGTTCCCTTAGATTTCTCTCCACTAAAACCCAAATGAAAAAAGAGTGTCATTTTCTTGACATTCAAGACCCTGGGAACCAGAGAAATGACTAATCTTTAAGAATAATATTTTTATCTGACCAAAAGTAATATTTTGATCCTTTTCTTTTTTTTTAGATTTCCACTATAATGTGTTATTTCTAAAATACATCTGAAACAAACACATAAAATGTTAAAATGTGTTGAAGTTGAGTGGTGGGCATATGAATGTTATAGCCTTTAATCTTCTAGTTGTTGAAAAGTTCTTTTTCTTACAAATTACACCTTGAATATAGAGCCTGAATAACTCACCTAAGTCTGCACTTTTACTTGGTAAAAGTAACACTCAGTAAAAGTGTTCTTTACCATTCTTTCGGTGTCACTAAACTGTCCACTTTTGTCTCTCTCTTTCCGTACTGGACCAAACATGGGGATTGGCTTTGAGGTGTACACTGCTACTTAGACTGAAAACATGTCTAACCCTTGGCTCGAAATGATCTATCAGCATATTCTTCTGCAACCTAAAAGGTGTTTTCATTCTTGAATTTAAAACTCAGTCTAAGGTAAATGGCACTCTCTGGGGTGGTACTCTTTAAAGCTGGCCATCGCAGAATTTCAACAAAGAATTCACAAATCTGGAGAATTCAACTTTTTTTTTTTTTTTCCTT
>NW_011494690.1:5500755-5501295 GCF_000754665.1 Bison bison bison | reverse complement strand
TTTCCTTGGCTGCTACTGCAGACAGAGGACAACTCGTAAGCTTTCTGCCTCTAGGTGGGTGGCGATATGATTCGTCAAGCCACTGGTCACTCCTTTGCATATTCATTCAATGCACAGAGCCCTCTGCCTGCAGCGGGGCTTGCTCTCTTGATGGAGAAAGGACAGAATGACTGGGTACGAGTGAAAGATGCAGAGTTTTCTGGGTCAGAAGTTGGCTGGGGAAGGGCCCTGACTGCCAAGTAACTTGCAATGATGTCAGAGCCCAGCACAGCCCGAAAACACCAGCCAGCCAGCCAACAAAAGCCTTAACAACAACAGAAAAATCACAAAGCTGTGTTGCCAAAGCTGTTCTTTCCGCCCCCTACCCTTTACTTGGAATGGGAAGAACAGCAGGAAGAGAGCTTATATTTTAAAAGACTCCGGATGCATCCTCTTTCTTCCTTTTGGTAACAAAGTGTTAACTAGTAAGGAAACAGTTCTCCGGATGAGTCCTGCAGCAGTTCCTTGAGGTGTCTTTTTTGAGTTCCTTTTCAAGGCTGT
>NW_011494690.1:5499032-5500655 GCF_000754665.1 Bison bison bison | reverse complement strand
CAAGGCTGTCCTGGAAGTTTCATAAATAACTCAGAACCGGGTATTTTTTTTCTAACTGTAGACAGGTAACTGTGCTTGGGAGAAGCAGGAACCATTGAAGAAAGGAAAATACTTTGCCCCCTTCTCTCTTTCACGGTAATTAACCATGCTCAAATGAAAATTAAAAGTTTGGCGGGAAAGCTTTCATCTTTTTCTTTACATGAGGGCATCATGGTTCATTCCAGCCATTTAGAACCCTCAGTGAGTCATAATTCAACTGGAAATTTTAATAAAACTAAGCCCGTTCTTGGATATGAAGTTTGAATTAAAATCCTCTCGTTTTTAAATGTGTGACTTTTTTCCTTTCCTTTGTGACAGTCAATTTTAAATGATGTCACTTCAAGGACATTTTCATTTCTCCCACAACATATTACACGAAACACTTGCCTGTAAAACCGGCTCATTAGCCTACAAAATTATACTGTACTGAATGGCTTTCATTCAAAGTAGAAATGGGATTTTTAGTAGGCAATTTCTGTATTTTGTAAAGATAAAACAATGTTTGATTGCTTCTCCCCAGCTGTTTTGCTTAGTGGTTATAAAGAGAAGTTGGGGGGGGGGCGACAACGGTAATATGGGGGCGGGCTTGTAAGGATGTGCATAAAAAAATAAATCTTAGATCAGAAAGTAAGGCATAACTTTACGGAACAACTGTGCCTGCAGCTCCTCTGGGCTGCAATGATTTGTCCTCTAGATGTCTGGAGGAAAGCTCTGAAAAATCTTTCAGAGAGAGAAAAAAGAGGGAAAGAGGGGGGAAAGCGAAAAGGCTGCTTCGCAGGCTGCAGCAGCCGCCGCGAGCCGGATGACTGAGGCGCTGGGAGTTGCTGGAAGGAGCAGCTCTTGAGAGGTGGCGAGAGGGAGGACGCGCAACCGAGCGCCGGGGAGGAGGGACGCGGAGGCCACCGAGGGGTCAGCCTGGCCGCGGCGCCGGGCTGGGGGCCTCCAGGCGGCGCTGGCCGCGGCGCTCGGACAAGCGAGCGCGCCGGGCCGCCCGCGCCTCCTGCTGTCCACGCCCGGGGGTGGGCCCCGCGCCGCGAGCTGCCGAGTGCGGGGAGGGAACGAGACTCCGGCTCGCCTGATGGATTGACTTGGAGATGGATCGAATTACACCATTTGCCGTGCCTCGATTTGTTTTGCTCCCGCTTGGTCCGGCTGCTGCTGTCGCTGCTGCTGCTGCAAGGACTGGTGGCGGCGAGGTTCAGGATTATACCGAAGAAACCAAAACCTAGAGACACAGGGATATATATATATATTTCAATTTTTTATTTTCATTTCTCCTTGAGCGTAACAAGCTTTTATTATTTTTTTAAACCAAGCCTCCCCCCATGAGGTAAGACAGCCCTATAAAAATTTGCTAATGCCCTAGGCGCCTGGTGGGGATCGGACCCAGATCCTTAGAGCCTGAATCGCTTCTAATGTGTGTGTGTGTACGTGTGCGGATGTGTGTGCGTTGGCACTGGAGAGTTGATTTCTTTTCCAAGCAGCTCTCCGCCTGCCATGCAAGGGACGCGCAAAAGGCTGGAGAGGTTTGGTGGACGCGTCAAAACTGGCATTGCTGGAGGCTTGGGGGGAGGGGCCCTTCAA
>NW_011494690.1:5498724-5498932 GCF_000754665.1 Bison bison bison | reverse complement strand
AAACGGAGGAGAAGGAAGGAGCTAGCAAAAGTTTCTTGCCAGGCAGCACCAGCTCCGCGCTCCCCCACACCTTAGGGGGAACCCGAGCTGCTTAGGTGCCGGGCACCACGTCTCCAGCTCTCGCCACCGCCGAGCCGAGGCTAAAGGAGCCGGCTGCGGGCTCCGCCGGCCGCTTCCGCCCGCCCGGCAGCCCCGGAGCAGACTCCGG
>NW_011494690.1:5473437-5498412 GCF_000754665.1 Bison bison bison | reverse complement strand
CCCCCGCAACTTTCCGTGCTTTGTTCTCCCGCTGGAAATGATTTACGGAAGCGTCTTGGACAGGGTCTCCGCCAGGCGGCAAGAGCCCAGCGCTGAGATGTGTTACGTTCTCATCTACCCATCAATTATGGATGGAAACAAATAAGGAAGAGTCAATTTTGCATGAGCCCCTTCTCCGGCGGCTAGAGGCATCCGCAGCCGGGAGGGAGCCGCCGCGCGCGTCGGCAGCCGCTGGCAAGGGGGATGGTGAGGAGAAGGTAGGGAAACTTTTATTTCCCGTCTTGACAGCGGTGGTGTTTGTTCCTAGTCTGCAGAAACTGATACTGCAGCTGCCTTGGGTAATTTGGAAGGGCTTAAAGCTTCCTCTATCATGTATAACTCTTGGATTGAAATAAAGGTCATAAGGACTTGAAGGTGTGGATGAGAACTGGGTTTGGAAATTTTTTGCCGTATAGACTCTTGGGACCATTGCTGTCAGGTGATTCTTTAAATCCCGAACTTGAGAAGAGCTAAATGCCAAGGAGCTAGAGAGGAGTGAGGTAGCAGTGTTAGAGAAACAGAGTAATACTCTCCGTTTCGAGGTGACCAGTCACTAACCAACCGAAGTTCCAGCATCCCAACCTCTCACCGCGTTCAGCTGGGAGATTCACACAGAAGGATTATTATAGACATACAGACTTTGTAAACAGTCATTGGCCGTTATGTCCATTGCTATGGACGACTGCTTTCCCTTAAAAATAACCGTAGTGTTTCCAGTTACTTGGGAGAAGAAATGACTGGGACAGTTTTCCCAAGAACTTCTGGATCCTAAGAATTTAAATCTGCAGTAAAATGTTGCTTTTTAAGGATTATCCTTCCTTCTACTTGATATTTGGGCCAGTAAAGTGGATTCTTTTATTCAAGGCTGAAGTCCGAGGGAAAGGTTTAACATTTTTCTAATCTGCTTTGGTCTCCCCTCCCTGCCCAGAATTGGACAGATACTTGTTTGGAGAAATTTTTCAAGGTTTCTTTCTTGTAGAATTGAGAAATCTTATCCCAGACAGCTCGAGGTGAGGATTTTACTGTTCTTTTGGTGGTTTAACAATAGGTTTTGATGCTGGCTTATTCATGTGGTTGAAAAATCCCCTCCCTCTCTTTGGTATCTAACTCAAGAAATTAAGTTGTGTGTAGTCATGTTTAATGTAGTAAGTGACAGGCATATTCTGTCAGGATGGTGAGTACTATACAGACATTTACCCTGGCTCAGATAAATAGAAATTGCTAAGTAAGTTCTGAGATGTAAGCCTATGTTACCATGAACTTAAACATCTTTAAGTAAATAAACTGTAGCCCAACCATAACTTGAGTTTTGTATTTTATAGTTAGTGTCTGCTTTGATTTAGGTCCCTGGATTGCTCCCTTAGAAAGACAGTTAAGTCAAAAAATCCCTGAGATTTCCAAATGTGTTGTTTAGCAGACTGTTTTTTTCCAGTGGTATATTTGGTGAGATTTTAACAGCCAGCACCTAGTTCCGACTGGATTCTAGTTGTTACCTGTCTTTGTTTCTATGAGGGATGCTACATAGGTGAACTTTTTTTTTTTGAGAAACATTTCTGTGATTCAGGACAATGTGCCAGGATTATTGTGGCTTCTCCTTCACCAAACAGCTTGTTAACTTGACTTTGATTTAGATTTGTGGGCATTCTGCCCTTGTCCTCTTTTATTTATTTATTAGTTACTTATTTATTTTGAAGTCCTCTAATAGCACCATCTGGCCTTGTCTCCCCTCATTTGATGGATTTGAAAGATGGTTGTGACGTTAACTGTAGAGTGGGGGTTACTTACTTAGAAACCCAGTGGACGTCAGTTCACTCGCTGCTTGCTAAACAGGAAGGATCTGTCCAGTACCTGTTCTGGGGTAAGTAGGCCCCTGAATCCTGTGTGGTGATTTCTGTTTCTTTAAAGCACACAAGCAAAGTAAGCAGGAATCAGAGCTTGGATTCGCGAAGATACCCATAATTGTTAAGGACTTATTGAAACTGGAGAAGTTCTTCACTTCTTGCTGCTCCATCATAATAAACCTTGGTAATTAGCTTAGTCATTGTTCTTGCATTTGAGTTTCACTAAGTTACAAAGAGTGAAAAATGCATCTGAAATAGGGTCATTTTTCACCCTTCTGATGCATTTTATGCAGAGTTAAGAGCCTGGCTAAATGCCTAACCATTATTGGTGTAGGAGTAGGAGGTGAACGCTTTCCTTAGCATATTGCAAGATAAAATATTACCTTTTATTTCAATTAATAGACTTTAAGCTTGCCCATTCTAGATTCATTCCTAGAGGAAGAAAGAGGCACTTGGGGTATGCAAGGCAGTCAGCATTTATAGAGTCCCTGTCGTTTGCAAGGAGCTATGCTAGCCAGTGTTCCAACATCACATGAGGCAGACGTGTTTCTCTACGTTAAACTTAGTAAGAATCTAAAGAAACAGAGAATGGCAAAACTGGATCATTTGGCAAGAAATGTAAATCTGCATCTTTTTCTGAAGCATGTTATTTCATCCTAAAGGTTTTAAGGCAAGATTGTCCATACCAGATATTTACAAGGGGCCAATCTTCCTGCCTTCAACAGTAATAATGCAATGTACTAGTAGTGTAATTCACATGTTGGAACTGTCAATGGAGCTGGAGATCTCGCTGTCAGTAGCTCCTGTGAATGGAGACTTAGCATTAAAATCTACCAAAGCCAGTGTCTTAGGTTGCAGCTTATTTTGTGAACAGCTGCCAACTTCCAGTTGGGGGAAAAAAGTGTGTTTTGATTTATTCCCATGACACGTGGTGAGAATGGAAATCATATAACTATATTAAGCATATCGTAACCTTTTCAGTTACGGTGGCTATTGTCAGGCTGACTTTTTCTCCTCAGACCTGACAGCATGGCAGTGCAGCTGATAAGTGATTCTGCTTCCATTCATCCCAACAGGAAAACAAGGAAATGTTCTTACTTTGAAAAGCAACTGTTTATGTAACCAAGAGCAATCAAATCAGTGCTCCACATAGGTACCACATGAGGTATACCTATTTCTCAAACTTTTCTTTTCTATTAAGCTTTTGTTAACTCACCCAGATTAGCATTTTAACAACCCTGAAGTGAACTTCTGCCATTCTCTCTACTTGGACACAGTATGTAGATCATCCATCATTCTGTCCTTGGCTACAACAGGCTGCTGGCTCCATCACCATTTGGAGCTACACAGAATCCATCCGACTGTGAACAACACAGCTGGCTATAGCAATTTTTTCTTCCACACCACTGGCAGCATTGTCTGGCTGTGGTAACTAAAGTTAACACCCAGAACAGGAAGTTTCCATTGTTTGCCAACCTGTGCTGTGCCCCTCACCCACTTTAGGGGCGGTTGAGGCGGGGGGACCTGCAGAAAGACCCTGCTGGCTTGCCCGTGGCCTGTTCCACTTAAGAGGAGGCTTGCCTCAACCTTACAGGACTCACAGGAAAGCCTCTTCAGACTTGATACAATTAAATCACCAGAATTACAGAATTAGAAAGAGTCATTCAGTCATCACTCATCCTAGACCTTTAAAACTCAGTCTACCGAAAAGGGGAAGAAAAGAATGAAATGCCTTTAGCTGGTGATCCCGAATGACTGAAACAGAAAAAGACCCTGTCTGGTTGTTTGAAGAAGTGAACACATCATTGTTTTATCTTTTATCACAAAGAACATGTAATGGACCTAATTATCTGAGACCCAAGCCTAATGGAACACAGTGCATTCTATAACTTTTTTTTTCTCTTCCTTTTATTCAGTTAAGATACCTGTTACAGTAGCCTTTGCTTATTAAAGCGAGAATGGCATGAATTAGGTGGACATGTTTGTAAGGTTATGTTGCCAAGCTTTTAAAAGAAAAAGATTTTATAAGTACTGCTTTTGGAGTTTGATATAGGAAGGGGAAAAGACCCTGATGCTGGGAAAGATTGCAGGCAGGAGGAGAAGGGAACGACAAAGGATGAGATGGTTGGATGACATCATCGACTCAATGGACATGAGTTTGAGTAAACTCAGGGAGTTGGCAATGGACAGGGAGGCCTGGCGTGCTGCAGTTCATGGGGTCGCAAAGAGTCAGACACAACTGAGCGACTGAATTGATAGGAAGGGGAGAGGGTCTCATAATTTGGTGGGAGCTAGTCTTCTCACCTCTTTTTCTAATGTTTACTAATGAAATCAGCTACAAGATACCTGGGATGATGTGACGATGATGGTGGAGAAGAAAGAGGAGAAAGCAGCGACCTTGACAACGATCACTTATCATTAGTCTGCTTACTAATTTCTAGGTACTACGCTAAGATCTTTATCTTAATTATGTCCTGTAACACTCAGACAGCTGGGATGGTTAAGGCGGGTTCTGTTATTATCACTGCTTTATCAAAAAAGCAGAAAAAGAAACTCAAGCACCTGAGAAGTCAGGTCATTGTCCTGAGATCATAGAGCAGAGAAGTAGTGGAGTAAGGATTTGAACTCAGGTCTGCCTGACATCTCAGCCCACCGTGCCATCACTGCACTGAGTTGTTTTGAGGAATCCGGACCCCCAGGCAATTTTCCAACTCCTTGATTCTTCTGACATTCTTTTTCAATAAAAGAGTTCTATTTTGAGGGAAATCTTTGCATTGATTGAAATGATACGTGCAGAATATGTATGCTCTTAACTTTTGGCCTTTCTCTGAACGAAACTGTATTGACACACTCTTCTTCATTTTAATTCCTGTTAGGCAAATAATTATGATATACCCTTCTTTCCAAGTGTCCTAGGGTAGCATCTTCTCCCACCATTTTTTCCCTGTTAGGTTTTCCTGTCCAAAATTGCATGGCACAGGACAAATGGCAATATTCATCACTCTACCAAAAAGTGCTTCTGCATCAGAGTGCGATTGACATTCATTTCCCTGATCTTGGCAGGTGAAGATCCATTATGTATCTTTGTCCCATTTCCCAGGAGTATTTATGGGCCCCATCAGCAAAGACAGTGAGAGCTGCAGCTGTTCAAGCTTTAGTGGCATGACGATGAAAAGTGTATTACTGAAATTTGACTGCATATTATACTATAATATACACTTTTCTTCCTTATAGCTGAGGGAGAATCCTTTTACCTCTGTGAGTAATCAGATATGTTGTTTGAGAAATCATCACCCATGCGTCAGTACTTTTGGTTGATCTTTTTGATTCAGGATTCCTATAGGAGGGAAAAAAAACAAATACACATTACCACTACCTATAGTGCTGAAATTTAAGGTTTTCAACATTTATTTATGGAAAGGCAATACGGGTTTTAAAAAGTCCAATATGTTGGTACATGTATAAAAAGTCCTTGGGAAGATCTGCAATTACTTAGCCTATTATTGGAGTCTGTATTCAAAAATAAAGTCAGGAGTTTCTACTCAGGCGAGGAACTGGCACATATGAACCAGAGCAGATGAAGCTCTTTGAGAAAATAACACTTCCATTCCCAGGAGCCAGCTGTCAGTAGACCAGGGACGCAGACTCCCCCAGCACCTACATTGGTCAGGGCCTCCTTTGTCATTAGAAGGGTCTCTAGAAACACTTTTTGGTCTGCAGAGTTGTCTACATATATCAGTAAGTCCCCAAACCTCCCCTGGGTAATTGGTAGATCAAGTAAATGTATTTTTAAAAGCTATTGAAGAAGAAGGAGGAGAGATAGAAAAAGGAGGGATAAAGAATGTTGCAGTTGCTTCTGTTTTTGTCATTGCTGGGGTAACCATTTGTTCATACAGCTAATTTTTACCAAGTGTCTACTCCGTACAAGGAGGTGCCAGGGTGGGGAAACAGTTCAAAGAGGAACTGACATGGATCCAGAGCTCAAGGCTCTTACTGAGTGGTGTATTGAAGACGAGGTAAACACACAGCCAAAATAAAATGGCCAGTGTCTTAAGTGCCAGAACACACACGGATCTATGGAAATTGAGAGCAGTGAGAAGTTATTTCTGGCTAGGGTGGTCAGGGAAGGCTTTGTGGAGCGCTGATATTTGAGCTGGTCCTTGAACTAGGTAGGATTTGGACAGGTGGACACTGAGGCGCAGTAGGCGAGGTGCTGAGAGGGAGGGCATTCCAGGCATAGAGAACAGCTTAGGCAAAGGCCCAGGGGTGGGGGCGGGGGGTCTAGCTCACTTGTCCTCTTCTGAGTCCTGACCTAGACTTGCGTTTCAGGTGTGAAGAAGCAGTTTGCCATGCAAATCCACAAATATTTACTGAGTGTCTCTGGTCTACTGTACTGAGCCGATCAGCAGATGGCCCTGCAGCTTAAGCCATCAGAATGGATGGGATCAATCTTGGGATGATTCAGGAGTTTGCTTCGTGATCAGAGCTAAAACCCCCACATCAATTGCCAACTGGTTCAGTGTTACACAGGGCATGGCAAAGGATCACGTGGTTTGCCTCATATTACCCTGCAAGCCGGTTGCCCCCACAGAGGGGTTTATAAGACTCAGACTAGAAGGTTGCTGCATCATGGGCTTCAGCTTTTTGCTTTAACTTGAAAAGACTAGGTGTAGACTCTTAACAAAGAACAGGTTGCACATGTAGATAGGGGTTTGGAGAGGATGTGGAGACAGGAAGTGGAAGAGAGAGAGCAGCAACTTGTTGAAACTGTGAGAAAAGCATGAGTTGGACTCCAGGTGCTCCTTCGACTGCAGGCCCCAGGAGCTTAGACTGTTTTATTTAGCCCTGTAACTTAGCAGAGTGTGTGACACATAGTATACATGTTGCAAATATTGTAGTAAACATGTTAATTGCATCTTAACTTCTTATTCAATCGTAGTTATAATCTATCATGCCTGCTGAACTGTGCAAGCAATGGGGTTGGAACTCTGGCAACCTTCTCCTGATAGAACAAGTGAAACAGCAGCAGCAAACAATGTGCAGTTACTGATGTAATACTTCCCCTTGGAAGACCCATCCTTGAGGGACCCTGGGGTCTAGCATCCCTTCCTGAGTCTGAGCTTTGAGGATAACTCACCCCCCATTAGTGGCTCCCCCCATCCTGCCTTCCCAACTCTCTTACCTTCTCCCTGCTTCCCCCCATGCCCATCCCTCCTCTATGTGGGGCTGTTTGGGTATGAGGATTCCCACGCCATTATTAACCCCTTGAGTTACCATAAATTGTAATCAATCCACAGTTACATTAAACAGTGGAGGTGATAAGCTTTCTGGGCTTCCCTGGTGGCTCAGTGGTAAAGAATTCACCTAACAATGCCGGAGACATGGGTTCAGTCGTCCCCTGGGTTGGGAAGATCACTTGGAGAAGGGAATGGCCACCCATTCCAGTATTTTGTCTGGGAAATTGCATGGATAGAGGATGGCAGGCTATAGTCCACAGGGCTGCAAAGAGTTGGACACGGCTGAGCGTCTAAACAACATAAGCTTTCTGAGAGGAAATACCAGAAGTTCTCAGTAGTATAAGCACGAGAACACATACTAAAGGAAAAGTAAAATGAAAACAATTACATTAAGGGATGATTAAGCCAATTGTTTGGCCAAGAAATGCTCCAGTGGTTCAATTTTCCTTGGTATATTTAAGTCTTTTATAAGTTAACGGTTACATGACAGTCTGAGAGCAGATTCTTAGTCTGAAGAATCACTGCCAATGAAAGATCAATCAGAAATGATAAGAGGTCGGTGGGGGAAGAGGGTTAAGCATATACAAATTCAGTATTAGGAACTTTTCAGGAATATTCCAGTGACCTAAAGCAGAGAACCTGTTGGATTTAATAATTAGTCTGGCTCCTACCCAATTACTTTCTGAAGTGAAGGGCGTGCCGCCTCCCCTTGCATAGAACACAGTTGCCTTCCAGACAAAACCTAAAATAAACCGTCCTGGCTCAACTTGCCTAATAATAACAGCTAGCCCTCACCGTATGCTTACCGGGTGCTATGGCACTGTGCCTGGTACTTTACGTATATTATCTGATTTAATCCTCATGCTACCCCTGAGAGTGGAGGATGGATGAGTAGCTAACTCAGTGTTTATTAAGTGCTTACTGTGCGCTTGATACTCTTTTAAGTGAATATATTAAATCTTCTGGTCAGAATTCTTTGAGGTGGGTGCTACTGTTATTATTCCTGTTGCACAGGAGAAAACAGGGATGGGAGATTAAGTAATTTTACCAGGGTCAGACAACTAATGAGTACTAGAACCAGGGGACTTGGGCCCGTGAGAAGCAACTTAGTACGGTGGTTAAGGACATGAACTCTGGCACCAGCTTACTGGGGTGTGAGTCCTGGCTATGTGATCAATAAACTGTGTGATTTTGTGCAAATTACTTAACCTCTCTGAGCCTTAGTTTCATGACATGAAAGGTGGACGATGGTGAGTGGTAGCCACCTGGTGGGGTGTTTGTGAGACGTAAATGAATTAATATTTGAACGGCACTACTTGGCCTGTAGTGCGTACTATGTTTATCTCAGTGTCTGTTAAGTAAAAGTAAATGCAGTCTGGCTCCAAGGCCCATGCTTTCAGCCCTTATACTATGCAGTCTTTTCACATGTGGTTCTGTCATATCTCTTTGACTGATATATAGACCTTGAAGCCAGTTTTACAACCAGCTCTCCTCCACCCCCACACACTACGCTTGCCACACATTCAGCCAGACTGGAGAGGGGAATGTGGCAGGGGAGCTCCAAGGCCCTTGAGATGTACCCAGACCTTGATGCCTAGTTGCCTAGCCCTGACCCAGATAGCAGCCATTTCAGATCCATGATGTCAGAAATCTGGCTCCACGGATGGTTGGGCTGAAGGACAAAATGTAGGTAATTGGCATGTGTTCTATGCTGTTTGCCCTCTAGGCCAATTAAAGCCTGAATAACATCATGGAAAATCAGGCCCATTGCTGTCATCACCCACATCTTTGATCTCTACCAGTGGTCCTCAAACTTTAAAATTGATCAGAATCACCTAGGGCTACATGCAGATTCCCAGGGCCCCAGCACCAGTGGGTCTGTGTTGTTGGGTCTGGCATGAGGTCCCAGTGTTAGCATTTTCAGCAAACTCCTCAAGTGACTCACATTCTATGGTACCTTGACCACAAATTGGGAAATGATGCTCTGATGTAGCCAGGGTTTCTCAAACTTCAGAGCACCTGCAGTTTGCCCAGCATCTTGTAACATTCAGATTCCCATCCAAGCAAGGTGCTAGACATCAAGACTAGTGTTGGCAGGGCACTGGGTAGTAGGTCGCAAACCTCTTGCCCACAACACAGGGAGAATACATATGAGCCAAAGGCAACCCGGCCAGCTCATGAAAGAGTGAAAAGAGTAATAAAATCTCAAAGCTGAAGAGACTTTTTTTTCTTAGTTTGCAAAGGATCCTCCCGGTGAGCAGAAATTAAGAGAGAAAAGGGCACTCACTCACTTCTGCTGACTGGTGTATATCATTTCATAAATGGAGTCCTGGTCCAGTATTCGTAGCAACAGTCTTTGATTTAATGATAAACTGAGATAAGGGTAATCAAACTTCATGCTTCAGGGCATCAGGTGATTGCCTGCTGCGGTCAGGATGAAATCTTTTCCCTTGTGCTTTGCACAATTGACTAGATGCATTTGAGACAGGCCGCAGGCTGCGCTTGCAAGAGCTGGGGCAGGAGGTGTGGGCAAAAAACGCCGCTGGATGAGACCACGTGGGAAATGGCCTTGTGTGGGATGAACAACCCCATCATCATTTGGCCTTATCATTTTTGTTTCATTTTAAGATTCTCCATACCCTCTGTGTATATTTCTATAAACCACATGATGAAATCGGCAGCTTGCTGTGTCTGGAATGACTCAGACTCCCAACTTTGGCCAGTAGTGGGCTCTCTGAGTGACCTAGGGAAAGCACTGTCCCCCTCGGAAAATCGGCAGCTTGCTGTGTCTGGAATGACTCAGACTCCCAACTTTGGCCAATAGTGGGCTCTCTGAGTGACCTAGGGAAAGCACTGTCCCCCTCGGAAAATCGGCAGCTTGCTGTGTCTGGAATGACTCAGACTCCCAACTTTGGCCAATAGTGGGCTCTCTGAGTGACCTAGGGAAAGCACTGTCCCCCTCGGAAAATCGGCAGCTTGCTGTGTCTGGAATGACTCAGACTCCCAACTTTGGCCAATAGTGGGCTCTCTGAGTGACCTAGGGAAAGCACTGTCCCCCTCGGAAAATCGGCAGCTTGCTGTGTCTGGAATGACTCAGACTCCCAACTTTGGCCAATAGTGGGCTCTCTGAGTGACCTAGGGAAAGCACTGTCCCCCTCGGAAAATCGGCAGCTTGCTGTGTCTGGAATGACTCAGACTCCCAACTTTGGCCAATAGTGGGCTCTCTGAGTGACCTAAGGAAAGCACTGTCCCCCTCGGAGGCTCTGGCTCCTCATCTGTGGACTCACAGTTAAAATGAGCATCACACAAGACAGTGTTGATAAAAGGGCTTCATAAAAACCAAAGTGCCACTCAAATGCAAGGGATCATTATGATACAATGAATTATACTTTATGGAATCACCATTTAAATCACCATTTATCACAATCATAATATAGCCATCTCATCTCTATGTAATGATATCATACATAATGACAGTGAACATTTATTGAGTTCTTTGTTTCTGCCAAGCAGAACGAAGTTCTATTTACATTTACATTCTCTTATTTAATCCTCACGTCAGCCCTTTGGGGCACATATTTTTTTTTTACTCCCATTTTTTAGATAAGGGCACAGATGCTCCAGGAGCATCAGTTAGTTTCCTGTTGCTGTTGTAACAAATTACTACAAACTTAGATGTCTAAACAACAGGGATTTGACCTGACAGTTCTGGAGGTTTGAAATCCCAAATGGGCTTCACTGAGCCAAAGTCGAGGTGTCAGCAAGGCTGTGTTCTTTCCAGAGGCTCAAGGGAAAAATTCATTTCCTTCCCTTTTCCAGCTTTTTAGTAGGCTACCTGGTTTTCTTTGCTGTGGCCCCTTTCTCCAAACTCAAAGTTAGCCATCCTATAACTCTGACTTCTGCTTCCATAGTCATGACTCCTTGGATTCTCCTGCCTTCCTCTTCCACCTTTTAAGGACCCTTGTGATTACATTGGGTCCACCCATGTAATCCAGGATAAATCCACCTATTTTAAGATCCCTTACTTAATCACATATGCAAAGTTCCTCTTTCCATATATTATAGTATATTCACAGATTCTCAGGATTGGGCATGGACATCTTTGGAGATGAATGGGAACGTTATTCTGTCCACTACAATTATGTACCTGCTAGGAGCACAGTGGCAGAGTCAGAATTCATGCCTAAACCTGTCTGACTCCAAACCCCGTAATGTCAAACCACTCACAATAAAATCTTGATTCATTCAGTGAAAGAAATAAAATCATAGAATGTAAGTAGTGAGGAGGGCCATGTTACTTTTATAATATCAGTTGGGGGCTTTTAAATCATTATAATAGTAACAATAAAAATATTAACCTTATTGGTCTTCATGTCCTACTTTGTCCTAGGCATTCTATATGCAGTCATTCACTTTTTTCTTAGGAGGGTGAATATTATTTACCTGAATAACTGAATTGAAGGGTTCCTAAATCCAGCTGTCTTTCATGGGGTGACTAAACAAAGAAGGAATGGGGGACCATTTTGGAGGACTATGCTGCTGCTACTAAGTCACTTCAGTCGTGTCCAACTCTGTGTGACCCCATAGACGGCAGCCCACCAGGCTCCCCCGTCCCTGGGATTCTCCAGGCAAGAACACTGGAGTGGGTTGCCATTTCCTTCTCCAGTGCGTGAAAGTGAAAAGTGAAAGTGAAGTCGCTCAGTTGTGTCCGACTCTTCGAGACCCCATGGACGGCAGCCTACCAGGCTCCTCCACCCATGGGATTTTCCAGGCAAGAGTACTGGAGTGGGGTGCCATTGCCTTCTCCATTGGAGGACTATACAAAGTGTTTTAATGAAGTTACTGGTTCAGCAAAGGATGGTTGATCAAAGGTGATGGAGATAACCAGGCTCTCCTTTGCCGGCTCTGACATTGTCTCTTGGCCAGTCGGATATGGTTCCTCAGGTGACAGTCACCCCGCCCACTCACAGCCAAGACCATCTCCAATTTATGAGGCTTTCGTGTCCTCAGAGGTCAATCAGGAAATCAGATGCTGTGTTTGATAGGAAGTGTGGGAAGTTATCAGAGATCTCTCCCTCACTCTTTCCTTGTCCTCTCTTCTTCTCTGCCACACACTTAATAGCTAATTTGTGAGGCTTAATGTAATTTTAAAGTTCAAAACATGGTCCCGTCACTGAAAAGGCCATCTGAGCAGTTTAAAAAGGAGAGGACAGAGCTGGGAATCTGGAAACCTGGCCTGGCATCACTATTAGCCAACCAGCTATCTCTGGACAAAGCCCTGGCCTTCTGTGGCCCTAGTGCTCTCATTAGAACAAAGTGAGGTTGGGATGGGCATCAAAGAGAATCTAAATGATTTCCAAGTTTCTTTCTAGTAGTAGCATTCCTTAATGTTATATTTATCTTTGTATTTTAATTGCCACATAGTATCACATCTACTGGTGATTTCAAAAAATATGAACCCACCTCATGAATGTGCATATAACCATCTGTACAAAGACACACACACACACAAATAGCCCCGCTTCTCAAATTTATTATTGCCATTTACATTTTATAACACTTTGCCCTTTTCTTTCAAGATCACTTAAAACTTCATTGCTGCTAATATAGTTTTTATACTCAATTTTCAGAAATATATAGATAATATTTTCAGTTAGCAGTAATTGCACCTCATTCAGCTCTCAGGGGTTGATACGCTACCATGGCACAATTTCCCTGTAATTTTCAGTTACATCCCTGAAGAGCCATTCCCCATGGAACACGTAGGACAGGCAGGGAAAATGAGTTTCAAAGTAGAGAGGCCAAGCCTGATTGGTAGAAGGCTATTGCGTCTAGTGTTGTAGAAATGTGTGGGGCTACATCTAAGGTCAGGGAGAAAAAGGATACCTTGACTGATTTGCAGAGTCTTCTACACGAAATATAGAAAGTGCATGGTAGTCTCAATACAGCAAATTTGCCATCTTTGATTTAAATTTTTTTGAGACATTTAGTCCCTTGGACTGCAAGGAGATCCAACCAGTCCATTCTGAAGGAGATCAACTCTGCGATTTCTTTGGAAGGAATGATGCTAAAGCTGAAACTCCAGTACTTCGGCCATCTCATGCAAAGAGTTGACTCATTGGAAAAGACTCTGATGCTGGGAGGGATTGGGGGCAGGAGGAGAAGGGGATGACAGAGGATGAAATGGCTGGATGGCATCACTGACTTGATGGACATGAGTCTGAGTGAACTTCGGGAGTCGGTGATGGACAGGGAGGCCTGGCGTGCTGCGCTTCATGGGGTCGCAAAGAGTTGGACACGACTGAGTGACTGAACTGAACTGAACTGAGACATTTATCTCCCTTAAAACACTCATACGTGCATGCTAAGTTGCTTCAGTTGTGTCCGACTCTTTGCGACCCCATGGACTAGAAATCCATCAGGCTTCTCTGTCCATGGGATTCTCCAGGCAAGAACGCTGGAGTCGGTTACCATGCCCTCCTGCAGATGATCTCTACCCAGGGATCGAACCCAAGTCTCTTACATCTCCTGCACTGGCAGGCACGTTCTTTATCACTAGCACCACCTGGAAGCCATCCTCATTAATGATCTCTGTATAGGTTGACGAGTATTTAGAGCAGATGCCATCTGGCGCCATGTCTCAGAACAGAGCTTGAATTATCTGACCTGTGAGAAGGCAAATAAGTAACTCAGTGGATAAGTAAACTTGGTAATGATTACTTTTGCCAGTTCTTTCCATTTTCTTTGTTGTTGTTGTACAGTGACTAAGTTGTGACCAACTCTTTGCAACCCCATGGGCTGCAGCACGCCAGGCTTCCCTGTCCTTCACCATCTCCCGGAGTTTGCTCAAATTCATGTCCATTGAGTTGGTGATGCCATCTACCATCTCGTCCTCTGTCGTCCCCTTCTCCTCCTGCCCTAAATCTTTCCCAGCATCAGGGTATTTTCCAAAGAGTCGGCAGTCTTGGACAGAGAATGGGACCGCTACGATCAGCTTACATGGAGGAGACTGGTTTATTATTGAAAACATGTACAAAATCAGCATTTTGTTACAAACTATTTTCAACTGAACAAGAACAGAATTTGTATTTATACGTTGTTATATATGCATGTTGTATACACCCCGTGTAACATTACATAAACATGTTCATGAGGGCTTACAAGCTAGAAAACTTTGGCATTTGGCCAGAAATATTTTTCTGCCATTATGAAAAAATTTTGCATCCCTGGAACAGCACTTTCATTTAATTAGGCAGTTTAAAAATGTAAAAACTATGACATTGGTGGGCAATGCTACAAAAAAGTGGACAGGATATATCAAATGAATTTGCCCTCATATTTTTTTTTCTTTTTTTTTTCTTTTTTTTTTCTTCCCTATGGCTTGTTTTAAATGAGACGTAAGATACCCCTGCCAGATTTACACTTTGAAACATCATAATAAATACAAGCCATAATTATGAAGCCACTTCTATCTGGAGAGGTAGAGACAGAAACATTAACTCTCTTCTCTTCAGTTCTGAGACAAATGTGAGTCTGTCATCATGAATGTTACCCACATTTTTGCCTTTCTGTCCCTTAATGAAATATATTGCAGACTACCTGAGTGGAAATCTCAGCCTGGCGAAGTCTTCCTTCACTCTGAGTATAGAGTTCAGCCTCTTTTCCTGTTACAGTAATGCAGTGAATCAGATCCTAAAGTCCCATAAAAGATAGGTGAGGAGGCTTCTCCTTTACCTGTCTTTATCCAAATTTGCAATAAGCTATAAAATTAACCACCTAGATTTTCAATATCAGAAATTGCTACTTTCAGGATTTTATGACTGCATTTTTGCTCACCAAAGTGAAACTTCACTCAGCCCTTATCAGATAAAAGTCTCATTCCTTAAAGGCAGGCCGTAGCCCTTGCTCTGCTGTTTTGTGTATAGCCAACCTTCCAAAGAACTATTAGTCTTCAGGAGTCCAAACGGTCCTAAAGGCAAATTCTGTCTGATGTGCCACTCGACCTCTTGGAACCTTGTTTTCCTCACTGGAAAATCAGGATAATATATCTCCTTCATTCACGGTTTGATGTTTTGAGGTCTTTCTAAAGGAGAAATATATGCAAAGCACTGAGCATGGTATCTGACATAATAAAACTCAACAAATTGTTGTGTTGTTATTATTACTACTGTTTTCAAATCAGGGATGCTTGGCAATATATGAAATACTCGCATCTGAAGTATTTTGTAGTTCTGCACATGGATAGGCTCTGTAAAATATATCTGGATAGCTACTTCTAAACACAAAGAGAAAAAGAACATAAGAGCAGTTCTGCTAAGAAGCTGGCATTTCTTGAGCACATAAAAGTATTGTAACACTACCACATGTAAAGCTCGCTGCTCACATTTTGGACATGGTACTGGCAACTTACTTACGCTGGAGCTAGGAAATTTTGTGTGTTGTGAAGTATTTTCAGATTATGAATTTTGTCACTTAAATAATGGACCAAGTTCTCAGGGTGACTTACTGTATTAACTCAACCTGTCCCTGGGTCTGAGGTGTAATTTTCTAGCTGCATTCTTTCATCATTCACCTACACATTCATTCACTTATCCACGTGATAGATCATTTTTGAGCTTATTCAGTGTTCAAAGAGATGTTCTTCCCCTTGGCCTTCAAAGAGTCACAGTTTAGTAAGTGCTGACATAACTGCAGCCAGGATCAGTTTCATGGATGTGTTACTTGTGCAGTCACACTTGGCCCCATGCCTAGAATGTGCTGCTCTAGCCATCTTGAAATTCTTAATAATTTTTGAATAAGGAGCCCCCGTTTTCATTTTGCACTGGTCCCTGCTTATCATGTAGCCTTGCCTGATTGCTCCTTTTTACCAATGTCATTTATTCTGTAGCATCTGAGTAGATAGACATGAGTTGGAAAGAGGCATGTTTTCTGGCTCTGCACACTCAGGCAAGGCACATAATTTCCCTGGGTTCTCTCAGTTGTAAGTTGAGGCAGAATAGATGTGGTGTTCAGGGCCACTGCTAGTAATCTGCACACTACAAGAGAGTATAAGACTTGAGTGTCAAATGATGTCAGGCCTGAGTTTGGGTTATAACTGGGGGGACTAGACTGTCAAAATTATGGTATGGGGATTATATGAGATCAAAAAAAAAGTAGAAGTCAGGACTCTTCTTGAGAAGTTGAGCTGTATAGCTAAAACTTTTGACCTCTAGACTAGGCCTACATGCTGTATGGTGATTTTATAACATAGAATCAAATTGATTCAGCACTGGAATTATTCTGCTCATTTCATTTGGATCTGTTCTTTCCTCTCTATAGATTTTATGCTGATATCCCAGAGGAGATGTAACTCACTCCAGGACTTTTGCCACGCTTAGAAAAAAAATCTATATCTGAGACTTTAAAACTCTAATATACAAATATTGGCATCCTTGAGAGTTCTCTAATATACTGCCCCAGTTTTGTATATTACAAGGTGATAAACTATTTAGCCAGCCCACTGGCATGGGCCACTGACCAGTCAAAACAGACCCCACAGTGTGGTGCCAAGTGAATGCTGCTTCTGGGTCTATTCTGTGTAGTCTTTTCTTTAACATTTTTATTGGAGCATAGTTGCTTTACAATGTTGTATTAGTTTCTACTGTACAGGAAAGTGAACCAGCTATATGCATACTATGTCCCCTCTTTTTTTATTTCCTTCCCATTTAGGTCACGCAGAGCACTGAGTAGAGTTCCCTGAGCTATGCAGCAGGTCCTCATTAGTCATCTATTTTATACGTAGTATCAATAGTGTATGTATGTCCATCCCAGCCTCCCAATTCATCCCACCCTCCCCTTTCCCCCTTGGTATCCACACATTTGTTCTCTAAGCCTGTGTCTCTATTTCTGCTTTGTACCTAAGATCGTCTCTACCAGTTTCTCTCAGATTCCACATATATGCATTAATGTACGATGTTTGTTTTTCTCTTTCTGACTCACTTCACTCTGATGACAGTCTCTAAGTCCATCCATGTGTGTGTGCTAAGTCACTTTGGTGGTGTCTGACTCTTTGTGACCACATGAACTATAGCTCACCAGGCTCCTCTCTTGATGGGATTCTCCAGGCAAGAATACTGAAGTGGGTTGCTGTGGCTCCTCCAGGGGGTCTTCCCAACCCAGGGATCACACGCGTGTCTCTAATGCGCCTCCTGCGTTGGCAGGCAGGTTCTTTACCGCTAGTGCCACCTGGGAAGCCCAGGGCCATCCGTGTCTCTACAAATGACCCAATTTCTGAGTAGTCTTAAACTTAGTTTTAACTTTCAAAAAAGGTGCCCCTCTACTCATGGTGGCCCAAATATCTAGTTCTGTGGCGACCCAGTCTCTCCAAGGTTCAAGAAAGAGGCACCACCAATGAATCTGCATTTACTCTGTGTGAGAACCATAATTTTTCTGGTTCAGTCATTATGACACTTCAGAACACTTGCAAATTCTGTATTAAAACTTATAGCTGTTGAATGGGAAGCATGGATTTCAGGTATACTCAGGTTTTTTATCAAGTTGAGGTACCAACTTGATAAGTAAATACATATTAAATAAAGACTATCAAAGAAAAACAACTTTAATTGAGATGTAGCAATTATCATTTTTAGATAGATCTTCATTTCTGCCTGGAGCCACCTTCCACTTGAGCAGATTTTAGATCACAAGAGAATTTGGTGCTCCAAGTATCTCTCATCACCCACCTAAACATTTACATCATTTAAGTGGACCTTTTCCACTTTACAAACATGTTGTTGGCCTGTTTAAATACAGAGATGGGAGGCTGTTCTGTAATGTGAAAGCCCACAAATATCTCCAGTGTAAGCCACAGTACCACGAGCCAATTAAAATCAAAGTCTTGATGCTACAGACTTCATCACTTAAATATTAAGCAATTTTTACTTTGACACTGAACAAGAGGTGTTAATGTAGATTCTTTTAAACAACTCGATTTAAGGTGTGTATATGAGAGAAAGAATAGTAATCTTTTCGACTTTTGAGAGCTGGAAGTATCATCTCTTTTGGCCTCCTAAAAGTTACTCAGTTTAGGAGTTGTTTATTCATTTATTTTAATTTAATTTAACCTCATTTAATTTTAGTTTATCTTGGTAGAGAACATCTTGACTTCTGCCTGTTTTATTGTGTATGTGCAATAAGATGCTTAACTTAGGAGCCTTGGAACCAAATGGGAGTTTATACTTTAGCTCCCAAGACTTTTCTTGAGCCCCTAATGACTGGCTGACTGATGTGTTTACATTATATTAGTGTTGAGTGGGCTGATTCAAAAAGGGCTACAGACAGAGCTGATGTCTGACTTGTTGTTGCTCTAATACCTAGAAGCAGAATTATGGGATTATCTTTCTGTACTATGGAATTTATTTTATGACTAAGAAAAATGGCTCAATGCGACCAAATTCTGAAATGGATTCAGTGTTCCTGCAGCCATTTATCTTTTAAAGTAAATTATAAACTGCTCTGCTTGGACATTAGCTTAGGAAAATGTATATTTAATGTTTGGCTACACACACAAATAAAAGTATGTTTAATGCTTAGAATGGCACTTATGTGGCTCATGGTGAAGTAGGCTGATGACCCCAGCAAGAAGGCTGGCAGAGAAGTCATCCTTACTTCTTGCCACTCCGCTCACCGGGCTCTAAGAGGACGTTTGAAATTTGAGTGAGCCAGGTCTTTCTTCTGCATTTTCCTGTGCGTGTTTTTAGGATAGAGAAAGGAGACCTTAAAGCCAATGTTTAAACAACCAGGGTGAAAATGGGTTTGGCTTTAAATATCCAAGGACACAATTGCAACCAGTTATTCTTTTGCTTTTACTGGCATGCATTTGATCACTGAGAAGTCTAAACCAGGTTTTCTTTCTCCTATGTGACTAGAATTCTTAATTTTTAATGCAAAAGACAAACACCATCTTACTAGCACCAGGAGAACAGCAGTGATTTTGAATTGGGATGTATCTTTGTGAAAATCAGATTAAAGTTCACTTTAAAAGTAGAAACTGTTGTTGCTGGTTTTATTTTAGCACTTTATATTTTGGAAACCTAGGAAAGAAAAAACTGAAGGTTAAAAGTGGGGGAGGGGGGCGCAGTGGCGCAGGGTGGGAAGCAAAGCCAAAATTATGATATGCTAACTTAACTGAAATCTCTGAATTACCTCCGTTTTCTTTTATTAGATGGCCAGAGTGTAAAAATGATATATAAAATTATAGAGGACTTATTTTCTAAGACATTATCATCTAAAATAATGTTTTAAGAGACAGATTCCATAGGATCCAAGTATTTGTTCTTGGCTTTGGTCAACAGGTCAATAATTGCCTTCATCAGGAAAATGTTTAGCTTATTTGGGTTGGAGAGTGATTTTATATTTTTAATGGATCATCGCTCAATCTCTCCTTTTATAGTGTTAAAAGTATTATTCTTAAAAGGGAAAAATCCTAAAATAGCTCATTTTGCCTTTATTCCCTTTTAACATTTGTCAATATGTATCTCTGTTTTTATAGAGTTGTAATTAATGAACATATAATTTTACACTCTGATTTCCCCATTTGGTATCACATCATAAACTAAGGATTACTGGTCTTCATTATTATCATCTTAGTGGTCGCATGATATTCCATGAGCCTGGTATAATGTACTTTTATTTTTACTACTTCTCCATGTTAAATAAGCATCTTCCTTGTTCTTCTTTAGATCTTTTGCTTAGGATAAAGTATAAGAAGTAAAAATCACTGAATCAGGGTTCGTATTGTTAGCATCATGGATGGGAGCATGTGTGTACACGCTGACAAACTGTTTTCTAAATGTTGTAATTTTTTTTACCCTGCCATGTGTAATATATCAATTAATTCCAATTAACATTATTATCCTTCAGAAAAAAGACATGTATTTGCCTTTTGTAAAAGGTACCTTGTTGATTTAATTTGCATTCCTGATTATTAACAAGAAGCCTGATGTTTTTTTAGAAACTGAGACAAGACCTTTTAGGAACAAGTTTAGTCCTGCTGACACCTAGACAGTCTGAAGGCTGGGAATTGTGTTAGCATCTACATTCTGACCAGCAGCTTCCTGTGTCTCTACCATATACTCAGCTCTGACAGCTAATTTCAGTCTTCAGCTGGACCAAGAGGAGAAAGCAAAACAAAGCAGTATTTCAGGCCCCAGCGAGTACCTTAAAGGATCTAGGAAAGAATTCTCCCCAAAACATGCAGTATATCAATTATCTAGCTTCATTAGAGACCATTGCAAAACTGAGTGTTTAAAATAATTGCAATCATTCATCTGACTCAAAAATCTACAATTTGAGCATAACTCAGCACTGCTCCACTTTAAATCAAGTAGGGTGACTCAATTATGAGCTGGAGGATCCATTTCACAATTGGCCCACTCATGTGGGAAGCCCACGTGGTTGCCTATAAGCTGGGAGATCAACTAGGGCTGAGCCTTAGACTAACCCACAGTCTAGTCTCTCTCTACATGGGCCTCTTCATGAAGGCCTGATTTTAAACAGAATGGGCTCTCTCATACTATGGGTGTGTGTGTGTGTGTGTGTGCATTCAGTCACATCTGACTCTTTGCAACCCCATGGACTGTAGTCCACCAGACTCTGTCATGGAATTTTCCAGGCAAGAATACTGAAGTGGGATACCATTTCCTACTCCAGGGGATGGTCCCAACCCAGGGATGGAACCTGAGTCTTTTGTGTCTCCTGCTTTGGAGGGCAGATTTTTTTTTTACCACTAGTGCCACCTGGGAAGCCCCATACTATGGTGGCTGGGTTGAAAAAGTATCTGAAGAAACAGAAATTGGAAGCTGCCTACTCATTACCTTCTGGACCCACAGGTGACAAAACATCAGTTGCACCATATTCTTCTCTATTCAGGCAAGTCATATCCTAGACTCAAAGGAGGGATCTGTATACCCACTTCTAAATGGGAATGGTAGATGATATCTGGGGACCATGTTTTTGAGAGGCTAAGAATCTAAATAATTGAAACGTCATAGTCTGGGAGGTATTATAGCATTGATCTCTACCCTTGCTTTCTAGAATACTCCAGGAATGAGTTCTCCAATTGTTTAACTCACCTTTCCCACAGCAGGGAATTCAGTCATTGAGTTGTGTCTCTTCACTGACTTTTCCACAAGCAGCATTCCTTCCATTCCCCAGCCTTCCCTAGGAAGCCAGGTCTCGGGGCTTTTAATCATCTGTGTCATGGCTCTTTTCTTCTAAGACAGATATTAGAAGTGGGCCTGAATATGTGATGCATCTCAAAAAAAAAAAAAACAACTTTAAGTATATTTGGTGCATTTACACCAGTAAAATGTTTAGCATCTGATGTGCTGGCAGATTCCAAGAGAGAATTTAGAACATAGAAGACACTGAAATCACCAGAGGTGGTCTTCAGGAAAGATTAGATTATCACAGGGCAGGGAACACAGAAACAGAGTTATGTCGATAACGATACTAACAGCAATAACCGTAATAGCTAAGACCACTTATTTGCCTGCACACTTTTCAAGGTTTTCTGAATATTAAGCCTGTAACCTTTAAACAGTCCTTTAAGATAGTCTACTTGTTCTCTATTTTTTACAGGTACAAGGCAAAGTAGGTTTTCCAAGGTCACATAGCTAATGGGTGGTAGAACCAGAATATCCTTAAACCCCATTTCCTCAGTGAATTGTATGAGGGTGTTTATTCTCAGGCACAGTGAGAAGATGGGCTGTTGACTCATGGCTCCTTCTGTGGGCTTCATATTGACCCTCTTTTTCCAGCCGTTTCTCAGGGTTGAGATGGAGTATGGATAAGAGTTTCCTCTCTGCTGTTCTCTTACTGGTCAGTGATGATAGAAAAGAAAAGAAGTAGATGAGCCTTCAGAGGCGCAGACTTTCCTTCTTACGTGCTCCCTGCCACATCCATGCTGCCCGGCCTGCTGGACATTTCCAGGAAGGGATTCTCAAGGAAAGCTTTCTTTAACCCTGGAGACCCAGGAGCAGAGGGACCTGGTGGGCTTTCCACCCTCAGTTTGTGTCCACATGGGAGGAGCACCTGAACAAGAAGGTTCCCTGATTTTGGAGGTGGGTCCCCATTGCACCCCTGCCCTGTCACCTCGCCCCCCACCCCACACACACACCAGAAGCAGCTTGAAGACTCTGATGCTGGGTCAGAGATGGTAAGGAAGAGGCCCCGGCCACTTCAAAAGGGGAGGTAGGAAGAAGAGGTGGAAACCAACTCCCAAGGCTTAGGGAGACAGGATCTTTGCTCACTTCCTGCATGAAAGTCCTCTTATTATTTTGTTGTTTCATAAAATCTTGTATTTATTTATTTGTCTGCTGCAGTTACCTGCTAGGTCATTAGACTAGAAGAAGACATGAATGCTGTTTACATCTTCAAATAACAGTAATAAAAGCAAGCTAAAAATATGACTATGCTTTTCTTAATAAATTAAAAAGGCCCCTTTCTTTTCTCCTTTCCATTTCTTCTGCATTATATTTTTCTGATGTCGTGATTAAGACCACAGACATTGGAGTCCAACTGACTTAAGCCCTGCTATTTAGTTTTGTGACCTGAGGCAGATTACCTTTTTATTTTCTTATCTAAAAATTTGGGAAAATAGCACCAGCTTCCTAAGGAGTGTTTATTAGCACAGTGCCTAGTATTTCCTTAGCATTCAACCATGGCTTGTTATGCTCAGAATCTTCTCCACTTTTCCAGTTTCTAACATGTGCACGTTACTCGGAACTCCAGGTATGTCCCATGAAAATAAAAGAGGAGTATGTTACTAGGCAAGCCCTGCTCTCTTAGAGAAGTGGGCATGGGAAATATTTCATGTAGTGGCCCGTGAACTTATTTCCACTAAGAAGTCTCAGATCCTGCCTTCCAGGAACTCACTCTCATTAGAAAGACAAACTCGTAGATGGTCAGTGCAACCTCCTACCATGGTCAACCCACAGTCAAAATGGATGGAATGTTGCAAAAAGAAACAGAAAAGGGTTCAAACTGGTGAAAAGTCCTAAGGAATGAGTAGGAACTTGCCATCAGAGAAGTCATGGAAACGGTCCCTGGTCCAGAGAACAGCAGGAGACGAGAGTCGGCAGCCCATCAGGGCCCTCAACTTGTAGAGTAGCTGCATCCAGGGAAGGAAGGAAGGGAAGGGGAAGGGGAAGTCACTCAGTCGTGTCTGACTCTTTGCGACCCCATGGACTGTAGCCCACCAGGCTCCTCCGTCCATGGGATTTTCCAGGCGAGAGTACTGGAGTGGGTTGCCATTTCCTTCTCCAGGGGATCTTCCCCACCCAGGAATCGAACCTGGGTCTCCTGCATCATAGGGAGACACTTTACCATCTGAGCCACCAGGGAAGTCAGGGAAACAGGAAGGTTAATAATACTCATCTGAACCAAAGCAGAAGCAATGTCAGTGTACCGTGCTGTTGCAGACTGGAACTAAATAAAGCACTGATAATAACACTACTACTTCACACGTATGGCACCTTTACAATCTACAGAGTATTTTTACGCTCACTTTCTCACTTGTCCCTTTAAAAAACCATGGTGAGTTAGTCAGCAGTGATGCTTCCTTATCTCACCTCCATAGAAGCACTGGGCCGGCCTAAGAGCGTGGGAGGCTGAAGAATCTGACACGTGTGAGTGGTAACCTTGCCCTGGGATCCCTCTGCTCCTCTGGCCTCCATTTCTTCTCCCTTGGGCAGGCTGGATGCTGCAAAAGACACAGTAAGCAGAGAAGGCATAAAGGATCACTCAAGACAGAGCTTAGGGCCTGGGAACTTTGGACTAGGGCACCTCTGAAAGGAATGCCCCCACCTCCCTTGGCTTGTGGGTCATGCCTGTTGGTGGTTGCTGCTCCTTGATTTCCTGCCACCCTGAGGGCTGTCTGGGACCTTAGCATGTAAAGCATGACAGAGGCAGCTCTCCGTCCCCCAGCTTGGTGTAGACACAACTTTGGAGGAAATTATGAGGTCCCTCCTGACTTTCTTCTCCAAGTACCACTTACCAGGTCTCTGCTAAATCTCCTTGTAAGCCCACTTTTGTCCCTGTATCCTTTATACAAAAGACCTCCAACCCTCCATCTCCCCTGAATTTTTAATCTTTCCTTTTTATCAAGGAGCTGTTAGTTTGTGATAAGCGTGGATGGTAAAAAGGAACGCCAGCCACACTTTTCCCTCCAAAGGTAAGCAGGCTAATTTCAACAGTGTTCAGCCTGTTTGGATGAATAAAGCATCAATTATTTTTCTATACCTCCCCAGGATGCTGCCTGGGACAGCGGTAGAACTGTGGGCCCCAGGTCCAAGGCATTAATCATTAAAGGAAATAGGTCAGAGAATATTGCTGGAACATTATTGAAAGTCCTGCATATCTATCCCAGCAATAGTAAGATCAGTGGAAGTCCCAGTCTTACTGTGGTCAGATCTAAGAGACCACCTTCCCCACATACTGTAACATCGTTCAGTGTTGCTGTGTATCTGTTACTTGGTGACGGGGGGTAACCTATTGCTAGCAGTTCACCATGAGTGGGAAAAGTGCTCTTCCCAGATTTTGTAAGTTTTCTTTTTTTCTTCAAAAGATACAGAGTTGCATCTATCAACTCATCTAATCAATAAACATTAAAAAAAAAAAAACCTATATGGTACTGATGAGCCTATTTGCAGGGCAGGACTAGAGATGCAGACTTGGCCGTAGTGAGGAAAGCGGAGGATGGGACCAATTGGGAGAGTGGTATTGACAGTATACAATACCATGTGTGAAACAGATAGCTAGTGGAGAGCTGCTGTATAGCCCAGGGAGCTCAGCTCAGTGCTCTGCGATGACCTAGAGGG
>NW_011494690.1:5471667-5473337 GCF_000754665.1 Bison bison bison | reverse complement strand
GACATGAATTTGAGCAAACCCCGGGAGATAATGAAGGACAGGGAAGCCTGGCGTGCCGTAGTCCATGGCGTTGCAGAGTCAGGAGAACTCTGTTCAGTGACTAAACAACAACTTGTAAATTCACTGAATGTCACTGTGGAACCTGGGTTTTCTTTTTCTATGCAAATCCACTTTGAGCCTCTCTGACATTAGCCACTGAGGTGATAGAGCAATGAGCCTGGAGACAGATGATCTAGAAGCCTGACCTGCAGCAGTTCTTAATCTCCTGGTCTCTACAATAAAGATTGATTCACTCACTCAGCAAACATTCTGTAAGTAGATACTGTGTACCGTACAACACAGTGGTTGTGGTTGTAAAGATAAAGCAGAGAACAGAACAGATGTAACTTCTGTCCTCATGAAGCTGACATGTTGTTCAGTGGAGATAATAATTTCTGTCTTAAACCTTTAAGGACCAAAATAGATAAGGTATATCTGCTTTAAAAAGTGCAGGATGCTATAAAAGTGAACAGCCCATGGCCCATGGTCTCTGGTCTGGGATGACTGCCACTGAGAGCTGGGAGTTCCTGATCCCTGCCTATATACACAGAAGAAGTTCGTGAAATACCTCCAGCAGATCAGCTACCAAGTACCTCTAGGAACGCAGAGAAGGGCTAAGAAACTTAGTGGTTCCTGGCGTATGTGACCTGAACTTCCCACAAGCATGTCCCTCAATTTAAAAAAGAAATTGAAAATGATCTTTTTGACCAGAGGGAGGGCCCTCACCCCTGGGTCCAGAAGCTAGAGATCAGCATCTAAAGGCAATATTTCCCAGACCACGTGAGTGTGAGGGGGAAAAATGCACCCTCTGCCTTTCCATCTGGCTTGGAGTCAGAATGCCAGATCCACACACGTCAGCCTGTGTGGAGACGCGTTCTGTGTTGAACGCATCTGTCGGTTTGTACTACAGAGCCCGTTTGTGGTTTGGTGTTACAGATCAGAGGCAGCGATCACAGCTCTCCTGTCTCAGGGTTCAGAGGGAGCATGTGCGTTTTGTATCCTAGGCAACGCCAATGCTATAGGAAAAATCTACAAGTGTGAACTGGGAATTCTGTTCCTTTTGGTGAAGAGCCCTTTTCAACTCAGGCACCTAAGTCAGAATAAATAAAATCTAATGACTTAGAAGGACCTTAGGGATCATCGATGTTCTAGCCCAACCCCTTGTTTATAGATGAGGAAACTGAAGCCAGAGGAGGTGGGGCCTCTGGGCTCCTAGAGGAGAATCTAGATTTCTCAAGCCCCTGTTATCGCCAGGTGTGTTTGATATGTTTGATGTTTGGGGTGAGATTAACATCCCCTCAGGTGAGTCATAAGGAGAGGTGAGAATAAATGTAAATAAAGGTCATATAACACTTGAGGCATAATTCTCTCCAGCAATAGCTTGAACCACACAGCCCTTCCTCAAGGTTGTGTGGTTAGCCTTGCACCTTCCTGGTACTCACCTGATCACAGAACAGGATCAAAGGAGCTCAGGGCACCTCACCTCTTTAGGCACCTCACCCAGTCCTCACAGCATCTTTCCCTGAGAGGAGCTGCTAATTCTCCCCACTTCACAGTGAGACAAGCACAGAGCAGTTTAGCAGCTTGCTGCTGCTGCTGCTGCTAAGTCGCTTCAGTCGTGTCCGACTGTG
>NW_011494690.1:5470679-5471567 GCF_000754665.1 Bison bison bison | reverse complement strand
AGGGAGCTCAGCTCAGTGCTCTGCGATGACCTAGAGGGGTGGGGTGGGGGAGTGGGAGGGAGGTACAAGAGGGAGGGGACATATATATACAGGTGGCGGATTCACTGTTGTACAGCAGAAACTAACACAACATTGTAAAGCAATCATACTCCAATTAAAAACAAAACAACGATGTACCCACCACTTTTTAAGAATATATTTATGGATGTAAAGGACATAGTCTTCGCACTCAAGGAATTCAGTGTGAGGCTGGGTGGGGGGAGAGAATATTGAGAAAATAAGGAAGTTTATTTATTCTATTTTTATTTTCTATATTCTATATTTATATAGATACATTTATCTATATTTATTATCATGTACATAGCATATTGTATGCTATGTGCTCTGATAAAAGGCGAGCCCAGGTTTGGGCAACAGGTGGAGGAAAAGAGGGGAGAGCCTGGTGGGAAGTGATCTCTGATTAGAAACTGACCCCATGAAGCAAAAGGGAGGACAAGAAGGGCGCCCGAGGTGATAGGCACAGCATGCACAAGGCCAACAGACAGGAGAAACAGTGTTGTTTTTAGAATTCAGTGAATTCATACACCCAGAAATGGGGTACTAAAAGAGGTGTCCTCTAAGAGAAGTGAGATCCAAATGCTGACCTCTGGACCTTTTGGGTCTTCATAGTCGTAAGCTCCTTGGACAGCAAGGAGATCAAGCCAGTCAATCCTAAAAGAAATCAACCCTGAATATTCATTGGAAGGACTGATGCTGAAACTGAAATTCCAATACGTTAACGACCTGATGCGAAGAGCCAGTTCATTGGAAAAGACCCTGATGCTGGGAAAGATTGAAGGCAAAAGGAGAAGGGGGTGGCAGAGGATGAGATAGTTGGATGGCATCACC
>NW_011494690.1:5408620-5470579 GCF_000754665.1 Bison bison bison | reverse complement strand
CGCATAGACGGCAGCCCACCAGGCTCCCCCATCCCTGGGATTCTCCAGGCAAGAACACTGGAGTGGGTTGCCATTTCCTTCTCCAGTGCATGAAAATGAAAGTGAAGTCGCTCAGTCGTGTCCAATGCCCGAGGCTAATTAAGTGGCAAAGCTGGATCTCCTCCCTAGGCATTCTGGCTCCAGAGTCATGTTCGCAAGGTGGTACTGCACTGCTCAGCACTCACTCAGGCTCCAGCCCAGAGGAGGAAGGACCTGACTGCTCATACCCTCTGGGTGTTGAATCGATTTGGTAAAAATCAAAAATTGGCATCAATTTACATAGACTCCCATTTTGCTTCTGTGAACACAGAGGTTTCTAAAGCTCATAGATTCAGAGCCCAGACGAAGGGCTCCAGGTGACTCCCAGGTAAACTGACTCTGGCCCTGACTGAGCCCTCACAGAGATTTCTCTGGCCATAAAATTCACTTGGGCCATTTATTAGTCCAGGACTGCTGGCTGAACCCTCACTGAAGACTTAATTTGCATCAGTAGAACAAAAGAACATTTTTTAGAAGTTGTTCTGAACCCATTATAAACTAACAGGAAATTGCAACAGTAGCAGAGAACCGTGTACTTTTCACCCAGGAAGTGGATTTTTAAAAACAAGTCACAGTTCTTGAATGGAATACAGATAATAGTAGTGCTATGCTTTAGATCCTTCTGAACAGTTAATAATCATTCTCTACATTTCTCATAGACAAGCAGCTGTTAACTGTTTTCAAATAGGAGGGCAGATACAAAGGCATCTGGAAGCCATAGTGCTTGGATCAGGAATTTTTGGCTTTACAAATAAGTTTAAAGTGCACTTTTCTTTCTCTTGGTTGTTAAGTTTAACCCTTCTATAAACCCTTCAGCAACTGTTTTAAGTCATGACATCACCTAGGAACCTCTGGTGAGGGGCCTTGCAGAAGATGAAACAGGAAGACCTGAGCTTCTTCATGTTAGAGTGAATCCCTGCCATGGGCAGGGCTGAGCAACGTAGATCACTAGACTTCAGTGACATCTGGGTTCTACACTAGTTTCACGACTCCTGGACCTTAAGTCCCTTAATTTATCTTTTCATTCTTTCCTAGGAATAGGAGCAGTAACCCATCCTCAATCCTTCCTTGCCTGGGTATTTTTCACGTCCTTTGAAAATCCTAAAAAAAACAAAAAAAGAAAGAGGCACTGTGGAGGAAACTGAAAGCTATGTCTCCATAGAGGCAGCATCAGACATGCCAGTAGAATCAGAGCAAACATGCTCTACTTCTGTCATCTCAGCCTGGAGGGAAGAACCAGGCACGGGCCCAGACCCTATTATACTGAACTGAATGTCATGGCTCAGGCCATACGGCAGCCTCAGCAGGTCAGCTGCTAGAAGAAGCCAATGTTCTGAAGACAGGCTGAGTCCCTTGGCATCTCAGTCATCCCTTGGAACCCTGAGCCCTTCCTTTGTCTAGAATGGTTCCTTTCGTGGAGGCCAAAGGGGAACAGCCAAGTCAGGCTGGGACCACACATTTGGAGGAGATAACAAAGGAAAAGCTTTTCATGTCTCTTGCCACTAGTCAGCCTTAGAAGCCTTGTGGTCCTCCTTGAAGAAAGGACACACAATTGTGTTCATTTCGGCCACAGCAACCTTCTGCTTTCTCTCTCTTTTCAATTGTAGATGATTCCTGTGTTTTGTATTTTCACAAAGCTAGTTCTCATCCTGATCTCTTAAGAAGTTGATGTGTTTTGTCGTCTGCCTGGTTAGCAGATAGTCTCTGCTTAGATTGGGGCTCATCCTCTCATTCGTTTCTTGTGTTATTTTCACTTTAAATGAAGATTGTTTCTGGAGTGGTTTAGCTTTAAAAATGTTACCCAATTTGAGTTAGGACGGACAGGCAAGATCTTGCAGGCAAGTTGTCACTGGAATTATGATCCCCAGAGCCATGGTTCTGATCAGAGGTTGAATTCTGGGATTCCTGATCAGATTTGCTTAGAATTTGGCAGAGACAGGTTAGATCCTGTTTTCTGTCCCTTCCTGCTCAATTCCTTTTAAGTGCTATTCCTTTTTGAATTATTAATATTTAACCAGAAGCATTACTGATGGAGATATTGTTATGCTTTGCTTTAAGAAAACCTAGGCTTAAAGGGAAAATCTTACATAAGAGCTGCTTTAATTTTCAGAAAACTTCTTTAAATAGCCAGCTTTCCTCATGCATGTAGAATATAATTAAAATAAACAAAACTGACCCAGCTTTTAGGAAGACATTGATTATAAAAGCAAGGCATTAATAAAGAACACAACAGGCTTCCATACCCCGCAGGGTGCCCTTTCCTGCCTTCTGCGGTGTCTGCTGCCACCTTTCTCTTCTATCAGAATCTAGCCCCAAGGAAAGATCTTATAAATGTATTCATACTGATTTCTGGCTTATGTTACTCTCTAGCTCTACATACTTTATACCTGGAAAAAAGGCTGTCAGCCAAAGAAAAGAATTTCCCGTTGCAGAGTCTCTAGCATCAGGCAGCCATTAGACAGGCTGGTTTTTATTTTATTTTTGCTTGTTGGGTAGTGGGGAGTCAAATAGACTTCCTTTTCTGCCTCTGTATGCCCTGCTCTTTAATCTCAGGAACAGCTCTGCTTTCCTTTTCTTGTACTAGAAGACTGTAAAATGAGGAGGAATTTCAGTGTGGGGGTAGGAGGACGGTGACAGAAATCACTTGTCTTGGCCTGTGTTGCCCATCCCTCCTGGATTAAAGAGCAGTTTGTTAATGATGCGAAGGTGTGAAAAGAGGCATCTGTTGCCATTAGTAAGAACCTGTTGGTTTTGGAGCACCTAGAAGTGCCCGCGGCTGTTGAGGCTTATGTACCAGTGCTGTCAGAGGAAAGTAGTAGACACAAGACTGGGTGTTTGTGGCAATGGTGGCAAAGCATTCAAGCCAAGGCACCTGTGCCATCACGGCTAAGTCAATCACATGTGCAGCCTTTGTCTATTTTTTCCTCTATCCGTTACATACTCATTGAGGACTTCCTTACATGCCAGGCTCTGTGCCTGATGCAAAGGATAAACAGGATGAGTACAATGTACTCTTTCTCAAGCAGTCCTGGTTTAGTAGGGAAAATGTGGAAATAAGTAACATTATGATGAGTGGTAAGTTCTGTGTTAGAAGTATTTA
Organism: Bison bison bison; assembly: GCF_000754665.1. Classification (NCBI taxonomy): domain Eukaryota; kingdom Metazoa; phylum Chordata; class Mammalia; order Artiodactyla; family Bovidae; genus Bison; species Bison bison. The sequence goes on along the minus strand of NW_011494690.1, from coordinate 5,467,401 downwards.
CACAGTATCATATGATTAGTCATCCTGAGGGAAACAGAGGAGCCTGGGGAGAGAGGGATTTGGAGTATGGGAAGAATGGGAAAGTGGCAAAGGCCAGGGACATTTTGAGCTGGTAAGTAGACAATTTCCAGGAAGAGCTTTTGAGGGAGAACAGTGTGTGTAGAAGACACTACTTTAGGATCAAGGTTGGGAAGCATCTAAAGCTTAAACAGAGTGGCTAGCAAGAATCAGATTGTGGAGGACCTTGTACATCTTGGAAATGAATTTGGACTTTATTATATAGGCCTTCAGGAGCCATAAAATAGCTTTTAGACAAGGAATTAACATGATGCTATTTGTACTTTGAGAAGATTATTCTGGTGGCTTTGTGGAGACTCAACTAGAAGTCTAGAAGGGCAGAAACCAGTCCAGAGTGGATTCTAGAATGTTGAAAAGAGAGAATCAATAGGATGTACTGACAGGTTGAAAATGGGATGGTGGGGCAGGGAAGATGTAGGGTGACTCCCAGGTTTAAGGCTTCAGTGACCAAGTAGGATGTTGAAATACAAATAACAACAACAATTGTTGTAACAGTAATTTCAACAATAATAGTTGTAATTGTTGGATCTATACCAAGTACAAAAGATTTAGCTTTGTGCTTTGAGTAGATTATTTCATTGAATCATTGTAATGTTAGTGCTAAATTATCTTCATTTTAGGCATGAAAACTTGAGACTTGGAGAGGTAAAGTAGCACACCCAGGGTCACATTGCTGATAAGTGATAATGTATGAATCTGAACCCAAGCATTTGAAGCTCAGAGCCTGCCCTCTGTAGGGAATTTAACAAGAGTATAAGTCAAGGCACAGTACCTGAATTTCAGGCTTACACCTTCCAAGTTTAAGTTGCCTATATTTTATAAGCCAAAATATCTAGCAGGAGAGTTGCACAACTGGATCTGGAGCTGAGGAGTATGGTCTCTGCTGGGCACATGGAGTTGAGAATTCATCAGTTAACTGGTGGTAGTGAAGAAGGTGGGTGTGATGTGGGTGAATCTCCAAAGAGCCAGTTGGAGTCATGAAGAACCACATCTAAGGGTGGGCACGTTTGGACAAGTTTGGGAAGGTTGCTGAAATGGAGTAGCTAGAGAAGTGAGGAGTTAACTAGGAAATCCAGAGGTCCAGTTTCAAGATCTGATGGAGGGACCAACATGACTGAATATTTCAGGGAGATGAAAGAAGATTTAAAATGAGAATTGACTTGGATTTGACCATATGGTAGCTGATGGGCAAGAGTTGAAGTTAGACTGGGGGGGGGGATTAAAACTTTAATAAAAAGTAAGAAAAGGGAGACAGTGAGCTCAGACTTCTTATCATAGAAGTTTGACTGGAGAGGGGGTGAGAGACGGGGAGGTAACGGAGGCAGCCTTAGGATCAGGGGGACCCAGTTTGCGATGGAGTCACTTGAAATGCTGGTATGTGACAGGGAAAGGCCATGTGGAGCAGTGGGTGTTACACCAGGATGTTTAACTGAGCAGGCAGGAAAGTTAGAATCTGCCCTCCAACCCCAGAAGGAGCTCACAGACAGAAAAAGTGCTCCTACACTTCGAATGTACCTACCTTTTATTACATGAAGAAACTCAAGCCCCAAAAGTGAAGTGACCTGGTGCCTGGTCCCTTTCCGCCCCCGCTGCTGGTGTCCATGGGAGAAGCAGCCCTGATGCGCCTTCCAGTCCCAAGCTTCCAGTCCTCCAGACCGACTCTTCCCTGCTCCATCAGAAGGCACATCCTTCTAGATTCTGACATGTCTGCAGGGCTTCATCTGTGTTGGGGGTGGGGGGCGGTGTCAGAGAGCTGCTTTGCCATTTCCTCAGCGTGCCAGGGGGCAGTGTTGTAAGTTGTTAATTATAAAGTGTCATTAACATAACAGTACAGGGAGGAACCATCTCTCAAAGTCAGGGGGCTTTCAGACGGCTCTTCATGCCCCAGGGTCAGGGAAGACATTTATTCATACCTGGTGCATGGTCCCAAAGCCCTTGTGCAGAAGAGGAGTGGGTGGCTATGGGGTGGAATGTCAATTGAGAATTTCTTAAGTGAGAGAGCTAATGCTCTCCCGAGAGACTCTATCAGTCAAGAATCACTAAATGAGCCTGGATGTAAGAAGCTACCTACGCTGCTCAGAAGGACCCAGAGAACCCCTAACTCTGCTTAGAGGTCTTCTGAAATCCGTGTCATCATCCCTTCTTCTCATCTTCTTATACTCCAGAGGTTATGCTGTCAGCCTGGCTGCCATACCATTCTCGTTAAATACTGATGTTGAGCACCAATTAAAATCCATAGCCCTACACAGAATGAACTGCCTAGAATCTAGAAATGTGAGTGCTCTATAAACATAAACTTCTCTTTTGTAATTGACCTTCAATTACAACCCTCTGTGTGTTGGTAGACTCCAAGGAATAGCAATTAACTTTCTTCTCTTCGCTCTTTTTCAGTCTTCTTAAACCCATTGCTCCTTTTCCGTTTTGTCATGTGAGGCTGTCAAGCCATAGACATAACTCCTGTAACTCCGCGGGCCGTCTTTCTCATCGACTGCCATGTGGACAGTGCCCCCTGGAATTTCACAGACTGTGGAATGAATGGTACCCCTTATGCTGCAGCCTCGGGTCCACCCCTGTTCTCTCCTGCTGTTCACAGCACTCTCAAATAAAAGAATAAATGCTATTTGGGAACAGAACCCGGGGTGCCTGTCCTCCCTGGGTTTGCTGCTCTCGTTGTTGTTGTTTTGTTTAACAGTATTAAATAAATCTAAATCAGACAGAAATCCAAAATGCTAATCTTGCCCTGAGAGATTTACCAGAGCTCATGGTATTCAGGGCACACGATTAGTTCTTTTGTTTCTTGCTTCCTTTACACTTTATTCACAGTTGTGTCAATGTTGACAACTGTGAGACATGCTTGCCCCAAGGGACTGGGAAAACTCTTCCCCAAGCTCTGAAAAAATTAGGAGGACTTAATTAGGTCAAGGATGGGAGGCAAGAAAGGCCATCCAGAGGGGGAGAGGAGCAAAGACTTGGTGGCATTTAGGTAGCACCTGACACATTCCGGGGTCAGGTGGTAGAAACACAAGCAAAGAGGGAGAGAGGCTTGAGATAAGGCTGGAGAGGGAGCCAGGACTCAGATCAGGAAAAGCCTCATGGCAGAGATTTGGACTTTGTCCTAGGAGTAATAAGTTCCTGGAGGATTATGAAATTCTGTGATGGGATTTATATTCTGAAAACCTCATTTCACTTCATCTACAGAATGAATGGGAAACAAACAAGGGGTAGCCAGAAAGTAGGTAAAAAGGTCAGAAGAATGTGGTAGAAGGGAAGGGAAGGATCCCCAGGGCTTGAAAAAGCTGTGGACCATCATCTGTGTTTTAGCTTACTGAGGGATCCCATGACATAGAGCTAGAAACCATCCATTGTGTTGAGCTACCTGGAGGTCATCAGTGTTTTTAGAAAGGAACTATGGAGAGAGGAGCTAGAACAGAGGAAGGAGAAAGCAGAGTGGAGGGTGCAGAGATGATGACAATGAGAATGAGGAACCTTTTGTCAGTGTCCGTGAATGGAAGGAAAGAGGTAAGTTGCGGCTGGAGAAAGACCTGAGGTCATGGAGCTTTTTCACCTTCTTTTTTTTGAGATGAGAGCGGTTTGAGCAAATTTAAGTGCTGATGGATAGTTTTTATGCAATAAAAAATTATAGAATATGCCATAGAGAAAAACATAATCCATGTTTGTTTGTTTGTTTTTTCTGTTCCAGGGAAAACAGCAGGGATTGGATTTAAGGCACATGGAGAGGAGTTGGGGAGTGAAATCCTCTTAAAGCAAGAGAAAAGGAGGAAAACTAGAGGAAGAATCATATAGGTTGATATTCTTGGTAATAGGAAGGGGGAAGGAATAAGGATGTTCTTATCTTAAGGCTTTATTTTCTAGGTGAAGTAGCTTCCAGGTAGGAGGGAAGAATTTATAGAGTGAGGAGGGAGAAGAGATAAGGGCCTTGAGGAGAAAGGGGAAAGTTTAAACTTACTGATTCGGGATGTGGGCAAATCTAGTAGAAAAATAGTGGACTCCACAGTTTTATAACTATGACATTAGTACGTACCAAATTACCATAAACTGTGGTTGACTTAATTGCTCAGCTGCTCTGGAACAGGTGCAGAAGGCTGAGTTCATCCACAGTAGAAACTTTGTGAGAACCTCTGACACAGAAACAAAGGATGAGGGAGTTTAGAGTCCAGGCAAAAGTGTTGTTGAAGTGATTGACTACTGAATATCACATGTAAGATGGATAAAGTGTCAAGACTGGGGATGGATAATGGATGAGAAGAAAGTGGCCTCAAGGCTCTGATGAGAAGAAAGTGTTGTCATGGTGAAAGCAGTCAGATAAGCAAGCTAGAAGGACAAAAGTTTGGGATCAAAGCATGTAATGCTTGACTTCGTGATCTGGGGGATGAAGAATCTATAACTAATAGCAAGTCTGAGAGTGGAACCGTGGACCAGGACTACTAAAGTCTTTGAAATGTTTTTCTTAGAGAAAGTGACTGGAAAGTTATTAGCTAAAAGAAAGGAGGAGGGAAAGAACCTCAATAAGCAAAAATTTTTTTGTAAAAGGCTAGGAGCTCAAGGTCTCCAGATTGATTTGTGTGGGTCTTCCCAAGGTTTCCCAAAGGCACTGGGAAACTGGAAAGAAGCAACTCCCCTTTCAGATCCTGAGGTTGGGGGAGTATGAGTCTAAGCAGCTCCTGTTTGAGAAGGAGCATTTCCAGAAGAGAGCCAGGGATCTAAAATCAGCGTGGGTTTTTTTTTTTTTTTTAATTCTTTGGACTGGGGAGAAAATTAAGTAGGCCTGCTCTATTTCTGAATTCTCATTTCCTTTGAATTAATATAGTTTTATGGGAGATAGACTATAGATCAGTTTCTCTGTCTGGGATTCATTAATTCCAAATATGGCCACTATGCTTTAACCGTAAAAGAACCTGTATTAACCAACCTTATAAATTTCGAAGAAAAATTTAAGGTTAAGTACTTAAAGAACTTCCTTTCAGTATTTCTTTTATTTTGTGTCTGTTACACAATAAATCTCTCGGTTTTTGCTTGTCATAAACATCTTATCTCGCTTCATTTTTGAAGCACATTTTCACTGATTATAAGATTTTAGGCTGGAAACGTATTTTCCTTCAGCACTTAAAAATGTCATTCTGTGGTCTACTGGATTCCATCATTTCTATTGATAAGTCAGCTGTCAGTATTCTTGCTTCTTGAGAGTAAAATATCTTAGCTTTTAACATTTTTAAAATGTTTATTTTCAGCATCTTGACTATGATGGATATGCGTGTGTTTTTTCTTTGTGTTTATAAGTTCTCAGAACTCCTATAATAGGTGTCATATTGTCTTTCATCAACTTTGCGGCCATTATCTTGTCACATATTGATTCTATTCATTTTTCTCTCCTCACTCTCAGGGATTCCCGTATGTAACATCTTTTCACAAGATCTTATGTATCTCTTACTCATTGGTCTGTTTTTTCCAACTTTTTTGCTGTCTGTGTTTCTGTCTGATAATTTCTATTAATGCATCTCCAGTTCACTAATCTTTTCTTCAGCTGTAAGAAATATGTTGCTAAAGACATCTATCAGAAAGCTGTAATTCTGTGCTTTTTAGATGGAGAATTTCTGTTTAATAATTCTTTTTCAGTAGATTCTAGGGAGCTGGTGAAATTCTTCATCTTGTCATCTTTTTTTTTTTTTGGACAAAATAAACATAGCTTTTAAAACTATATCTGAGAATTCTAGTACCTGAGTCCTATTTTCTGTTGCCTTTTTTCTCTCTTAGTTCTTGAAATGTCTTGTCATTTCTTTTGGAATGAGCACTTTGTGTAAAAAAATATAGTCTCTGGGTGATTATCTTTTCTGTAAATAGCTAGAGGGAGAGGAATTTACATTCATCCAGTCCAGACTTAGTGAGTTTTTATAAGGCTTGATCAGTCTCTAAAGATCTATACTATAATTTTCAGAGGTCCAAATGAAAGGCTTTGAATATTTCTAGGACCCCTGTCCCCCCGCCTTGTTGGTGGGTCCTAAATTGAGACTGCCAAAAATCTGGCATTTCATTATAACTACATTCACACCTTTATATAATTTAAGAACTAGCAAACCCCATAATGTGAACTCAACTGCTGAGTGTGGGGCTCATTTCCTTGTACTTCCCTTTTCTCCTAAATCCTGTCATTTCAAACCCTGGCTATCTTGGCAACTCTGAACTCCTTTAAAGAGCTTTTATCTTTATATTTAAGCTTAAAATCAGGAGTGTAAGGGGAACCCCATGTAAGAAAATCCAAGCTGTACTTACTCAAGTACCCCTGCTCTCTCACTGAAAGGAATGACCTCATGTAAGTAGGTACTTTACTATAAACGTACACATTAGAAATGTGGTTCCCCCCTCCTCCTTGGAGGCGTCTGTGCCTGTGAAGCTGTACCTTATCTTCTACTGCTAAACCGCTTCAGTCGTGTCCGACTTTGTGCGACCCCGTAGATGGAGCCCACCAGGCTCTCCCATCCCTGGGATTCTCCAGGCAAGAACACTGGAGTGGGTTGCCATTTCCTTCTCTAATGCATGAAAGTGAAAAGTGAAAGTGAAGTCTCTCAGTTGTGTCCGACTCTTCGCGACCCCATGGACTGCAGCCCACCAGGCTCCTCCGTCCATGGGTTTTCCAGGCAAGAGTACTGGAGTGGGGTGCCATTGCCTTCTCCAATACCTCTATTATTGTTATGATGATGTACATAAGACAGTTTTAGGTAGTTATACAAAATTAAAGAGTAAACACTTTTTCCTTTTGCCCCATAAGATGTAACAATAATAGTCATGATAATATTCACTAAAATTTACTAGAGATTTACTATGGACCAGATTCTGTGTTAGTTGTTTTGTATAGATTATCTCAGAAGAACCTGTGAGGTAGTAAAGGTAATTATTCATATTTTACACTTGAAGAAACTGAGGCTTAAAGAGGTTAAGTCTCCTTAAATAAGGTCTCAGAGCCAGGAAGTAAATGGCACAAGCAAGTTTAAACTCAGATCTTTCTGGGACTTCTTTGGTGGTTCAGTGGCTAAGACTCCGAATTTGCAATGCAGGGGGCCCAGTGTTTGATCCCTGGTCAGGGAACGAAATCCTACACACCACAACTACTTGTTCATGTGCTGCAGCTGGAAGATGCTGCATGCTGCAGCAAAGACTGAAGATCCCACATGGTGAAACAAAGACCCTGCGCAGCCAAGTAAATAAACTCTAAAAAAAGTAAAACAAAACTCAGATCTTTCTAACCTCAAAGTCTATGTTCTTTACCAACATCTCATCCTGCCTCATGTCTTGCCTTCCACATAATTGGTTTGATAGTCTCACTAGCCCTGGAACCCTGAGATTAAATATTTCCTTAAATAAGGTGAGAACAAAGTAGTCTAAATGGTTTATATACAAATAAATCTCCTTGTTGGTCCATTTTTCTCAGGTATTTCCAAATTCTTTCCTTCCCTACTCAGCTTTGCTTTGATGTGTATTTCACATTAAATATTTCCATTTATAATTTCTATGGCAAATCTGAAAGTAGTTTTTTAAATACAGCTTTAGGCAGGGACAGGAAGTAATTAGCAGTGGGGTTTTATTTTTGGAAGATGAGATTGGTGGAGAACGGGGTATAGCGAGAAATTGCTTTCTGCAGTGTCAGTTGAATGAGTTATAGGAAATGATGGCTCAGCCAGCAGCTCGGTGCTTGCCAGTGAGTCAGCAGTGATTCCATCCTCATCTCAATGCTGGAATTACAGCTGTAAAAGACACTCTTCCTGGTGAGTGCCCCTCCCTGCCTTGCTGTCTGGGGCATGGAAGCTCTGCCCACATGATGGGAACTGTTCAGTTACCTGTCCCAGTGGACAAAGATTCACAGAATTATCTTGTGTTCAGGCAAATGTTTCTATGTTTCTTTAGGATTCATTAGTGTTTCTCATTTTTCCATCTGATACCCAGCAGAAACATCCAGTGTGGTATTGATGTCCTAGCAGAACTTAATTCCTAGGGCAACAGTTCATATTTTTATATTTTTATATGTCCAGGGTCTCTTTTTTTTTTTTGGAGTATAGTTGATTTATAGTGTTGTGTTAGTTTCAGGTATACAGCAAAGTGTTTCAGTTATAGACACACACATATATATATTCCTTTTCAGACTATTTTCCCTCATAGGTTATTACAAAATATTGAGTATAATTTCCTGTGCTATATAGTAAGTTCTTATTGCTTATCTGTTTTATCTATTTCATATATATTAGTGTGTGTATGTTAATCCCAAACTCTTAACTTATCCCTACCCTCCTTTCCCTTTTGGTAACCATAAGTTTGTTTTCTCTGTCTGTGGGTCTATTTCTGTTTTCTAAATAAGTTCGTTTGTATCATTTTTACATATTCCGCATATAAGCAATATCATACTTGTTTTTCTCTATGGCTTACTTCACTTAGTATGTAATCTCTAGGTCCATTCATTTTGCTGCAAATGGCATTGTTTCGTTTTTATAGCTGAGTACACACAGTGCCCCAGGTGGCACAGTGGGAAAGAATCTGCCAGTGCAGCAGGAGACGTAGGAGATGTGCATTTGATCCCTGGGTTGGAAGGACCTCCTGGAGGTAGAAATGGCAGCCCACTGTCGTGTTCTTGCCTGGAAAATCCCATGGATAGAGGACCTTGGCAGGCTACAGTCCAAGGGGTCACAAAGAATCAGACATGACTGAGCACACACGCACGCATGTATATATAAATGTATATTGTTGTTCAGTCACACAGTCGTGTCCAACTCTTTGTAACCCCATGGACTGCAGCATGCCAGGCTTCCCTGTCCTTCACTATCTCCCATAGTTTGTTCAAACTCTTGTCCATTGAGTCAGTGATACTATCTAACTATCTCATCCTCTGCTGTCCTCTTCTCCTTTTGCCTTCAGTCTTTCCCAGCATCAGGGTCGTTTCCAGTGAATCAGCTCTTCTCATCAGGTGGCCAAAGTATTGGAGCTTCAGCTTTAGCATCAGTCCTTAAAATGAATATTCAGGGTTGATTTCCTTTAGGATTGACTGATTTGATCTCCTTGCAGCCCAAGGGACTCTCAAGAGTCTTCCCTAGCACTACAGTTCCAAAACATCAATTCTTGAGTTCTCAGCCTTTATGGTCCAACTCGCACATCCTTAATGACTACTGGAAAAACCATAGCTTTGACTATATGGACCTTTGTTGACAAAGTGATGTCTCTGCTTTTTAATACTCTGTCTATATTTGTCATAGGTTTCCTTCCAAGGAACAAATAAATGTTTTAATTTCATGGCTACAATCATTGTCTGCAGTGATTTTGGAGCATGTCTTCTTTAGAGTCTTTAAAATTGACAAAATACTGTGGAAAAGCAAGATAGGGAGATGCCACTTAAGGAGAAGTAGTAATTGAAAGAGGTTCTCTTCTGTGAAGATTGAAAAATATATGCATGTGGCAAGAAAACTAGAACCAGATCATCATAGTTGTTGGGTTGGGATGGTAGGATTATTAGTGATTGCTTTTTACTTTCTTTTCTATGTTTGATAAATAGGCTCAAGTTGTAAAATTTATTCTAAAAACAACTTTAGCATTTTAAACCTTTGGGAAAACAAGTGACCAAATAGCTTTAATATTTTAGGATGCATTTTTCCCAGACTCTGCCCATGTTGTTAAGGTCAATTTGGTCATATGCATGGTGTCCTACAGGAGAAGAGAGAGGAGGATTAACTTTGCTCAGAATCTGTAGGTGTCAGGCACTTAGTTCTTTTTCACCCAATGGAGAAGGTAGTATTATTCACATCTTATAAATAAGCTAATGCTAAGAGAGATTGAAGAACCTTTCCCAGGTTGATAAGCCAGTAGGTGGTGGAGTTCCATTCAAACCCAAATCCCATCACGACCAAGTTCTACAGTCTTTCAACTCAAGTACAAGATGATGATGCTGCAGGTTCCATTCCACCAGACTATTTTCCGGACATTTTAAATGTGTTAACTTACTACTGGACTAGTTGTACATTGAGTAAAATTGTATTGCAATATTCTTCTCTCCTTTTGTAAAACGAGGATTCCAAATGTTGCACATATATACATGGCTTCTACTTCGGTTAAAAAGATAAATATTGAAAGTGTTACAAAGAATGCATGTGTGTGCATCTGTGTTTTTGACATTAAGAAGATGAAGCAAAAAAAAATTAAAGGGATTTCCCTGGCAGTCCAGTTGTTAAGACTCTAGCCGGGGTGTGGATTCAATCCCTGGTTGGGGAACTAAGATCCCGCATGCTGTGTGGCACAGCAAAAAAAAAGAAGATGATGATGAAAGAGGTATATAGTAAGTATTAGTTGAGTGGTTGAACTCCCCAAGAATTTGAAGTGATTCTTATGATCCCTGCTAAAGTTTTTAGATATAAAAGACTGAGCCTAACAGTATAATAGCAGTAAGTGACAGTTTTGGTCAAGGAAGGGGTGATACTGTTACGAAGCAGAGCTTTTACCATTTCACAAAAATATCCATTGTCCCAGCAGGGCCTTAGTTTATTTTTGTAATTAATTAATAATATTTAAAGATTTTAAAAAATTACAGCTAATAATGTACAAAAAATGCTATAAGCTTTGTTCGTATACTGACATGCAATACACTGCATATATATAACTGTACAACTTGATAAAATTTAGCATAAACCTACACCTATGAAATAGCACTTCAGTAAAGGTAATGAGTATATTCATTACCCCCCAAAGATTATTTTTGTAATGCTCTATTCTCTAAGGAGAAAAACCCATTTAATTTCATTATCTAATTTGATGAAAAACATCTGGATAGAGACTCAGGTGATGTCAGTCTGGACTCTCTGATCTTGCCCTAAATAGTTCCATGAAATTCAGTGAGTCCCTTAATTTTTCAGGCCTTAGTTTTCTTATCTGAAAAATGAGGGGGTTGGACTAGGTGGTCCCTAAGGCCCCATATGGCTCTAAAGCTTAATAAAGCTAAGAGGACAGGCATACTTAGGGTATTGGTTTGTGTCCAAATGCTTTCATGTAAAAATATAGACTTCCCCAGTGGCCTGGTGTCAGCTGTGCTGGTCATCCCTGCTCTGCTTTGCCTGATTGATTGATCGTGAAATCATTTCATTTCTTTTCATTCTCTTTCACCCTGATTCAAGGTCACTCATGTCATTGCTTTCATGCTGTTCTTTCTAAGCTTAGGGAACTGTTCTACTTAAGAATTTAGGGGGTAGCTTGAATAATGCTGGGAATTTGGCAGTGCCTTTAGGGGCTGAGAGGGGCTACAGGCCCATCAGCTCCTTGGATACTCTCGAGGCAGCTTGGGCATTTTGGGGGGATGGGGAGGGCAGAGACAAGCTGTACTGGATTTATTTCAGGGATGGGGGAAGGGAGGCAGATTGGCATTTAATTAAAATTCTAATCCCAACTTTGCCCATCTTCTTGCCAAGTCAGCAGCCAGCATTTCTGTTTGTGGTTCTGGTGATTTTGCTGTGATGACATACGTAGTTACCTCAAAAACTCTTGCAAATGGGCCTAAAAATTCAGTATGCTCACCAGATGCTTTAATCAAACTTGGCAGAATGCCGCCTTTGGCCTGTGTTTTCAGAGGTGTCTCCTCCACCACTGCCATCTTTCTGATGGGAGGGGGACGCTGGAGAGAGCTCATGACGGAAACTGAACTGATTACAAATGGCAAAGCTCTTTGATCACAGCAGAGATCTTTCCACACTCCTTCTGTTTTCCAGGTAGCTAAGTGGACTCTCTGAGGAGGGGCTGCTCTGCCTTCACGTTGGCCCAACCATGAGGTTCTTCCTGCTCTGTGCCTACATGCTGCTGCTACTGATTTCCCAGTTGAGGGCGGTCAGCTTTCCTGAAGATGATGAACCCCTTAATACTGTTGACTATCACTGTAAGTAATCTAAAGAATACTCTTTTCTAAGAAGGAAGGGTTGTTTTGGTTTTAATTTTCTAAGCATATTCATTTTTAGAAAGAGGATTTTATGTCTTTAAAATGTTTTACATCCTCATTTATCCATAATCATTTCCTAGTGTCTGAAGAAAATGGGACAATTTAGTTAGGCACTTTTCTAAAGCAACCTATATATAGGTTATATGTTTTCAGTTAAAAAGAAAAAGACCATTTGGTGATACTCACCATCTCTTATTCATTCATATTCAAGACCTTAAGAAAAGAATTTAGTTAAAACCCTTCTACAACTAGTATATACAGCTAATCAATGCTGTATATCGATTCTTCAGCTCCGTAATCCTGACTGATGGTTTAGCCCGTTTTTACTTGCAGATTCAAGGCAATATCCGGTTTTTAGAGGACGTCCTTCAGGCAATGAATCACAGCACAGGCTGGACTTTCAGCTGATGTTGAAAATTCGAGACACACTTTATATTGCTGGCAGGTAATTTTCCCCTCGTTGGTTTATTAGATTAAAATTCTTTTCTCTTGTGGTGCTTGCATTAATGTGTCTAGTTCATGAAAAACTAATATGTGATTGTGATCAAAAATTGCAAGTAGCCAAAAATACTCACTTGAGAAGAGTCAGCGTTGTGTACCAGGAACAAAATACAGCAAAAGCCTTCAGCAGTCCTGTTTTATTAGTGCAGTCAAGAAATCAGACACCATTCTTTATTCCTAAAGCAGCAGGAGAAAAAAAAATTTTTTTTCTTTAGTCTTTTTTTAACTTGGAATTATTCAAGTAAATATTGAAAGTATGTCTATGCTAATACTGAGTAGTCATTTGACCCATGCCTGAAGAAAAGGACTTTCTTCATTCCCTAACCACAGTGATATATAAAAGCATCTCACTAATGAAAAAGTACTCTTTGTTGACTTTGTTGGAGACAGAGAAAATCCAAATGATCTCTAAAACACAATAAAAGCAGCTCTGTAAAAATAAAATAAGAAGCAGCTTAACATTTTTATGTATTAACATGATATGACTTACTGCCTTGTTTCCAACAGGGATCAAGTTTATACAGTAAACTTAAATGAAATCCCCAAAACAGAAGTAATACCAAACAAGGTGAGCAACTGTAGTTGGCAAATTTATTTGCATTCCCTTAGAACTTGGGTAATGTCCCTCTCCCCTCAATATTTAAAATATTGAACTTTGGTTTTGCTCGATTGATACAGAAACTGACATGGCGGTCAAGACAACAGGATCGAGAAAACTGTGCTATGAAAGGCAAGCATAAAGTAAGTAAAAGAAATATATGATCACTAGATTGAGTCTGTATGGTGGCTTGAGCCCACGATGTAGGCACATGGAATGTCTAATGGTAGTGTCGTTGTTACTTTCTTTAGGATGAATGCCACAACTTTATTAAAGTATTTGTTCCAAGAAACGATGAGATGGTTTTTGTTTGTGGCACCAATGCGTTTAATCCCATGTGTAGATACTATAAGGTAAGTATATTTTATACAATGTGCTGTTTTTAATCAATTCTTCTTCCTCTACTGGTATGGTGTTAGAGTCGAATCCTTTCTTCTATAAATCTAGTAATGTGTCTTATCTCTAACACTATGAAAGAATAAAGACAGAATTTTTCCCATAGAATTTCAGTACAAATAAAGCAGTATTGCCTTCAAACATGTACATTGAACAGATGTGACACCAGCTATTTATTTTTCTTTTGTAGCTGAATACCTTAGAGTATGATGGAGAAGAAATTAGTGGCCTGGCAAGATGCCCATTTGATGCCAGACAAACTAATGTTGCCCTTTTTGCTGGTAAGATTCTTTAGTGTAATGAATATAAATGATTAATGACATTGAAGATGCAAGAGGAATTTAAAGGAAGGAAAAAAGCTCATAACTAGAATAGCTACCTTGACATGAGTGTTTCAAAGACTAAAAGCTATGAACAGATTTTCAAAAAAGAGGAATTATAAGTGAGCATATTATAAGTATTCGGACACTCGGCTCTGTTGTTAGGCCAGTGACCCTGAATAAGCTGAAAGTGAAAGTGTTAGTCGCTCGGTCATGTCCGACTTTTTGCTACCCCATGGACTGTAGCCTGCCAGGCTCCTCTGTCCGTGGAATTCTCCAGACAAGAATACTGGAGCCGTTCCCTTTTCCAGGGGAATCTTCCCAACCCAGGGATCGAGTCTGGATCTCCTGCATTGCAGGCACATTCTTTAACCATCTGAGCCACCAGGGAAGCCTTTTTTGAATAAGTTGCTTACCTTCTTGGTGCTCCAAGTTCTCATCTATAAACTTAGATAATACAGGTCAACCTGTCACAAGTTGATTATGAGCATCAGGTTTTAGATTTATTTGTATATATAGCAATGATGTCAGTGAAAACACTCCAAAGGATATAACAGACTACATGGGAAAACATGGGCTTCCCAGGTGGCGCTGGTAGTAAAGAACCAGCCGGCCAGTGCAAGAGACATAGATGTGGATTCGATCCCTGGGTTGAGAAGATCCCCTGAGGAAAGCATGGCAACCCATTCCAGGATTCTTGCCTGGAGAATCCCATGGACAGAGAAGCCTGGCAGGCTGCAGTTCATAAGATTGCAAAGAGCTGGACACAACTGAAATGACTTAGCACACACATATGATAATACACTTATTTTAACTGTGGCTATTTTTATTTAAATTATAACCTTGGTTTCAGATGGGAAGCTGTATTCTGCCACAGTGGCTGACTTCTTGGCCAGTGATGCTGTTATTTATCGAAGCATGGGTGATGGATCTGCTCTTCGTACAATAAAATATGATTCCAAATGGATCAAAGGTACCTTTGAAGAGCAGTATTGCCAGGGGTCGCAGGATGGGTACATGGGAACAGGAGCCCTGGCATTGGAAAGTTCAGTGCATGACTTTATATTGTTAATTTAGAGCCCAGTACAAGCTGCCTTGGTTGGCTGCATTAGTGGGAAATGAGGAGACCAGTAGCTATGTCTAAAAAGTAGATTTCTATCTTAGGTGACCTCAAAAAAAAAAAAAATCACCATTCTGTATACCATTTGCCTAACTAAATGCGCGCACTACTCCTTGCCCACTTCCTTCTAATTATCCTGGAAAGTTTAACCCTGGGAACTGTTAGTTCATATCTTCAGAGTTATTTTGTTCTTTGGAGTCTAGAAATCAAGATTTTTAATTTTCAACATAAAAAGTTTCCTTTACTAGCTAAATAGGTTAATGAATAAATCTGTTGAAACAAAGACCTTTGCTGAAGTTCAGTTCCCTGTAGGCTTTTTCTAGTCCATTAGCTAACATTAAAGACTCTGGGTTCCCTAAAGCTTCAACATACCCATAATGGGACTCCTAAAACTTGGTGGCATATCAAAGTTCTTGGCTTGAAAGTAGCAGTGTGATGTCTGTCAGTCATGCCTAGCAGTCGGGCTATGATGCTAATTGAATTACCCTTCAGGAACCAGTTTGTTCTCACTTTCTCTTTCAGAGCCTCACTTTCTGCATGCCATAGAATACGGAAACTACGTCTATTTCTTCTTTCGAGAAATTGCTGTAGAACATAACAACTTAGGCAAGGCAAGTATATGCCTGTGCACTCGCATTGCATGGAATTGAGCCCACCTTGGTAGGTCTTTGCATGTTTTCCAGCACTCAGTGCATTCAGGGCCAAGTGCAGAGAGTTGTGTTGCTTAGCAAGAGAATAGTTGCTGGGAAATAACTGAACAATGGCCAGAGTGGGAACAGCAGCCTTGAGAAGGTTTTATTTATTTTTTCCTGTTACTACAGAGAATGTGCTGCAGGCACCCTTGAGCTATGGATGCTTCTTTAACTCTTTAGAAATCTATTGATAGCTGTTCTTTCTTAGTGTCAAAAGGCAGGATGGAAAGGAAGGGCCCCTGTTCATTGACGAGTACTTCAGTCCAAGTCCGTAAGATTCTAAAATATTGCATCTCCTTCTATGCCAGGTTTAAGGACGGTGCGTTTCATTAACAATATGAGAAGCTAAGTGGGGAATGAAGTATGGGAATGGTTTCCATCCAGCCAGGCAGCCCAGTGGCTCACTTCTTAGGGAGCTTGTTTGGTAGAACAGGAAAATGGCCCTCCTTTTTTGTTTTTCTCACAGGTAAATACAATTTACATTCTTACTCTACAGAAGCCTAGAGGGAAGGCTGCTGGAGTCTTCTCAACCACGTGTATCTTTTATCATTTTTTGTCCCTCCCTTATCTGGCAGCTTTTTGCTCCTGTTCTCCCTCCATGCTCATGATCCTGTCGCCTTGCTTTTGTCCCCTGGGCAGGCTGTCTATTCACGTGTGGCCCGCATATGTAAAAACGACATGGGTGGCTCCCAGCGCGTCCTGGAGAAGCACTGGACTTCGTTTCTGAAGGCTCGGCTTAACTGTTCTGTCCCCGGAGATTCCTTTTTCTACTTTGATGTTCTGCAGTCTATTACAGACATAATACAAATCAATGGCATTCCCACAGTGGTAGGGGTGTTCACCACACAGCTCAACAGGTGAGAACCGACCCTCAGCGCTTCAGAAGGCGCTCTGTGTCTTGTTTGTGGGAACCCAGAACAGGTCCGCCGTCCCCTGATGCTGTTCCTCTTTTTCAGCATTCCTGGTTCCGCAGTCTGTGCGTTTAGCATGGATGACATTGAAAAAGTATTCAAAGGACGGTTTAAAGAACAGAAAACTCCAGATTCTGTTTGGACAGCAGTCCCTGAAGACAAAGTACCAAAGCCAAGGTAGGAAAACAATAAAGACGGAAAGGATTTCTGTCCTTTCCTCATGCTTCCAGTGACAAAGCCCTGGAACAAAGCCCTCTGGTCACTGGAAGCATGCATCCTCAGAGAGCAGGTGGGCCCCCCCTCCCTCTCCAGGAAGGGTGTCCCTGTGCAGCGCCGCAGATAGAAACTCAGTGACTATGACTGAGAGCCTGCATGTGGAGAGCCCACAGAGTTCGTGGAAATAATGTTACTCAGAGAGTTTGGCTCACTCTCCTTCTCTTAACGTTTTCTTCCAGAATAGACACCTTTTCCCTAGATACAAACTGTGAGGAGGGGAAAACACACTATTTTCCTTTCAGGCCTGGCTGTTGTGCAAAGTACGGTCTTGCGGAAGCATATAAAACCTCCATCGATTTCCCGGATGAAACCCTGTCATTCATCAAATCCCACCCCCTGATGGACTCGGCCGTCCCACCCATTGCCGACGAACCCTGGTTCACAAAGACTCGGATCAGGTAAGACTGGGCAGACACGCAGGCCCGCTCCCGTTCAGTAGTCCCCCTTCCTGTTGGCCCCCTGTCTAACCTGATTCACCTCCTCTGGCAGGTACAGACTGACGGCCATCGCCGTCGACCATTCTGCCGGACCCCACCAGAACTACACAGTCATCTTTGTTGGCTCAGAAGCTGGCGTGGTGCTTAAAGTTTTGGCGAAGACCAGCCCTTTCTCTTTGAATGACAGCGTATTACTGGAAGAGATTGAAGCATACAACCATGCAAAGTAGGTGTATTATACCAGAACGCTTTTTGAGACTTCAGCGTCTGTTTCATCTAGTCATTTCCTTTCAGCCCTCTATATTAGCAGTGGTAGAAATGGAGAAGGCAATGGCACCCCACTCCAGTACTCTTGCCTGGAAGATGCCATGGACGGAGGAGCCTGGTAGGGCTCGCAGAGTCGGACACGACTGAAGCGACTTAGCAGCAGCAGAAATGGTGGTGGTTAGTCGCTAAATTATGTCCCACTCTTGTGACCCTATTGACAGTAGCCCCCCAGGCTCCTCTGTCCATGGAAGTCCCCAGGCAAGAGTACTGGAGTGTGTTGCCATTTCCTTCTCCAGAGGGTCTTTGCAACCCAGGGATAGAACCCAGGTCTCCTGCATTGCCGGTGGATTCTTTACTTATTGAGCCACCAGGGAAGCCTCAAATTAGTAGTGGTTTGGCTTATTAGTATTGTGGTTTGTTTGTTTTTCTCACTGAAATAAAAACCCAGATTTGGTGTTTGCCTGAGTCTCAGGGTTTGGAGGGTGGACAGTGATACATTTAAAAATAATTCAGCCCTTGTCACCTATGGAAAATGAGAATATTTTACCCCACCCCTCTCACCTTACAGATCTATTTCAGGATGCTGCATCCAGAACTATGCTACAGCTGGTTGCAGATAGACACACACACACACACACACACACACACACACACACACACCCCATAATTCTTGCAACCACTGATATAAAAAATTATATGAACCATTAAAACAAACGAGATAGATGAGAGTAATGGAGCAAAGAAGACTAAGGAGAGATCTAGAAATAGTTAGCACAGGAAGATTAAAATGCATTAGAACATTATCCTTTTTCTTCCCTATAGCCTAACATGCTCTTCACAAGTGCAATTCCCTTCTATCATCAGAACAGGAAGCCAGTCTTTAAAAAACCCTTTGTCCAGCCTGAAATTTAACTAACCATGCAAAGCAGTAGAAGATGAATCACATAATTATCACATCCTAAACTGTGTACTTGCCTAGTTTGCTACTGAGAGTATTCCTTAACACCTCCCCAGCTCTCAGTAATTGCAAAAACCAAACCCCACTTGCCTCGCCTAGTTCCTATAGCTCTTGACTTACTAAACATCTACCTTGAAAATGTCTCCCACAATATAGGTGCAATGCTGAAAATGAGGAGGACAGAAAGGTCATCTCATTACAGTTGGATAAAGACCATCATGCTTTATATGTGGCGTTCTCTAGCTGCGTTATCCGCATCCCCCTCAGTCGCTGTGAGCGTTATGGATCATGTAAAAAGTAAGCTGATGTTTCTTTCCTTACCCTGGGTCTTTCAGGATCATGACCTTTGATAATGAGAAAATTCAGGTTACCTTCTGTCTGGTTGCATATAGGTCTTGTATTGCATCTCGAGATCCATACTGTGGCTGGTTAAGCCAAGGGGCCTGTGGTCGAGTGAGCCCAGCGATGCTGTAAGTACACTTTGTCACATTAACTGAGATCTTCTCCAGATGTGCTTCTGTCTTCTCCAGGGCCTCTAAAACTAGGGATTTTAGAAAAATTCCAATAACACTACTTTTCTTTTTTCTTTTCTTTCTTTCTTTCCTTTTTTCTGTTTTTGTTGTTGTTGTTGTTGTATGGGAGAAAGAAAAACAGAAAATCTGGAGCTATGACAGGAAAAGGAGATTGTAGACAGTATAATACTTAAGGGAAAAGGATAGATGGCAAGAAAGAAAACAATTCTCTTCTGCTCTCTTAAACACTCTAGTTACTAAATGTTGAATACAAGTATTCATCTTAGCAAGCTATGTTGAAATGTCCATTTTTCTCTCTCTGCTCATTCTTACTAATCTGTCTGTGTTCTTGGTTCTGCTCTGGTTCTCACTTGTGTTCCTATGAAGGCTGTTAACTGAAGACTTGTTTGCTTTCCATAACCACAGCGCTGGAGGATTTGAACAAGACACAGAATATGGCAACACGGCCCATCTAGGGGACTGCCACGGTAAGACCGAATCTTCCTTTCCCTCCTGGCGCTTCTTTGGGATCACATTTGCACGTGAACATTGTTTTACAATCAGCCTTATATAATGACTCAG
Source organism: Bison bison bison (assembly GCF_000754665.1). NCBI lineage: Eukaryota > Metazoa > Chordata > Mammalia > Artiodactyla > Bovidae > Bison > Bison bison. The sequence goes on along the minus strand of NW_011494690.1, from coordinate 5,447,782 downwards.
TACACATGCCACCTAGCATTTAACTTGAACTTCGCAAAAGCTGAGCTGTTTGATCATGGGGATAAGTTAGAGAAGAATCTTACTTTTTTTTTTTTACCTTCGCCATTTACAATTCCATAGGAAATCTAGAGAAAGGTAGTCTAACCAGTAGGTTCATTTTTTAATTTATAGTCCTTTCTTTTGACTTTTTGAGTTAATGGAATTCGTAAATTTTTGCTTTCTTTTGGTTACTTCTTACTGATTACTTGTTCCTTTAATTCTTTTAGAAATTTTGCCTACTTCAACTACACCAGATTACAAAATATTTGGCGGTCCAACATCTGGTTAGTTTTTTTTCATTTTTTTGAATTAACAAACCTTTTCTTTCCTTCAGTTCAGCATTTTCAGCCCCTTTTCCCCTCCTTTTGCGCAGTTTGGCAGCCCGTCATTTTTGTGCTTTGACTCATAACCCCCGATGGTCCCAAAGACTTTTTCTTACTCAGCACTTCACCTTGTGTAGCATGTTAATAGTCCATCATTGACCAAGGCGCACATCCTTAAGAAAAATCCAATGGATTAACATAGGCTGCATTCCAGCTGCACGCCCGTCCACCTGAGCTTTCTTCTCTCACCCCTGCGCATCGTGAATGTTCCCTGCAGCCATCTATTTTTAATGGATGGCAGAACTTCATTATTTCCCCCTTCTCTCCTCACCTTTCCTAAGACCTAGTAAACAAATACACATTTCCCCAAAATGTGTATTTATCAATTTTAGAGATCTTTTTTGGAATGGTTTGTGGTAATCCCTGGAACCTTTGAATGCTGTGATCTCAGTGGTGTGAAGAAGGTCCCCATCGAATGAAGCTGGTTTCTGATGTATTAAGATGTCCACTGGGTTCCCTGTGCCTCCCCGCCCCCGCCTTGTCTTCATCTGTTCTGAAGTCTTCATCTGTGACCGTTGTACCAGCCTGAATTTGGGTCTCCGGAGTTTTCGCCTAAAATCATACACTTCCATTTTGATGGAAAATCTGCTTGGCAGAACTCAGTAATAGACGCGCTAAGAGGTTAAGTTACTCCCGATCCTGTCGCTGGTTCTAAAATTCACTAGCTGTTTCATTCCTCAGAGGGGAGAAAAGAATGGTAGATCCTATGTATCAGGACACCCTTAATCAGCTCATAAATGCCATTTCTTATGCATGAGTTGCCTCTTACTCTTTGGGAAAAAAACTCCGCGCGCATTCTGGAAAGCTTCAGTGCTTCCCCATGGACAGTGACCCCTCAGTGCGCTCAGGAATCTACAGATGGGCCGGAGGTCTATGCTAAAGCAGGACAGCCTGCTTGTCAAGTCCAAGATCGAGTGTTTATGCAGAACCAACCAGGTGCTTTCTGACGAAGTTACACTCTAGGTTCCCCAGTGAAAGATATACAGCTTCCAACCATCAATCAAAATTATTTTTTAAAAATACACAAAAAGAAATGAAATGATGCTGTCCCACAAAAAGATGAGGAAATCACAGTCTGTGGGATTCATATTACCTTTTCCATGAGTGTCATTAATCACCCCAGAGGTTTCAGTAGGAGTATTTTGAGTGTCTTCAAATTTGAAATCTGCTTAATGTGTCTTTATGATTAATTTTTAGTTTTTCTTTTTCCCTTGCAAGAAAGGGATTTGGTATAATCTCCTTAGATGCGTTTTGATGAAATCCTCGAACAGGCTTTCTCATAAAATTTGCTTAAACTTTACTTGAAAATACAACAGTCCAGTCAGAAACAATGGGCTGACATTACCCACGTTAATAAAAATCTGTTTGCCACCACAGACATGGAGGTATCTTCATCTTCTGTTACCACAATGGCAAGTATCCCAGAAATTACACCTAAAGTGATTGATACCTGGAGACCTAAACTGACCAGCTCCCGGAAATTTGTAGTTCAAGATGACCCAAACACTTCTGATTTTACTGATCCTTTATCAGGTATCCCAAAGGGTAAGGCCTCACCAGGGAATTCATCTCTCACTGAGTGGAAACCTGATTCCTAATATCTCTGAGGAGTGGATGGAAGTGAACCCAGATGGAGCCACCTCTGCTATTATCACCGCCTCCACTGGCCGCGGTCGCTCCGGTTTTCTGTGGTTATGTGGAGTGCGTTCCTTAACAGCGACAGAGGTGGAAAGCTGAAAGAGTGGATGAAACAGCCACTCAGACAATCTAACCCATGTTGGCTTCTGTCTCAAGAAGCTGGACCCTGCTGGATATCAGAAAATGCCGAGGGCCACCCGGGCAACATCCCAAAACAAAACTCATTAATTGCAAATATCCTGATACTGGCTGTTTTATTTAGGAGCCTTTCCCAGTCTTTTGTTTAGCTCCAGTTTACAATGTGATCTGAGAAGTATTGATATATGCCAGGCACCAAGTTGTTCGAATACCACACACAATAAAACATAACAGAGCACTTGTCCGGAACTATCATTTTCGTCCCATAATAGAAGCTGTTATCAAATAGCTGCCTGTTGAATTACCTTATTAAAGATCTATGACTCTGGGGGGAAAAAAAATCTGTTCTTTAGTGCTTACTAAACTGTGGTATCAGGTTTCCAATCAGTTTTTATGGCAGTGCATTGTCATTTATGATTTATGTCTGTTGATTTTGGATTTTTATGTTTTCATTGTAAACAATTTTATAACCATTCTTCCTCTTTTATTTTCTTTCATGATTCCATTTCTCTCTACTTTTCTTTGTCTTTCACATTGCCACTGAATTCCATTGCCCTCAACATTGATTAAAAACAACTAATGTTTGAAGGCCTTAGTACTTACTAACCTAGAGCAACAGAATCTTCAATTCACTCTGACTTATCTTATTCTGGGATAGCTGTGTTTATAGCATGTAACAGACTTGGATACCTCTTAAACTAACATCTCTAAATGTCTGTGGTTGCATTTAAAAAAAGCAATAATTACAAACTAATTCTTCTTCTTCTAGTCTAATTTAAATATTTCCTAAAATATCTCAAAACAATTGGATAATATCATTTAACTCTAATACATAGTATACTTCCTTAGACTGTCTGGATTTTTTTCATAGCAGACAATTCAAGAGTGCTTCACTCCAAGATGGAATGAAAAAAAAAGCAAACAGGAAAGGTTGTATTTGTAGCTAACAGTGACTAAGCAGATGCTTTTAGTTTGTGAACAAATTATATAGTTTCATGCTAATTAAGAAGAGCATAATTGTCTTAGCATAATTATTTTATCAGAATGTGTATTTATATAGATTCATACGTTTCCCTAATCCCAGTAACTGCCCTTTAATGCTGATTTATGAATTAAGAGAAAATCATGAGAAAGAAAAACATATTATGAATTTAAAATGGGCCAGTTAGAAAGTATATAATTTCTAGCCCTAATTTTTAGATAGAAACGCTTAAAATTTTGTATGTTGTAACAGCTATTTAAGAGGGATTGGAAGGGAAAAGACTAATACATAATACAGATCAATGGAAGAGTTATCCTTTATTTGTAGCAATTGTAAGTGTCTCTGGGGACCCTATTGTGATTAAAGAAACAAATATGAGATTTGGGAGTCCACCTCACTCTCCAAGCTAAGCATATGGACCATGTGAAGGTAGTGTTGCTTCAAGGCAAGCCATTTGCTGGCTAATACAGTTTTAAAGAAGCTCCCCACTCAGACTCTTCTCCTGTGTGTCTGTTGCAGGTGTACGGTGGGAAGTCCAGTCTGGAGAGGCCAACCAGATGGTCCACATGAATGTCCTCATCACCTGTGTCTTTGCAGCTTTTGTCTTGGGTGCGTTCATTGCAGGTGTGGCAGTCTACTGTTACCGTGACATGTTTGTTCGGAAAAACAGAAAGATCCATAAAGATGCAGAATCTGCCCAGTCATGCACAGACTCCAGTGGAAGTTTTGCCAAGCTGAATGGTCTCTTTGACAGCCCCGTCAAGGAATATCAACAGAATATCGATTCTCCCAAATTATATAGTAACCTGCTGACCAGTCGGAAAGAGCTGCCACCCAATGGAGATACAAAATCCATGGTCATGGACCATCGAGGCCAACCTCCTGAGTTGGCTGCTCTCCCCACTCCTGAGTCTACGCCTGTGCTTCACCAGAAGACCCTGCAGGCCATGAAGAGCCACTCAGAAAAGGCCCATGGCCATGGAGCTTCGAGGAAAGAAACCCCCCAGTTTTTTCCTTCTAGTCCTCCACCACATTCCCCACTAAGTCACGGGCATATCCCCAGCGCCATTGTTCTTCCTAATGCTACCCATGACTACAACACTTCTTTCTCAAACTCCAATGCTCACAAAGCTGAAAAGAAGCTTCAAAACATTGACCACCCTCTTACAAAGTCATCCAGTAAAAGAGATCACCGGCGTTCTGTGGATTCCAGAAATACCCTCAATGATCTCCTGAAGCATCTAAATGACCCAAACAGTAACCCCAAAGCCATCATGGGAGACATCCAGATGGCCCACCAGACCCTAATGCTGGATCCCGTGGGACCTATGTCTGAAGTCCCGCCCAAGGTCCCTAACCGCGAGGCATCTCTCTACTCTCCTCCCTCGACTCTTCCCAGAAATAGCCCAACCAAGCGAGTGGATGTTCCCACCACTCCTGGAGTTCCGATGACTTCTTTGGAAAGACAGAGGGGTTACCATAAAAATTCCTCCCAGAGGCACTCTATATCGGCTATGCCTAAAAACTTAAGTTCACCAAATGGTGTTTTGTTATCTAGACAGCCTAGTATGAACCGTGGAGGGTACGTGCCCACCCCTGCAGGGCCAAAGGTGGACTATATTCAGGGAGCACCAGTGAGTGCTCACCTACAGCCTTCCCTCTCCAGACAGAGCAGCTACACCAGTAATGGCACCCTTCCCCGGACGGGACTAAAGAGGACACCGTCCTTAAAACCTGACGTGCCGCCAAAGCCTTCATTTGTTCCTCAAACCACCTCCGTCAGACCACTGAACAAATACACTTACTAGGCCTCAAGTGTGCCCTTCCTTGTGTGGCTTTATCCTGTCTATGTTGTTGAGAGGATGATATGGTAAGGGTACCTTAAGAAAAGAGACTCGCTTGTATTTCAAGAGAAGCAAGTGGCCAAAGAAACTCTTCCTAACTTTGGCAACATCAGAACTTGCCATATGTAGCTACTGCAGCAAGGCTTCTGTGTACTTGCCTGAAAACAAAGGAAGGTGCTGGTCATTCCATTTCTTTTGTTTGAAGCTAAAGAGATGTGTGGCTCTGAGGGGCTACCTGTAACCAGTATAAAGAGCTGATCCAGTGCTCAGAAGAATCTGTCTGTGAGCAAATACTTGAAAATGGGTTCAACTTAGACTGCCATTTTGTGTGGTCTTCCCATTAAATGTGAACATTTTAATATGTATGCATTCACCTTGCCTCTTGCACAAATGTCAAAAAAAAAAAATGGTAATGTCTCAAAGAAACGAACTTGTAGATTACCAAACAATTTGCTAAAAATTCAGTCTTTGACCCAAACTGTAGCATCTTTTTCATGTGTGGCATTTTTTTCCGTGCCACCAAGGAACTGTGTTGTGTGTGCATGTGTGTGTGAGTGTGTGTGAGTGTGTGTGAGTGTGTGTGTGTTCTGTCCCCACTAGCATTTGTTTCGGTGCCCATTGCATCTTTTTGTGCTATGGAGTTGTTTACATCGCGCATGACTGAACAAGAGACAATAATTTCTTCCCACAGCAGTCCATTGGGTTCAGCTTTGAGAAAGAAAACCAAGGCTGATTTTGACAGTCAAAATGATTAACTCGACTTCCATGTTACCCAGTGCCAGAATGTAAGAGTACTAAGTAATTTTGTGCTGCTATTCACTGAAACTTCAATTACAGTCTTGCCAGCTTAAGGAGATAGAGACGTTAAGAGGTATCCTTAATTTATCCACCAGTTTCAGTAGTAAAATTCACCAGTCCACTGTGAATCCAAGCCCCAGTGACTCTGTTAACCTTGGACACACTAACAAGGTTTTATTTTTACTGTGTTTGGTTTCTCCCCTGTAGTAAAATTCCTCTTGTTTTAATTCCCCTCTAACCCCAAGATGGAAAAAAAAAAAGAACCACACACACATACAAAACAGAAGACAAAAGAAGGGAATGTGAGAGGCTCATAGTTGGCTTAACAGGAACAGTCTATGGGAACCTAACAGTGGTGCAATCATGTTGTCTTTGTTGTGTGATGTGAGAACTTTCTCCTAAGTCATGCAGGTAACGACAGTATACTGTAAATATTACATGTGAGTTTACCTGAATCTGTGCATTTTGTGCCTTATTCATGAGAATGATAGAAGTACTCGAATACGTTAAGTGTTTTCAGTATAGCACATCATTTACTGAGTGCCAGTTGTACATGTTTTTCAACCAGCACCTGAAAAGACTTTTCAAAAAAATCATAACAACGACCTAGAACAATTAACTGTAAAGCAATCCATCCAGATAGCCGCATTACATCCTTTGCCATGATAAACATTCCACTCCTGCTTTCACTAAGGATGAATCAGTGATAATGTGAAGTCAAATGAGGTTTCCCGGGTAATGTGACACCTGCAGAAACCATATAGAGTCATTTATTCGTAGTTTTGCAGAAGCCACTTACAGTTGATGATGTGCAACCCTGACGACTGTTTCAGTTAATATGCTGCACACCACGGTTTATTGAACCTCATCTAGAAAGTATCAAGGCAGAGGAATGCTCCTGACTTAGTCAGACAAATAAGTTCAACTGATTTCCTGTGATGATATCTTATTACTTGGGGGAGGATGGGTTGCAAAAGACCAGAGCATTTTTATACAGAATGTAGAATACGGATGCAGTTATTCTTTTCTTTTGAGAATATTGTTTTATAAAGAACATGATTCCCTGAGGTCTCTGGAAGCTCAAAAGCTAAAACTTCTGTTTTTGCAACACTTCAGCTTTGAAACTAAAATAATACAGATTGATAATAAATTAAACCAACCAACGATAAACACTACTCAGTCCACCGCCGACAAACCTGTTTGAATTCACCCTGCCAATATTAATCCTGGCGTGCGGAAAATGGAACAGTAACTATGTGAACCCGGATAACATTTTGTGACATTGTGCTGCCTTGTAGTTTGTAATGTGAGTTCTATCAGTATTTATGTTGAGATTTCTAACACAAAATCTAGTCTCTATCCTGTTAATTTAATCTTTAAATGCTTTATTCATTTGTGCAAAGGTAAACACAGATTGTATCTTTTTTAATGGTACGGCATAAAAAGTAACCCTAAAGTGAAGTGGCTCTATACTGTTTTATAGAGTACTTTAACATGTATAGATATCTTGTAAACTTGTATTGTGGATGTGTAAATAATATGTACTTTGGGTTTTTAACACCGCATGTAAAGTCAAAATAAAATATACAAATCATTATATTCTGCCTCTAGATGTGCAAGAGGTTTATAAGGTGTCATATTTTTAAATATCTTTAAGTCAGTCAACACCAGTGAGAGCTTCTTTTAAAATATACCAAAATATTCTTACCTAGAATACTTGCCATCAAGTCATGGTTATTACACATTGCTCTTCTTGCAGGTTGATACTGATCATCAGAGCCCCTGAAAAATGTACAATACAGAAAACCAGGTGAACTGTATTATTTAACAGTCAAATTCTTCAGGCCAGCATCCCAGTGGCTCAACTTGTTCAACGTATTGTTAGTTCAACAGGCTTTTCCTTTTTTAACTTTTTTAGAAAATTTATTTTTAATTGGAGGATAATTGCTTTACAATATTGTGTTGGCTTCTGCCATACAACAACGTGAGTCAGCCATAATAGACATGTATCCCCTCCCTCTGAAACCTCTCCCCAGCCCCCATCAGAACTTGCCACAGAGTACCTGGTTGAGCTCCCTGTTTTACACAGCAAGTTCCCACTCGCTATCTGGTTTACGTATGGTGATGTAAATGTTCCAGTGCTACTCTTAGTTATTCCCACCCTCTCCTTCCCCTGCAGTGTCCAAAGTCTGTTCTCTATGTCTGCATCTCTGTTCCTGCCCTGCAGATATGTTCATCAGCACCATTTTTCTACGTTCCATGTGTATGTGTCTATATGTTACTTGGTTTTCTCTTTCTAACTTAACTTCACTTTGTATAACAGGCTCTAGGTTCATCCACCTCACTAGAACTGACTCAAGTACATTCCTTTTTATGGTTAAGTAATATTCCATGGTTATACGTACCAAGCTTCCATCTTCTTTATTCATTCATCTCGGTTTCTTCCATGTCCTAGCTATTGTAAATATTGCTGCAATGAACATCGGGGTACCTGTTTTTTTTCAGTTATGGCTTTCTCAGGGTATAAGCACAGTAGTGGGATTGCTGGGTCATATGACAGTTTTATTCCTAGATTTTTAAGGAGTCTATCTGCATACTGTTCTCCATAGTGGTTATATCAGTTTACATTCCCACCAACAGTACAAGAGGGTTCCTTTTTCTCGACACCCTCTCCAAAGTTTATTGTTTGTAAATGTTTTGATGATAGCCATTCTGACTAGTGTGAGGTGATATCTCATTGTAGTTTTGATTTGCGTTTCTCTAGTAATGAGTAACGTTGAGCATCTTTTCATGTGTTTTCTGGCCATCCATATGTCATCTTTGGAGAAATGTCTGTTTAGGTCTTCTACCTACTTTTTGATTGCACTGTTTGTTTTTCTGGTATTGAGCTGCATGAGCTGTTTGTATATTTTGGAAATTAATCCTTTGTCAGTTGTTTCATTTGCAATTGTTTTCTCTCATTCTGAGGGTTGATTTTTCATCTTGTTTATAGTTTCTTATGCTGTGCAAAAGCTTTTAAGTTTAATTAGGTCCCACTTGTTTATTTCTGTTTTCATTTCCATTGCTCTAGGAATCTGGTCAAAGAGGATATAGCTGTGATTTATGTCAAAGAGTTCAACAGGCATTTTAAAAATTTGTGATTTGTATTCTCACATGAAATTTTTAATATCATTTTAGTCTAAAATTATAACTGGTAAATCAGGTTCCTGTGAATATTGATTGCTGTTTGGTACAGGATGTTTCTCAGTTCCATCATTTCAGTTGAATAAGACTGTAGTAAGATATATGTTCCTCAGGTATTGAAATGGGAGGTAAAATCATGATTCCATTTGGTTCTCTTAGCATGCATGAGTTAGTAGCTGCTGTCATTGGATTTGGAAAAATAAATGAAGGAAGAGACAATAAGGGAAATGTATCTTCAGCCTTGTTTCTCCTTGGCTTTTTGAGCATTATATTCTCTTTCATTTCCATTGTCTATCTCTATTAAGTTGGTGTTTATCATACTGCCTGGCCATTATACCAGTTTTTCTGGGTACAGCGATTTTTTTGTTCCAAAGTGCATCTTTCTCTTTTCCCTTTATGGCAGATTCTAGCCTTTTTCAATCGTAGACATCTTTGATAACTTAATAAATGGTATGGACTGAGAACTGAATTTCTTTTTTTTTTTTTTTTCAGGAGATTTACAGACCCTTTAAATCATATCTATGAATCCTCAAGGTAAATGCTTAGATGCCATTTGAAAGAAATGGGGTTAGAGAACTTGGAGCTTTTCATAAGGAAGGCTTTGTAAAGAAATAAATAAATTAACCAAGACATACCAGAATGGTGGTGGTGCCAGAAATCCCATTGGTTGGCATTTAGGTTACTCTGGGAAATAGGACAAATGAAATGCTGGTTCAGGCTAAGAAGAAATGTTGTCTCCCATGCAAGGATCACCGAGGTGCTGGCCAGGTACCAGGAGGACTCACCTTCCTGCTGAGAGAAGCCAGCTTTCTTCTCCTGCCCTCCTAGCTCTTCTTCATTCTCCTTGTTACGGGAGGGCAAAGAACAAGGTGTCCAAAAATAGCTCAGGGTCCAGGTCTGGGAGCTGGATTCAAATCCTGACTCCACTGTTCATCAAGTCACTGCAGCGCTGCACCTCTCTTTTCTTGAACTTTTATTTTTTATTGGAGTGTGTTGATTAACAATGTTGTGTTAGTTTCCAGTGTATAGCAAAGTGATTCAGTTATACATATACATGGATCTAGTCTTATTCAAATTATCTTCCCATTTAGATTGTTACATAATACTGAGCAGAGTTCCCTGTGCTATACAGTAGGCCTTGTTGGTTATCTATTTTAAATATTAACAATGAATACATGTCCATCCCAAACTCCCTACCTATCCCTTCCTCCACCCTTCCCCACTGGCAACCATAAGTTCATTCTATAAATCTGTGAGTCTGTTTCTACTTTGTAAATAAATTTATTTGTATCATTTTTTTAGATTCTATGTATAAGAGATATGCAATATTTCTCTTTCTCTGTCTGACAACTTTACTCAGTATAACAATCTCTAGATCCATCCATCTTGCTGAAAATGGCATTGTCTCATTCTTTTTAATGGCTGAGCACTATTTCGTCGTATAAATGTACATCTTCTTTGTCCATTCCTTTATCAATGGACATTTAGGTTGTTTCCATATCTTGGCCATTGTAAACAGTGCCACAATGAGCACTGGAGTGCGTTTATCTTTTGTGGCCATTTTTTCCTCTGGATATACACCCAGAAGTGGGATTGCAAAATATAGTAGCTCTATTTTTAATTTTTTAAAGAACCTCCATACTGTTCTCCACAGTGGCTGTACCAATTTACATTCCCACCAACAGTATAGGAAGGTTCCCTCTCTTGATTTGTTTTCTTATTTTTGAAAGGAGATGGTTCAACATCCATTTCTCTGACAGTTCTATGGTATCTGTCAAGTCTATAATACCATTAGCTATTTTATGAATGCTGTGCTTAAATATTACTCTTTCAATAGCTTGGTTTGTAGGCCTTTTATGACTGTGAGAGGCCTATTCCATGTTAGATGTGAGATATGTGAGATTGGCAATAAAATAAGGCATGAAAACAATGCATCTTAAGTCAATCAGCTTGTGTTTATATTTGATGCTTACCTTTTTTGCATATATAACATGCAAAACACTTAAATATCTGCTAACATTGCATTCTTTATCCAATAGATGTGAAGCCATAAACAAGGAGAAACTGGGCAGATAATAAAATCAATCTTTAATTCACAGAGGAATCAGGGGATAAGAGGATGGGGGAGGGCACTCAAATCCTGGATATCCAGACCATGGATCTACAGGGACTCACATATTAAGGAAAACAGAATATTTCTAGACTCTGTCCCATGATATAATTCTTTTTAAAATTAGGTATTGATTATTGATTGATAAATCTCTCTGCTGCATGTACTTTGGCTAATTTTAGCCGCTAGTGCTGGGTGTGGGAGAAGAGGAGTATGATATGTCATTTGTTACATACGCACTGTTACTTTGGACTGCTGTTCATTTGTGTGAGATGGATTCACCTGATGTTGCTGTAAAGACTGACTTAAGGCCAGTTAGAGAAGCTGTGAGAGGGAAGATTTGTCAGTGTCAGACAGCCCAGTCCAGCAGAACTTTCTATACTGATGGAGATACTATATCTGTGCTTTCCAATAGGGTGGCTTGGTGGTAAAGAATCCACCTGCAAAGCAGGAGACATGAGTTTGATCCTTGGGTTGGAAAGATCCCCTGGAGAAGGAAATGGCAACCCACTCCAGTATTCTTTTCTGGGAAATCCCACGGACAGAGAAGCCTGACGGGCTGCAGTCCATGGGGTCGCAAAAGAGTCTGACATGATTTAGCAACTAAAACAACAACAAAACAGTAATGCTTTATGTTGGAAAAGGATAACATTTGTCATTCCCATTTTCAAGATACAGAAATTGAGATCAGCGGGCCTGTGACAACTGTGGAAACATAGATGACAGCCAATTTACAAATCAGGGCTAACTCATGTATTTTCACACTCAGGCCCTGTGTGCAAAGCAGCGCACTCCATGAAAGGGCTGAAAGAGAATATCAGTTTTCAATCAGAAAGGGTGGCCTCTCTCTGCATTTCACATATAATGAGGAGAGACAAAAAGGGTAGGATAATTACAGTGTCCGGGGGTATGTGCCAAACACGGAGTGAAAAATGAAACATTTAGTCAATCAGTCACATGCTTGGCCGTCATAATAAACATGTCAAATCAATTACTTTGAAAAAAAAAATCCATGAATTAAGTTGATGCAGTACTGTAGGCTGAAAGCAACCAAAGAGGATATATTTAGAGATGTTAAAAGAAATTAACCTGATGTGACCAAATTGTACCCATCTAAGTTTCTGGGCATCATGCCAGACCTACATCTGTGGACTGTCAGAGAGTCTTTGGAGAGAATTCACTTTATTTCTTATTTTGGAATTTCTTTTACATTGAGCTGGGGTTGTAGATTGGGAGTTAAATACAGTTATATTTTTTCACTTTTCCCTATGGTTGGTGAAGCTAGAGGAGTCAGACTTCATCTTGAAGGAGAATGTATTCTGATGATATGAGCTACCTAGCCTTCTGTGAGGTCTGCAATAAGCCCATAGAAAATGTCTATCAAAGCATCAAATTTGAGGACTGTCTTGGGGGTTTTATTCTAATTCAGGTGGCAGGGTCTGGCCAGACATTTGCAAATGTTAATGATAGTAAGCATAAAGGTATATACCACTTCACATTTTCAAATCAGGTTCCCCATCTAGGGGATTAGAGGGTTCTTTAACATTCTGAATGGAGCATGACAAAGGATTGGAGAGTTTTAGAAAGTGTAAAAAAAGAAACGGAACTTTGGGGTACTTTTGCAAACTTGAAAACCTCAGGTGTTAGCAGGTGTTTGCAGTTTGAGATAGGTTCCAAAATTCAAGGACATTTCCGGTTGAGAGACAAGACCATTCACTGGTCTGGGCAACCTGGATGTTAGCTGGTCAGTTATAAACCTGCGGCAACTCAAAGTTTAAATTGAACCTTAAAATTCAACCTGACTTGACGACAGCCTGGTCAGACTGCCCAAGTGAAGGCTGTCCCCCACATAAGCCCATCTGAATACCAGGACTTACTTACTAATCTATCATTTCCAATTACCCATGCAACACGTCTCAAGAAAGGTGGAAACTGTTGAACTCTTGATGTTGGATTAATTTACATAACTATCATACATTTATTTAATGAAAATAGTAAAATATTTAACTGAAGAAAGCAATGGAATTCAAATTATTTTAAATACAACTATAAAAAGGAGTCTGGAAAGAAATACACAAAATACTAAAAAGTGGTTGTAATCATTAAAACTAACATATTTTGAAATGTACTTCATTCAAACATATATTTTGCTAAGTTTGCTTTAGGCTTTCCTGTGGTTCAGTGGTAAAGTATCCACCTGCCAGCCAATGTAGGAGATGCAGTTTAGATCCGTTGGAGGGGAAGATCCCCTAGAAAAGGAAATGGCAACCCACTCCAGTATTCTTGCCTGGGAAAATTCCATGGACAGAGGAGCCTGGCAGGCTACAGTCCATAGGGTTGCAAAGATTGACATGAATGAGTGACTGGGCACACATGCACACACACAAGTTCACTTTAAAAAGGAAAAAAAAATCCAGGAGACCGCCCCTGATTTTGATTAGTTATCTGGTCTCAAGAAAAGGTGACTTCTGTCTACTGCTGGAAACCAACTCCATGAAGCTTTGATTTAGCTGAGAGGGAGACGTCACCATGATGATCGTCCTCCGTATGCTTTGGTTTCTAAGGTGTCTAAACAGTGTATTTCGATTTTAGCTGGAGATCCTAAGACTGACGTGATAGAATATGAAAACTGAAAATCCCAAAAGGCAGAACAGAGGCTTCCAAGGGAAGACCTGGGGCCCAGGCAGAGAGGCCTAGGCAGCAGCTGAGCCGGGGCAGGAGCAGATGCTGCGAGTCCAGAGCAGCACCTCAGAAAGGAGAAGCTGCCGCAGCCTCCGTCTTCTCCAAGGGCATGAACACCGAAACCTGGAAAGGCCCATTTTCGCCTTTGTCTTCTCCTCCCTGGATTCCAGAACAACAGAAAGCTAGGATGCGCATGAACAGAGGACAGGTAGCTCTGAGGACAATCAGATTGTTACCGTGATGACAACCTGTGAAAATACAAAATAATTAGTAGAGCAAAACCCTCTCCTCTGAGACAGCATGCCAATTAGGGCTGTCCAGAAAGCTACATCCCTTTCCAAAATTCCCTGTGATTCCCCCCTCACCCCTCCCACTGAATCCCTCCCTTTTTTAAAGTGAATTTTCTCAACAAGTTCTCCCTTTGAAGAAACTGACTTTGCCTCTCCTCTCTATTAAAGCATGGACCACCTTAAAGGGATTAAAAAAACTTTGGGGGATAATTTTAACCAATGTAGCCAGCTAAAATAGAATTCAACCTCTATATTGGCATTTAAGCTGTATGTATCATATTTTTTCATTGGTATTTCTGATGGTCTAACTTATATCGAGTGTGTCAGCAACCAAGCGAATTCACTGTGAAGTTCTTGTTCTCTGAAAATAAGCCTAAAATGCACAGTTCAGTTCAGTCACTCAGTGTCCAACTCTTTGCGACCCCATGAACCGCAGCACACCTGTCCATCACCAACTCCCGGAGTCCACCCAAACCCATGTCCTTTGAGTCGGTGATGCCATCCAACCATCTCATCCTCTGTCATCCCCTTCTCCTCCTGCCCTCAATCCCTCCTAGCATCAGGGTCTTTTCCAATGAGTCAGCACTTCGTATCAGGTGGCCAAAATATTGGAGTTGCAACTTCAAAATCAGTCCTACCAGTGAATACCCAGGACTGATCTCCTTTAGGATGGACTGGTTGGATCTCCTTGCAGTCCAAGGGACTCTCAAGAGTCTTCTCCAACACCACAGTTCAAAGGCATCAATTCTTCAGCGCTCAGCTTTCTTCACAGTCCAACTCTCACATCCATACATGATCACTTGAAATATCATAGTCTTGACTAGATGGACCTTTGTTGACAAAGTAATATCACTGCTTTTTAATATGCTGTCTAGGTTGGTCATAACTTTCCTTCCAATGAGTAACTGTCTTTTAATTTCATGGCTGCAATCACCATCTGCAGTGATTTTGGAGCCCAGAAAAATAAAGTCTGACACTGTTTTCACTGTCTCCCCATCTATTTCCCATGAAGTGATGGGACCGGATGCCATGATCTTCATTTTCTGAATGTTGAGCTTTAAGCCAACATTTCCCATACTCCTCTTTCACTTTGATCAAGAGGCTCTTTAGTTCTTCTTTGCTTTCTGCCATAAGGCTGGTGTCATCTGCATATCTGAGGTTATTGATATTTCTACCAGCAATCTATATTCCAGCTTGTGCTTCCTCCAGCCAGGCATGTCTCATGATGTACTCTGCATATAAGTTAAATAAGCAGGGTGACAATATACTTGACATACTCCTTTTCCTATTTGGAACCAGTCTGTTGTTCCATGTCCAGTTCTAACTGTTGCTTCCTGACCTGCAAACAGGTTTCTCAAGAGGCAGGTCAGGTGATCTGGTATTCCCATCTCTTTCAGAATTTTCCACAGTTTATTGTGATCCACACAGTCAAAGGCTTTGGCATAGTCAATAAAGCAGAAGTAGATGTTTTTCTGGAACTCTCTTGCTTTTTCCATGATCCAGCGGATGTTGGCAATTTGATCTCAGGTTCCTCTGCCTTTTCTAAAACCAGCTTGAACATCTGGAAGTTGATGGTTCACGTACTGTTGAAGCCTGGCTTGGAGAATTTAAACATTACTAGCATGTGAGATGAGTGCAGTTGTGCAGTAGTTTGAGCATTCTTTGGCAAATGCACGAGGGGGAGAGAAACCACTGAAGAGAAAATTACCCCCATTGTTGAAAAATTTAAATTAATCACATAACTGGACTTGCGTCTTTTAGTTTTAGATTGGTCACTTACTGCCAGGCAATGAAGAAATATCTGTAGAGGAAGAATACTTCTCTCATCTTTACATATGAAATCACCTCAAATGAATCATTTTAATTTCTAAATCTCCAGTACCTAAAATGGGTGGCCTGGGCTCACTAAAAATACATTGGTTGAAACTTTTTGAGATCCCGGCTGCTCTGGGCCTTTATTAGAATCTGATCAGGTGCTAGTCTCACAAAGTTATTGTCCAGTGCGAGAAACTGAAGGTGTCTAGGAGTCAATTCTGTTGCAATCTTTTTTAAATGGTTTTATGCCTTTTCCAGGGATCAGATGTTTTGCTTTTTTTCTTCTCTCCTTTACTCAGACATCATTATATTTAGGGAATTGTTTAGAAAAAATACAGAAGGGATCCAGGTTTATTATATATATATATATATATAAATTTGTTTGACAACTGTTTGGTTTTGTTCACATCTGATCAAAGATAACAGAAGACGCCATCACTGCTAAAAACAGACAGTGACATAACAAAACAGTACAAAACTCCTCAACAAAATGGTTGTATTTTAGGGTTTTGTGAAGAAATTCCCTTTCATGTTGGAATACACATGGGAAAAGAAGGAAGGGAATCTGGAAAGAATGGATTTCTCACTAGCCTGCAACAGGGGACTTCTACCATTCGGGTAGCAAACGTCATGAGGAAATATGGCATCTTTGGAAATTCAAAACATCATCCCCTAGGAGAAAATGGATCTTCCAGCAGCTTAGAAGGGACAAAATTAATTACTGGCTTTCATTGGGAAAGTAGAAAGGGACTGAAGGACCTTAACAGCTAAATGGGAGTATCAGGAGACCAGACAACTTTTCTAAGCACAAGCAACTAGTTGAAAGATAGAGGATTAGTTAGAAAATACTTTACTTCATAACTATGTTGTCCTGACATCCCAGACAACAAAGCATGAAAGGCAAAAAATCTATACTCACGTTTTTTTAAAGTAGTCAACAGTTATTTTTCTTATTTATTTGACCACGCCACAGAACATGCGGGATCTTACTTCCCTGATCAGGAATCTAATGGTCACTCCTTGTATTGGAAGCACGGAATCTTAACCACTGGACGGTCAGGGAAGTCCCTGTACTCAGTTTTAACTGGACTCTTTGATAGAAGTTGAAGGAGAGAATGGAGGGAAAACAGAAAATTTGGGCAGTAACAGGCAATATTTGGAGAAGGCAATGGCACCCCACTCCAGTACTCTTGCCTGGAAAATCCCATGGATGGAGGAGCCTGGTAGGCTACAGTCCGTGGGGTCGCTGAGAGTCAGACACGACTGAGCGACTTCACTTTCACTTTTCACTTTCATGCATTGGAGAAGGAAATGGCAACCCACTCCAGTGTTCTTGCCTGGAGAATCCCAGGGACGGGGGAGCCTGGTGGGCTGCCGTCTATGGGGTCTCACAGAGTCGGACACGACTGAAGTGACTTAGCAGCAGCAGCAGTAGGCAATATTTAAAGATCAATTTAAAAAAAAATCTCTGTATATACCTTACAGAGTTGCCATAATACTATCCTCTTTTGATGTATAAAGAATAACAACCATGTTCCCACACATAATTATATGCATTCTTTGATGACTTATATTAGGCATTGAGGGAATTACTAAAGGATAAACATCAGGTGTCAACATTTGATGTTAGGCTGAAATAAAATAGTTAAAACTATTATAATAACAATAGTAGAATGTGAGAGGAAGAATGACCACAGTAAAGACCATTTATGATGTAATTCTATTTATGCATGCACCTGTATATACAGGTACATGAATATGTATCTTTAGATGAGCATAAGGAGGTGCATGAAAGAATCAAGGTGGTTGGTCATCTACCCAGTAACCTTCTACACACCTTTCCCTACTGAGGTTTTGCTAGGAGAGTCCACTTCCCACTACAAAGGCTGAACATGCTGGGTACTTCTTTTCCAGTCTCTCGGACAGTGAGTACCTGGAAATGTAACCCAATTCTTGCCAACAGAATTGAGCAAAAGTCTGGGAAGGCTTTGGGGAAGTTTTCTTTCCCTCTAGAAGGGAATACATGAGGAGAATTTGCTTCCTTTGGATGTGGCCAGTGATACGTGGTGTACAAATCAGGAACTGCCGTATTAGTACCATGAAGTAACTGGGAGAAAAGCCCACGTGCTGAAGATGGCAGAGCAAAACAGTTATGCAGAGCCACTGAACTCACCAGCTATGAAACCCCTCATCTCTGGATTTCCCATTAAAGGAGAGACTACTGTTCTTGTTGCCCCATTGCTGATGGGATGTTGTTTCTTCCAGTTGAAACACCCTACCTGACAGAGTTACCAACATGCTCGAGGCAACTGTCTCACAACAGAGGGGTGATGGGATGGACATTTCTCTCATCCATCTCTTTGCCCGTACATAATTTGTTTTATATTAGTGGCTTTCAATTTTGGCTGCATATTAGAATTACCTGGGGAGTTTTCAAAAATACCAATACCTGGGCCACATCCCAGAACAATTAAATCAATTAAGTTTCAGCATCTCTGGGGCGGGCCCAGGCATGGATATATTTAGAGTGTGCTCCACAAGATTCTGATGTTCAGCCAGAATTAAAATTCCCTGCGCTATGGTATGTGTTTCTTGTGTGTCATGAAAATGTTGGTATGTGTATTCGTCATCTAAAATAAACTTGTATTAATCTTCTATTGCTGCATAGCAAATTAGCACAAACAAGATGATTATTAGGGCCTCCCAGTGGCTCAGTGGTAAAAGAATTTGCCTGCCAATGCAGGAGACATAGGAGATGTGGGTTCAACCCCTGGGTTGGGAAGATGTCCTGGAGGAGGAAACGGCAACCTGTTCCAGTATTCTCATCTGAAAAACCCACGGACAGAGGAGTATGGCAGGTTGCAATCCACAGAATTGCAAAGAGTCAGACATGACTGAGTGACTGAGCATACACGCAGAAGCTTATCAGCATGGGATGTTGTAGGTTAGTGTTGCGGGCACGCTGGACTGGGTTCTCTGCTCAGAGTCTTACAGGCTGTAAGTAAGGTCTCCGCGGAGTTAAGCTCTTACCTGGAGGCCCGGGGAAAGAACCTACTTCCTGCTTTTTCAGGCTGTTGGCAGAATTCAGTTTTGATTGTACAACAGGGGTCCCAGCTCCCGTGCCAGCTGTCAGTTGGAGCCACAGACATTCCCTGTTATGTGGCCTCCTCTATCTTTAAGAAAAACCAGAGAAAACTCACTGCATTTAAAGTGCACTTGAGCACTTCAGATGATCACATCAGGTTCCTACCACAGGGTCAACTGACTTGGGGCTTTTTAATTTTTAAGATACAATCTCTCTTTTTCTAATTTACATTTTATTTACTTATTGCTTTTGGCTGCGCTGGATCTTCACTGCTGTGTGCAGGCTTTCTCTAGTTGTAGTGAGCAGGGCCTACCCTTCGTTGCTGTGCGTGGGCTTCTCGTTATAGTGACTTCTCTTGTGAAGCACAGGCTCCAGGTATGCAGGCTTCATTTGTTGTGGCACATGGGCTTAGCTGCTCCTCGGCACGGGGGATCCTCCCAGACAAGGGATCGAACTCGTGTCCCCTACATGGGCAGGCAGATTCCTAATCAATGGACAACCAAGGAAGTTCCTGGCTTGGGGCTTTCTTTAGATTTGCAAAATCCCTTCACAACAGTACCTATATACTATATGTGATTGAATAAGAAGAGAGTGAAAATCTTGGGGAGACCGTCTTTAAAATTCTGTCTGCCACAACATCTCACATTTAATGGCTGACAGCAATGATTATGTTCCACCACTGTAGAGATTGGCAGTTCGGGGAGGACTCAATCAGGACTTGCCTCTGCTCCACACGATGTTGGCTGGGCTTTCTCATTAATCTGAGTCCATCAGCTGGTGGAGCTGGTTGTGATGCTGGCTGGTCTCAGATGGCCTCACATACCTTGGACCTCAGCCGGGATGTCTGGAATGAGTGGACCTCTGTTGTAACAGGATCTCTCTCTCTCCCTGTCTCTCTCTCGAAGAGGCTATTCTAGCTCGTTTCAAGGCATAGACTCCCAAGAGTGGGACTCACTTTTTGAAAGCAACAAAAGCTTAGTTATATATCAGACTTTGCAAAGGTCTTCTATGTGACCATTAGTATGATCTTTCTAAAACAACTTTGATTACTAAATTACTCCCTGATTGCTCAAAAAGCTTCAGTCATTACCTTAACAAAAAGAATAAGTAATAAAGCCCAACTTTCTTATTGTTGTATACAAGCCCTTTCCCATATGTCTTCAATGATGGGTCTTCATTTTCTCCAATCATTTCCCTAAGTCATGCTTACATGCCAGTATTGTTTAGACATTTTTTTTTTTTTTCCCCGTCTCTTTTCCTTTTTGGCCACACCATTCGGCCTGGGGAACTTCCCTGATCAGCAATCAAACCTGTGGCGCCTACAGTGGAAGCGCTGAGTCTTAACCACTGGACTGTCAGGGAAGTCCTAGAAGCCAGTATTGTTCATTCAGTAATTTATTCATTTAGTCAAACAAAAATTCATTGAGCATCATTATGGACCATATATTGTCTTCCAGTTGCCAGAGATTCAAATGTGAACAAAGTATTGTCTTCTCTCCCCCACTCCCTGTCAGTGGATTCAAGGCTTACTTGGGGCCAGGAAAAAAATTGTAAATGGCAATTAGAATGCACACAGTGTGATAATTATGATAGCTTTCCAACCCAGGTGCCTTTTTGCAAACATTCATCCGTTGAATGGACGTTTATTGAGTGTCCACCGCTGAGCAGTATGAAAGCACCTAAAGAAACCAGTGGGGATGCTCTGAGCTTAAATTTTCCAGTTTAAGTGGGCTTCCATGGTGAATGAAGAAACAGAAAACCAACACATAAAGGTCCAGAACAGTTTATCCATGTTTCCCTAAGCAGTGCAGTCCTGTGCAGAAGAGCCTCTAGTCTGAGGAATTGTACAGCACATTGGAAAGTACCGCTGCCCTGCAGCCTAGGAGAAGTACCTGAGTCAAATACAAGGCTGGGGGTGCATATGGTGAGGGTGTGAAATGCAACAGGTTTTCACAGAAACTGGAGGTGGCAGACTTCAGGACAAAGGCCATGCTAACATTCTCTAAAATCTATCTCCCTTCTATTTCCCATGTTTTCTGTTTTTGGTTCTTGGAAGATGAGGAGAGAAGCAGGAGAAAGGGGTTTAAAGGATAAAGTAAACAACCTTTGCTCTGGGGTTATTTTGTTTCTTTTATTTAAAATGAATTAATGTATTTTAATTGGACTATAATTACTTTACAATATTGTGGTGGTTTTCACCATACATCGATATGAATCAGCCATAGGAATACATGTATCCCCCCATCCTGAATCCCGCTCCCAACTCCTCCCCACCTTATCCCTCTAGGTTGTCCCAGAGCATCAGCTTTGGGTGCCCTGCTTAATGCTTTGAATTCTCACTGGTCCATCTATTTTACATGTGGTAATGTACATGTTTCAATGCTGTTCTTCCCCATCAGTTCCCACCCTGTCATGTAATCTCTGGAATAGGCTGTTAGAGGCTGGGAACTCCAGGCTGAGCATCCCTTTTGGTTACCTCATAAAACCCCTCTTCACTCCCATTTGCCCTTCCACCCAAATTCTTCTCTTATAAAGGAGGACAAGAGCAAAATGAGAAAGTCAGTGAGAGAGGGAAGGGGAAGCATAGCTTGAAAGAAGAAAGAACATCAGGAGGACAGATTCACAGGCATGACAAAATCTATATCCCTTTCACGTGCCAGAGGCTCCAGCTGAGCTAAACTTCCTAGTTTCTGCACACGCAGGGTTTTCCCAGCACAGCATCAGTGCATGTGTGAAACTTGGGCCTCCTTTAAGGTCCAGGGCAGACACAGCCACCTCCTCCGTGGAATTTCCCCTGATCTATTGGCTAGAGTCGGACACGACTGAAGCGACGCAGCAGCAGCAGCAGCATTGGCTGGAAGTAATCTGACCCGAGGACCCTTTAGTCATTCTCTGAACCTCCTTTATGGCCCTTCTTGCTTTCTATGCTGCAACCGAACTGCATGTGTACGGGTCATTTCCCACTTTTGACTGGAAGCCTGTTGATGGCAGGCTCCATATCCAGTGCATCTTTGAAATCCAGGACAGCGTGATAACCCAGCCCTGCATTTAGTGAAGTGAAAGTTGTTCCGTCACATCCAACTTCTTGCAATCCCATGGATTATACAGTCCATGGAATTCTCTAGGCCAGAATACAGGAGTGAGTAGCCTTTCCCTTCTCCAGGGGATCTTCCCAACCCAGGGATCAAAACCAGGTCTCCCACATTGAAGGCAAATTCTTTACCAGCTGAGCCACAAGGGCATAATACACCCTCAAATGTCTCAAAGCCAGGAAGCTGAAGGTTTGCGCTTAGCCTGGTTGCCTGCCCCACGTGTCTCTCTCTGCCTCCAAGTGCCAGTAATTGCACTCTGTTCTCTTTCTTGGGTCAAGAGATGAGAAAAGCTATCTGTTATTATTAGATGCCAGATATTACATTCATTTCCCTACAAAAGAATTTTATGAATTCTTCTTCTATTAAACTCAACTCCAATAATCCTAATTTGAATGTATTGTTAATTTATTTCTAGGGCCCTAATTGATGCAGATTTTGTCAATGACAATAACAGGTACTATCTATTGAACTATATATATATATATATATATATATATATTTCCTCTCCTCTGTCCTTACAATAAACTAAGAGTTGAATACTTAATTTTATCCTTGAGAGATTCAGGAAGGTTAAGTAATTTATCTAAAGGTGCATAGCCTGTAAGGTCTCCATTCAAGTCTTACCTTCTTACGTGAAGCCTTGTGCTCACTCAGTCATGTCCAACTCTTTGGGGCCCCACTGACTGTAGCCCACCAGGCTTCTCTGTCCATGGAATTTTTTAGGCAAGAATACTAGAATGGGGTGTCATTTCCTACTCTAGGGAATCTTCTCAACCTAGGGATTAAACCTGCCTCTCTTACATCCCCTGCATTGGTGGGCAGATTCTTTACCACTAGTAACACCTGGGAAGCTCACAAGCAGCCTCACCTACTTGAAATAACCCCTTCCTCCCAAGCCCTAATGGTATTTTTCATCCCCTTCATAATACTCTTCACTATCATATATTCTGTTAATTGTTGGCACTTTGTATACTTGTCTTATCCAGCGAGAATGTATGCTCCATAAAGGCAAGACTTCCTTTCATTCATGGCTTTTCCCTTGGAATAGATATGATACTCAGTAAGTATGTGCTGAATGAGTGAGAAAAAGTCGCTTCCTTCAGCCCAGGCTCCCTTTACACTCTGTGTCTCTCCTAGTAGCCTGGGATTTCCTTTCTGTTTGCATCAGGATCTTCAAATCCAGAGTTTAGATCATTAAATTCTATCCCTTCCAGCTCTTTGGCCCAAAAGTAGGGAGTCTCACAAATTAATTCTGACATTTTTAGGAAGGAAATTAAAGAGCCAAGAAGAAGCAAAAGAAGAGAAAGATACAGAGGGTGTTACAGAGAGACCCAGAGAGACAATGGGAAAAGACACATTGAAGTTCTCCAGGGCAAGCTGCTTGGGGACCACATATAAAGGAGCAGCCCAGAAACAGCGTATGCAAACCTGATCAATCACTCCCTAGATTGCATTTAAGATTGGGGTCCTCTGGTAACTCACAAAATAGTGTGAACAGTCCAAAGATGGTTGACACCATGTACCCTAACGCAACAACAAAGTAAAAATTGTCACATTTAATAAATAAATAATCTTTGTAAGAGTTCAAAACCAAACAGCCCGCAATCTCGAAAAAAACAATGAGAATACAGATTGTAGCGCATGTTCTGTAAATACTATACAATCTATTCCCTTGTGGAAAAAAAATTGTTTTCCACATACGCTCCTAAATTTACTGCTTGTTACTATAGTACACACCTACTCAATTTCACATTTAAAATATTTTAAAATTTCAAATGAAAAATTTCAAATTCATATGCTTCTATATATAAAGCAGTCATTTGCCTGAAAAATCAGTTTTGAAAGAAAAAATCAGTTTTGTACTTAACTTCTTGGCAATTCTTTAATTTTGTTTCATAAACCACTCTCTCTGCACAGAACTGGTCCCTGTCTACTAAAGGTCTATATGAAGCCCTGTTCTGAGCTTTTTCTGTTCAGAAAGACAGGATTCAGTTCAACTCTCATTTCTCCATTGTGTTCCCTGTTGCCCACTGTGAATTTCCCATGGACATCATTGTAAGGGCAGTCCTGTGAGCTTTCCAAAATCTATAGGTTGTAAGACCTTGAGCCAGGGAACCTAGACCATGCTTGGCACATTAATGGAAATCAAAATTGATTCCATTGGCTGGCTCGAGGAACTCAGGGCTTCCTCAAGAGGGTAAATATCTAACTCCTATTGTGCTATTTTCTTTCCCTAGAAAAGAAGTTGTTGCTATATAAGTGTTTGTAATTTTGGTGCTATGTTCACTGTGTAAATATGAGGACACTTGTTCCCTACACACTTCCTGATTAAAACAAGCCCCTGGAATCAGAATGGACAAGCATGGATATCTGGAGGAAAACATCACAGACTAAAATAGAAGAGCGCTGCATAGATGACAAGGTGGGTCAGGAGCAGGCCTGAGAAGTCCTGTTTCTGGCTGTTCATAACTGTAGCAACGATGCCAATCACCACTGAGATGGACCACGGATGAAGGACAAAAACTGCATGTAAGACGCTGCTTCAGCAAACCTAGATAATTTATATAAAGTGTTGCTCTTATTCTTACCAAACAGTTTTTGTGTGTGTATCTAAAATCTTTGTGAATTCTATAGAGATGTTGTCCCAACAGAAATCCTGGCGATCACTGTGATGAGTCCTGAACACACTGTCGTTTTTGGAGAAGAAAATCCATGCAGTGTGTGTCCCAGAGCTGGACCTTGTTGTGGGACAGCTGCCCATCACTGTGATTATGAGGACAGGTCCTGAGAAGGACCACATCCTGCTGAGATTAACTTGACCTTAAGTGAGTCTCTGGGCATAGCACACATGTGTCAGCAGCTCTGTGGCCAAGCCAGTTCTACAAGGGTGGTTTCAGTGGGGAAGCCTCACAGACTTGCATAGGAATTGTGAATTATCAGTGATGTGCAATTCCCTGAATCAACCTCCCATTCCTCTTTGGATCAATAAATATAAGTTTCTTCTTTAAGGAAAATAAACACCATGCTATGTTTTGGGCTGTGCTCTTACATTCTTTCAAACAAATTCCATCATCACCCTGAGATAAATGTTTTAAAACCCAGTTGCTGATCCAAACAAAAATTACAGCAAGATGGAGGGAGAATACTTAACCCAAGGGGTTTTGTTGTTATTTTTGTTTTGCAACTACTTTGTTGTTTTTAAACAACGCAACATAGTTTAGGTTGGAGTGCAAGGGATGGAGGTCAGGTATAGACTCTTTGCCTCATGAGCCTGAACCTTCAATTTCCTGAGTAACAAGAGGTTACATCAACTAAGCTCTAACATTTATTTCAAGTTTTGCTTTTGTGAGTTTGTGCAGTGGAGCCAGTTGACCTGGGGTTGTTTCACGATCACTGGCATTTATTAGCCTATGCTGGGAAAGACTGAAGGCAAGAGGAAAAGGGGACAACAGAGGATGAGATGGTTAGATAGCATCACTGACCCAATGGACATGAATCTAAGCAAACTCCAGGAGATAGTGAAGGGCAGGAAAGCCTGGCATGCTGCAGTCCATGGGGTTGCAAAGGGTAGGGCATAACTTAGCGACTGAACAACAAGCTGTGCAAATTTGCCCTTCTGCAAAAAATAAACCATCCTGGATTTCCTCATTTGTTAAATGGGCACAATAACAATGTATGTACCTCTTAGGGAGTTTGTGGAGATTAAATGAGTTCCTATATGTTAAGTGTTTAGGCAGCCCTGGCACTAGGAGTACCCTATACATAGGGTATTAGCTATTGGTATTTACATTTTTCAGAGAAGGCACTGGCACCCCACTCCAGTACTCTTGCCTGGAAAATCCCATGGACAGAGGAGCCTGGTGGGCTGTGGTTCATGGGGTCACTAAGAGTCGGACACGACTGAGCGACTTCACTTTCACTTTTCACTTTCATGCATTGGAGAAGGAAATGGCAACCCACTCCAGTGTTCTTGCCTGGAGAATCCCAGGGACGGCGGTGCCTGGTGGACTGCCATCTATGGGGTCGTACAGAGTCAGACATGACTGAAGTGACTTAGCAGCAGTAGCAGCAGCAGCATTTACATTTTTATTATTATTCTGATTTCATTGAAAAAAGCTAAACCAACACTTCAGAAGTGAAAATGCAAGCTGAAAATTTTGTGAATGTTCATGTAGGCATGGGCTTGAGTAGCAAGGTTTAAAGGAGGGCTTTAAGTTTTATGATAGTGAACGATGGAGAAGTGAATGTCCTTGAAACTCTACTAAAGCTTTTGCCTTGTGAACCTCTTCCCAAGGAAGTCACTTCTTTCTGAATAAACAAGTCAGGCCCCATCCAGGGCAAGCACTCCATGAAGCCTCCTTCTTTGTGTGTTATAGGAGTCTGAAATAAGCATTTCAATTAGATTCATTAAGACAGTTATTACTTGGTAATTGAATAGCAACAGATTGCAAAGGAACACTTATTGAGGTCTAATAAGTATGTAGGAGAGAAATCTTCTTCTGTAATTCCATCAGCTATAAACCAGTATAATTAGATTCTTACTAACACATCCAAATTGAAGGGAATGTTGAGGCATATAATTGGCACTTAGGAAGATACCTGCATCACGTTAGGATGCTTTCCATTTACATACTTATTAAGTGTCAGTTTAAGTTGTTAAATAATTGAGACTATTGGACAGTAGTAGGTCAAGTGGTTAAGAATTAAATTCTTAAACATATTAATAAATTAGGACCAGATTTATTTTAAGATATAAAATGCAACTTTACTGTGTCCATAAGTTTGTACAATACATAAAATATTTCAATGCATCTCATTAAAAATTGCATGACTCTGAATTGATTTCCTCAAGTATGATAGAATCATTCATCCTTCATTTGCAATCATTTTTTGAGCAACTACTGTTTGTAAAAGAGCACATTGTTTGCCCGCAGTTTGAAATTGGAGATTAAGATAGGTATATAAGAAAATTTCCTAGTTTGTGGCACAAGCAAAGCATGCTGGGAGAGCATAACAGAAGAAAAAATACAAATTCTTTTTATATTCTTTCCTCTTCATGGAACAAAATTCTCTCTGGGATTTAAATTGTCTACAATTATATGGCTATATGGTTCTACTTCCAAGTCAAAGTACAAATTTTGGGGGAAGGTCCTTATTCTTTATTATTTTTGATGGAAAATGATGACCAGATGCTATGTAAATAGCAAACTAAATTAAGAACTTATAAAACCTCAGATAATTTTTATACTGAAAATTTACTTAATTTTTGGAGAAATTACATTTAATGCAATTACATTAATAGCCAAAATTTGGATAACTTAGGTTGGGCTTTCATTGAAACCATTCATAAGAAAATATAACTTCTTCTTAAATACAAATGACTCATATCCCAGAAAGTCCATAGAGAAACAATACCTAAAACGACCGGAAACTGAATTTATAAGGCAGACGTTTCACTTGATTGTCATTGACAGGTGCAAAAAAGTACCACTTTTGTTACTGAAGTCCCCAAGAAGCAAAGAAAAGCCACCAACCCCCTCCATCCTCCCACACCAAAAAGTAGGACTTGATAATACCCACCTTTGATGATTTTCTAATTTATAAGCCTTGCCAGGATGTGTACAGATTGCTAAAAGTTCTTATTGTTGATATTTTCCTTCTCCTCTTTTTTAACCACCTATTTATCTAGCAAGGTACAGAGAGAAAAAGAAAATGTCTTTTTTACTATTCTGGCACCATTTTGATTTCACTATCAAAGCCCTGGTAATACCACAACCATATATTTATAAATCCAACTCCTTATCTAGCAGACCAACCTCACCCTGCTCGCTCGTCATCACAGATACCATTGTCTCCCTCGTCTTTCATGCCCACTATCACAGGCATGCATCTGACACTACCCTTTCTCCCTGTCACTAAAAAATGGATGTCACTAAGCCTTGTCACTTTTCTCTACAGCATCTCTAAAGCTCCATCTTAGCCTTCCATGTCTGTTAAACCTTTACCCATGTTTTATCCTGTGTGAAGACATAAAATGGGCTTATGAGACAACCAGAGGGATTTATCTTGAATATAAGGGAGAATTTCTTGACCATGAAGCATTGGAAAAGGCTTTTATAAGAGTCTGTTATAATGTTTAAGGATGACAGATTGACCTTGGATGGGAACCACTGAAAAGTCTCTGAAACCCGATTTTATTCCTCTTCTTATTTGGGGCCGTGCTTTCCCTCTCCCGTATGCCGTCCTCACTCTGGTGCTTCCTCCAGCTCCTATTTTCACCTTCATTATTTCTTTCTCAGCCAAGTAAGTGGACTTCTCTTTTGTTGATGTATTAGCATTTCTTTACAAATACCCATGAACATCCCTCTGAAGAGTCACTTAAATGACCATTACAGCAGAAGCTAATCTTTATTAAGCACTTACTATGTGCCTGACAATGTCACTAGCACATTGCTTATATTATCACATTTAATCCTGTAACAACCATAGAAGTCAGATACCATTATTATCTCGTTTTCTGAATTGGGGAAATGAGATTTAAGTTAAATGACTTGTCCAAGGTCACATTGCTAGTAAGCGCTAAAATCTGGGTTTACGTCTAGGATGTCTCCCTCTTAACTACCCACAGCATAAAATGTCACTTTATTAAATTTCAGGTTTGTTTCCAACACAACTGACGCTTACTGCTGTATTCCAGTATGCATCCCCTTTTCTTTCCTTAAAATCACCCAGATTTTTTTCAATTGTTTATTTGACTGCTCTGGGTCTTAGCTGGGGCACACAGGATCTTCATTGCCGCTTGCAGAATGCTTAGTTGTGGCATACAGGATCTAGTTCCCTGACCAGGGATCGAACCCAGGCCCCCTGCATTGAGAGCACGGATCTTAACCAATGGGCCACCAAAGAAGACCCCAAATCACCCAAATCTTAATGAAAAGCAAAAAAGCCACTCATCCCCAAACGGTCTCAGTACTAAGAAAAAGTGACCCACTCACAGCCCCAACGGTGGACCTCTGTTGCTGGAAACCAATCAAGGAATTCCATTTCCTGGGCCACATCATTTATAAGTGGTGGGCACATGACCCAAGTTTCTAAACCTCAAAATCCTCGCTTGTAAGCCTAGGACCAGAAGTGCTCTCCCTGTTGCTGCTTGTGAAAGCAACAGCCTGGAGCCCCAGTCGCTCCAGAACTCATCCTATGACCACTGAAGAACCAGCTTCAAGATAAAGCTGCCATCCAGAAGGAAGAGTGGAGACATCAGAAGAAACTGGTTGGGCTACTTCAAAGTCCACCAACCTCTGCAGTTCTTGTTATGTGGCCAGTGAATACCTTGCATTGCTCAAGACAACTCAAGTTTAAGGATAGGAAAGTGGCCCATTTGCCCAGGACAGTCTGAGTTGATACATGTTGTCCTGGACTAATTATTAGCAGTGCCTCCTTTCACTCTCAAAGTGTGGATAATAAATCATACGGTCACCCTAGTTTTCCTATAACTTGAAGCAACAAGTCCTAACTAAACCATTCATTTCTTTCTCAGACTTGATTTCTCTGGGGGCTTTTCACAAATATCCTACAACTTGACATGAGAGGATCAGCAAAGAAAGATGCCTTGACAAATGGAACAGGGTAACTTTGGCACGTCAAATTCCTGAACCCTCCTTGCTTTTAGCCAGCTAAGAGGAGGTCTCTTTTTGGCCAAATTGAATGAAAAGGCCATGTAGGGGTTCAGGATCCAGTAAATTACTGGTGCTGTAAACCGCCTGCAAACTCAGCTGATTCCTGAGTGTGACCATCAGAATCTAGAAGCATCTGCCCCACATTCATTCTGTCATCAGGTAAAGCCTAGGCTGTGCTTTGCTGCTCTATAAACAGCCAAATGTAGCCCCTTAGAATAGAAAGAACCACACATCACTGAACACCACACTGATGCCCTGGCACCGCACATCAGTGCCGACACCCTGGGAACCAGACTGCAAAGGTGTTCTTGGCATCTGACTCAGAGTTAAAGCAACATACTGAGCAAGCTACAGATTCCAGCTAGGAAAGCTAATTTTAGCAGGCGAAGGGCAAGAGAAAATGAGGGGGAAATGGCTCTAACAGAATAATAATCGGGAACATTTGGATTTATATCCTGAAATGTAGCACAGGCCTCAGGACTTGATGTTTGGGGAAGAGAAAACAACATAGTGATTACCAGGTACAAATAGGAAAGGGTTCAAGCATCCGGATTTTTCATGACCTTTCTGACTTTGAATATTTCTTTCTACTCAAAAACTAGGAAGAAAAAGAATTGTAAATATTTACTTTTGTAAATATTTCCTCATGTTTTATGTTCATCTTCCTTAAAAAAAGAAAAAAATTTGAAATAGCAACCATGGCGACTAGGGAGCTTCCCTTGTGGCTCAGACTATAAAGAATCTGCCTGCAATGCAAGAGACCCAGGTTCAATCCCTGGGTCGGGAAGATCCCTTGGAGAAGGAAATGGCTATCCACTCCAGTATTCTTGCCTGGGAAATCCCATGGACAGAGGAACCTGGTGGGCTACAGTCCATGGGGTCTCAAAGAATCGGACATGACTGAGCAACTACACTTTCATGACTACTTTCTTACTATAAGTGGGTATCCTATCTGGACAGTAGTTGGGTCTCCAATACTTTGAGGGTCTCTCTTTACACATAGTGGTTGTGACTCGTAGGAGAAAAGGTGGAACTTGTCTGGTGAACCCTGGTTGGTGTCATGATGATGGTGTATCTGAGGGCCCCAGAAGGTCTGCAGCCAGTGGAAGGGAGTCTGGTGAGGAGGGACAGACACGGAACAGGGCAGAGTATCTTGAATGGGAGTGGAGATCTGATCACAGCTCAGATGATCCTGGAGAATTTGTCCTTATCTGGGAACCCAGGAATCTACTGCTATGTAAGAGATTATCCCCCAGCTTAAAAGCAATGACTGTTTTACATAGGCCAGGAATTGGTTGACTTCTCTGCCATATGTCGAGTTGAACGGGGTCACTTCATGGCATTCAGCTGGTGACTGGCTTCACCTGGAGGAGCCAGAGGCTTTGGCCACGTGGCTGGGGCCTTGGCAGGCATGGCTGGGCCGTTTCCCTTTCCGTGAAGTCCCAGGGCCTCTGCACCAGGCTTCTCAAGCAAGGTGCTCGGATTTCTTAGGTAATGGGGCCAGGCTCCGGGAGGTCAAGGCAGAGGCTCCCAGTTCTTTTAAAAGCCAGGGCCAGATCCAGCATAGATTCACTTCCACAGTCCTCATTCTCCTTGTTAAGCACAGGCCAGCCAGAGCCACGGGGAGCAGTCGGGGGAGGACAAACAGCCCCACCTCTCCTTAGGAAGCCTGTCAAAGAATTTGCCCCCATCTCAATTTTGTCATATCCAATTACATTATCTCTGTGTGTGTGTTTACACATTAAAAGCATATTTTCTAAGTACTTGAGGGCTGCTCATGTAATCTTGCTGTGGGTACCTTACTCTCTTACAAACTAAAAATGAAGTCATTCTCTCCCTTGACTTCCAAAGTGTTGCCCTGAGCATATCTGGCACCCACGTCAACCTTAGTCAGGTAAGGCAATACTCAGTACTGTAGGGAGGCAAGCCGAGTTCCCCCATCAGAACTGTGTCTCTGCTGGCCTGGGGGCTGCAGATCCAGGCTCACACCCCCCACACCTGGAGGAGGAAAGAGCCGGAACACTAATTGCTGTGGTATTTTGAGGCACAAGCTTTCTGCAGGAAATCCTGTTTCCCACCCTCAGTTTTCCTGGCCCCACCCTCAGCTTCTGACTCTGCGGGAGCGGTGACAAGGATCACTGGCACCCGGTCAGGAGGTAGTGTTCCACTCTCCCTGACCTGAGGCACATTTTCAATTCCTGCAGGACAGCCACAGACACAGCAGCTGTATTCTAGCATCAGAATAGTCCCTCCCCAGAAACATCAAGGCAGGGATACAGAGCGCCTGTGAAATACAGAGTAGAAGTTTAGAAAGCAGTAGTGATGAGCCGCAAGACCAATTACCCTAGGGTTGGAGTGGAGTGGGGTGGGCAGTTAAGTATGCAAGGGGCTTGGAGCCATTAAGATTTGGGTATTAAAACTCAGTCTGTCCTTACTGAGTGGTGAAGCCTCAGATGGTTGTGTTATACAGGTAGGATTTTTTTTTTTTTAATGAAGAAACAGTGTTAAAACAAAACATCCACTAACTACTGACGGCCAACTTAGCAAAAGGAAAGGTGAAAACGATGGAAGACATGCAAAATAATCTTCATTCCACTCCATCTACCTTAGTTCTCCGCTTACACAGTTTGTATTTCAGTCCCAGTGGGGAGAGGTAAATCGCAGGTACTCCTGAGCTCCAGTTACAGGCTTTTGTAGAGGTCCTCGGGGCATCCACAGAACAGTCTGGCTTCAGGCTGGAAACTGGGGCTGAACAGCCCAGTCCTTTTTCCCCTTGGGTTCTAAGTGTTTGAACAGTAAGCCTGAAACTTGAGAGGCAAGGACATCTTCATAGAAGCATCATTTGTAATCGTCTTGTGCTAGTTCCTTCCTTTAGTTTACTTCCCAGAAATGTGAATAATATATTTCACCATGAATGGGACTAGTGAGAAGGGAAGAAATTATTAAAGAGAAGCTATTCAATGATCTCATTCAAACTTCAATTTGAATTGTAGCATAACTTAATGTCCTTTAATGAGGTGAAACTTTTAATAGTAGTCATGGATTCTAATGTGTTTAAAGCAATACTATGTTTATTTTTTTCTTTTCCTACTTTTCTCCTTTTTAAGATGATTTTTTTTTCATAAAGGTAAAAGCAATTTGTACTATTTAGATCTACTATTTGAGGACAACTATAGCACTGAGAAGAGAAAAAATTTCTTAAAAGTCATCTTTAAAATGATATGATTAAATGTTTCAAGAGAAGACACATTGAGATACTGCAAATATGTGTGCAGCCTTATACAATGTATATGTGTAACTATATGTATATACATTTTATAGGAAAGAAAAATATTAATAATCACTTTAATTACCTCTTTTTCTGAGACTAAATCTCTCAGATAACATGATGAAAACTTAATCTAGCTTCTGAAGTAAAAATAAAAACCAAGGAACATATTGCAATGAAAGATCATGCGTCATTGTGCAGATAGAAATTCAACACATAGACCATCCCTAAATCGTTACAAATTTTCCACCTTTATTGAGATGTAATTGACATATAACAGTATAAGTCTAAGGCAATGACTTGATACATGTATATATTGTGAAATGATTACCACAGTAAGGTTAGTTAATACTTGTATCACCTCACATAATTACCATTTTGTGTGTGTATGGTGAGAACATTCTACAAAACCTTCCATAATATATGCCTTATTCTCCTGATGTGGACTTAGAACCACCGTTCTGAATGACGTAAGAGCCACTGGAGCGGGAGCTTATTCCAGCCATGGGTGTAGAGAAACACCTGGACCAGCTTCATAGGTAGGATTTCCACCACCATGTGCAGGTGGGCTGAGGGACTCCCACTGTGAAACAGTGCACCCCCTTTAGCAGCTGTAAACCCCAGGTTCCTCTCAGCAAGGCTGCTGCCTGGAGGGACTTAATAAGCCTCCCCTGCGTTCCCACTTTTGCTCAGGTGGAAGGCCCTGGCAGGAGGGTGTGTAGGTCATAGGATGGAAATCAGCATTATCTACTCCACCACAGCACTGAGACTCAAGGCTCAGAGTGCTAGCGTAAGGGGTAGAAAAGACATGAGCGCTAGGACCCAGCCACAGAAGAAGAGTTCACAGACCAGAGGGGCTGACATTGCCAGGGAGCTGGCTCAGAGCTACAGGCTGAGGACAAATTGCCGGGTGGTCTGGTTCAACATGAGCTCTGCTTCCAGAGGTGTGGGGTGAGCCCTGAAACCTGCACTCCTCCTGAGCACGCTGATGCTGATCCTACAACAAGCGTGGCTCTAGGGCACCTGGTAATTTCAGTGCAGTTTCTGTTTTTAAGCAGGCACTTTTAAAATTGGAAAACATAATTAGATATTCCCATGAAATGGATCTCATTATTCTAGGGACTAAAAATATTGGGATAGATAAGGGGATGGGAGGGCGGATTCCCTGTGGTCCAGGGGTTAGAACTCCAAGCTCTCAATGCCAAGGTCCTGGGTTCCATCCCTGGTGGAGAACTAAGATTCCACAAGCCATGTGGTGTGACCAAAAAAAAAAAAAAAACGCCCCTAAAATCCTATGGGACTTCCCTGGTGGTCCAGTTGTTGGGACTTTGCCTTCCAATGCCAGAGACTCAGGTTTGATCCCTGATCTAGGAGGTAAGATCCCATATGCCTCCTGGCCAAGAAACCAAAACATAAAACAGAAAGAATATCATAATAAATTCAATAAAAACTTTAAAAATGGTCTGCATCCCACCCCCCCCAAAAAAGCAAGGGAACTGATAGTGGAGGGAGTGGACAGTGGAGGGTAGAGACTTACCAATAGTTCTTCTGGATCCAGCAGTACATAAATCTTAGGGCATGCATCTTCTAGTTATCAAGGCTACACATGTCTCAGGTGCCCTGTGTTTTTATATTGTTGTTATTATTTATTATCATTATTATAGCATCACAGTAATTCAGTTCAGTTCAGTTCAGTTCAGTTCAGTCGCTCAGTCGTGTCTGACTCTTTGCGACCTCATGAATCGCAGCATGCCAGGCCTCCCTGTCCATCACCAACTCCCGGAGTTCACCCAGACTCACATCCATCGAGTCAGTGATGCCATCCAGCCATCTCACCCTCTGTCGTCCTCTTTTCTTCCTGCCCCGAATCCCTCCCAGCATCAGAGTCTTTTCCAATGAGTCAACTCTTCGCATGAGGTGGCCAAAGTACTGGAGTTTCGGCTTTCGCATCATTCCTTCCAAAGAAATCCCAGGGCTGATCTCCTTCAGAATGGACTGGTTGGATCTCCTTGCAGTCCAATCACAGTAATTTGAAGTAATTAAATAACATGGAAAGGGGTGGTGTAGTAAGATAGCTCCCTGTTTGCCATTTGCATGACCTTGGACAAATCTCTTACCCTCTCTGAGTTTCTGTTTTTTCTTCTGTAAAATGGCAAGAAAAATTATGCCTCTCTCACTGACTTGTGAGAATGAACTGCAATTAGAATATGAGGTTAAAGAATAAATGAACTATTCAGATATTAATTGTTGATACTGCTCTTATCAACAGTTACATTGCATGGACCCGGTTGTCCTGAATGCACTTAGGTATGTTTTCCTGGGGCCTGCCTGTGTGCATGCTCAGTTGTATCTGACTCATTGTGACCCCATGTACTGTAGCCCTGCAGGCTCCTCTGTCCATGGGGTTTTCTAGGCAAGAATACTGGGATGGGTTGCCATGCCCTCCTCCAGGGGATCTTCCAGACCCAGGGATCGATCCTACGTCTCCTACATTGGCAGGCAGATTCATTATCACAAAGCCACCTGGGAAGCCCTGGGGCAAGCAATGAGAAATTAAGTCCCTTCTCTTTAAATACGAATTCTCAAAATCAGTCAGAACAGGGGAATTACTGGAATAAACTGAGCAATTTGCCTGAGTCAAACAGGGAACTATTGATACTTCTAAGGACTCAGAGAGCCTTTGAGAATTAATATCTATACCCTCAGATCTCTGAGGAAGGGAAGGTCTGCCTGGGTTTGAGTGACGGCCTTACTTTTGGCCCCTCGGCAACCAGTGAGGCCACAGGCAGACCTGCCTTCATTGTGCTAGCAGCTGAAGCCCGGTTCATGAGACCTGACTTGTGGTGAAGTCCCGCGCTGTGCTGCTGGTACAGGTGAAAATAAATGATGTTGTTAGCAGAGGATAGGAAAGAATATTTAGGAACCGGTGAGAAACTGAAGACTCCCAACTCTGAAAGATTTCATCACTTTTTCCTACTGCTTGTTGAACTTCAGGATGGAAGGGAGGAAGGGCAGGGAATTCAGATCTAATTAAAGTATTCTATGAGTCAGTTCTAGATACTATTATCCTATTTAATTCTCAAACAACATTATGGGTTAGATAAAATTTCCACTGTTTCAGAATTGAGTAGACTACAGCTCAGAGAGGTTAAATTGCATGTTTATATAAGCTCACATAGCTCACAAAGAATGAGGTTGAGACACAAACCCAGGTCTGGCCAGACTCCAAAGCCTACAGTTTTTCCATCCTATCTTGCCGCTTCCTGAAAAAGACAATTTGGGAGATGTTCATGTTGCTATACAAATGGTGTCAACATAGTTTGTGGGTTTCTGAAAAAATTGTTTTACTTAAGGCAATTGTTCTCAAACTTTAGCAGGCATCAGAATCTCCTACAGATCTGGTTAAAACACAAGTTGCTGGTCTCTCTCCCAGTTTCTGGATCAGTCTGACTGTGGTGAGGTCACAGAGTTTGCTTTTCTAACAAGCTCCCAAGGGATCCCAATGCTGCTGTTCCGAGGACCACACTTTGAGAACTGCTCACTTATGGCAGTATTTCTCCAAAGTGGCTGTGTATCAAAATCACATTGGCAGGGGGTGCTTTAAGAATCCCAGTGACCAACCTGCATCCCATACCAATTACATCAGAATTCTTTTTAGGGGTAGGTAGTACCAAGGCATCAGTATTTTTTTTTTTTTTTTTAATTCTCCAGGTGATTCAAATGGCCAGGCAAGTTTGAGAGACTGTGTCTAAAGATACTGATGTGATGAGCCAATCAGTGATACAGGTGAATGGGTGGCCTGGAGCATTTGTGGAATGCAAGAGGGTTGTTGTTCTTACAGGATAGGGAGGGGAAGAGGAACTGGGTTTTGTTTATTTTTTTGGCAGTGGCGGAGGACTTCTTGGGTGGAGAAACTCACTCAAAGTCCACAAACGGGAAGGTCAATCAGGAAGTTT
Source organism: Bison bison bison (assembly GCF_000754665.1). Taxonomy (NCBI): domain Eukaryota; kingdom Metazoa; phylum Chordata; class Mammalia; order Artiodactyla; family Bovidae; genus Bison; species Bison bison. Next base: position 5,410,803 of record NW_011494690.1, on the reverse strand, counting down.
CCATTCTGTCATATTTTCTGTTTCCTATTCTATGTCAGAGATAATCTGCTAACTTTCTCCAGTCTCTGTGAGTGGCTTCTTTTCTTTCCTGCTTTCAGGGTAGAGCCTGTGATTTAGAAGAAACAGAATACAAATCAAACCTAAGTGTGGTCTACAACTCATAAAATAAAAATAAGCAAACTTGATTATGCTGATGCCATGCGGTTCAATGTGACAACACCCCAAACTTTGTGGTATATTCAGAATCATCAGTGTATGTTGTTTATTTTTTTTTCCAGTCCACCAAGCCTTCTTAGCTACATTGCTTCCCTGCTTTTTCACCCATGTATCAGAAGCTTATAGGTGCTTAATTTTTAATAAATGAGATATTGATTTGTTTCACAAAATGCTGTAGCAGGCAAACCTTAATTGGTTCCTAAATATCCACTTGGGCTTCCCAGGTGACTCCATGGTAGAGAATCTACCTGCCAATACAGGACATGGGTGCGATCCCTGGGTCAGGAAGATCCCCTGGAGAAGGAAATGGCAAGCCAGTCCAGCATTCTTGTCTGAGAAATCCCATGGACAGAGCAGCCTGGCGGGCTATAGTTCATGGAGTCACAAAAGAGTCAGAAGTGACGTAGTGACTAAGCAACAATGAAAACAAAGACCCACGTTATAAAAAAAAGCCATTAGACCCCACAATTACACTCTGATTTTTTTTTCTTTCCAACTTCAGAAGACATTATAAAGAATTCCCACCAACACGACCTCCTTCAGAATTGTTCAGGATTCTTAACAACAGAAGCAGATGCAAACTATTATATATAGGATGGATAAATAACAAGGTCCAACTGTATAGCAGGGGGAACTATATCAATATCCTGTGATAAACCATAATGGAAAGGAATGTGAAAAGGAATGTATATATGTTTGTATCGGAAGCACTTTACTCCTCAGCAGAAATTAACACAATATTGTAAATCAACTATACTTCAATAAAATAAAATAATTAATATTTTATTAAAAGTAAAATATTCTTCAAAACAATAAATAAAATGTCTCTTCTGAGACCTTTCTCTCACTCTCAGAGGAGCTGTTCCATGACAATGACCTCTGGAATCCTGTCATCTCTAGAGTGAATTTTCATATCAGGCACTTTAACTTAGCTTAGGGTCTCAGAGTTGCTCAAGAGCACACACTGGGGGAGGGGTGGGGAGCAGCAGTTTTCTGGGGAATGTAGGAGTCAAGTGCTTCCTGCTGATCAAGGAAAGGGGTGAGGTTTCTGAATATAAAGGGATTACTAGTGCCTTGTGGCCAGCCTGCTTGAGCAGGATCTTTATGAGATATCTATAAAATCACATCCTCACTCTGCAGCTTACTGAACTGCCTCACTGGTTGAGAACACAGAAGGGAGATGGAGGAGGAGGCGGAGTTGGAGGGTAGGAAAGATCATCCGAACATGATATTCCGGAGTATGCAACTGTATCTTTGTGCCAGATAATTAAACATTAACCCATAACACGAAAATTTAAACACGTGGTTAATAAACTAATGCATGAGGTCATCAGGCTAAACAGAAAAGCCAATTTGTAGTTACATCCTGGGTCCTGGGGCTAAACCTTTGGGTTCTGAGACATGGACTGAAATGTTCATTTTTCAAAATATGGTAAAACTCAGGACTGAATGCCACCAGTAAGGATTAAACAGCTTATGAACAAGAACTCAAGAAGACCCATATTCACACTGCAGGACTAAGTGGCCTTCAGTTCAGTTCAGTCGCTCAGTGGTGTCTGACTCTTTGCGACCCCATGAATCGCATCACACCAGGCCTCCCTGTCCATCACCAACTCAGACTCACATCCATTGAGTCGGTGATGCCATCCAGCCATCTCATCCTCTGTAGCCCCCAATCCCTCCCAGCATCAGAGTCTTTTCCAATGAGTCAACTCTTCGCATGAAGTGGCCAAAGTACTGGAGTTTCAGCTTTAGCATCATTCCTTCCAAAGAAATCCCAGGGCTGATCTCCTTCAGAATGGACGGGTTGGATCTCCTTGCAGTCCAAGGGACTCTCAAGAGTCTTCTCCAACACCACAGTTCAAAAGCATCAATTCTTCGGTGCTCAGCTTTCTTCACAGTTCAACTCTCACATCCATACATGACCACTGGAGAAACCATAACCTTGACTAGACGAACCTTTGTTG
>NW_011494690.1:5405395-5408520 GCF_000754665.1 Bison bison bison | reverse complement strand
ACTTTCCTTCCAAGGAGTAAGCGTCTTATAATTTCATGGCTGCAGTCACCATCTGCAGTGATTTTGGAGCCCAAAAAAATACAGTCTGACACTGTTTCCCCATCTATTTCCCATGAAGTGATGGGACCAGATGCCATGCCATTCCCAACCAAATGCCCTCTAGTTGTCCTGAAGAGATCAGTGCTGGCATTTGGTGGTGGGGTAAACCTAGTTGTCTAGTTACTACTTCCTTAATTTGATTACAGTTTTCCCCTAGTTTGGCCCACCTGTCATAGTAGTGGTTACCCTGTCAAAAGGAATTACTGTATATCATGCAAAGATTCGGTGTGGGCAGCATTTGGTGCAGTGCAAATCAGCAAGGACGATGCACATTACCTCAAGCAGAATCTAAATGAGATGACATAGGCTGATCTCATCAAGCCAGCGAACCCTAATTCAGCAAATCACTAAGTAATTACTATGCCCTGGTAGGTGAAGCAAATCTGATTGTCTTTGTTTTCTCTAAACACATATATACACGTATATTTATTTTGGGAAAAAAGATAGCAGTCAGTGGTAGAAAAACAAACAAACAGAAGCAATACAAAGTAAAAAACATTAAGTAAGAAAATCAAGTTAAGGTGCCCCAACAGAAATAGTCTCTAACAGGGGTATCAGGGAACTTTGGGGAACACCATTCCAGAAATTTATTGACAAATAGAAGAAAGGAGGTTGGGAGATAAGTTTCACAAAAGTGAAGTTACTATACAAGCTAATTTTTATTAACTATTTTAAGCTTAATTTACATAAATGTTAGCAGGATTGTTGTTGTGTAGTTGAAAATTGTATCCAATTCTTTGCAACCTCATGGACTGCAGCAGGCCAGGCTTCCCTGTCCATCACCAGCTCCTGGAGCTTGCTCAAACTCATGTCCATTGAGTTGGTGATGCCCTCCAACCATGTTATCCTATGTCACCCCCGTCTCCTCCTGCCTTCAATCTTTACCAGCATCAGGGTCTTTTCCAACATGTTGGCTCTTCACATCAGGTGGCCAAATAACCATGATAAATAACCAAATAAAACAAAACATAACTGATCTTTAGATAAAATTTTTAACATTTCTAAAAGATGCCTAAAATTTGGAAGTAAAGATTATGTATAACATTAAGAGACTGAAAATCATTTAAAAGGAAAAAGACTTCCTATTCTGACTTTAAACAATGTTTATTAATGTTTTATTATAAACTGTAAGGAAATTAGCATCCTACTCTTTCTCTCCATCTCATGATTGTTATTATGATTGTTATTATTATGCTATTCAGTCTTGCCCTACCATTTGTGAGGTCTGTGGCAAGAATAAAACAAAAACTCACTTACCCTATTCCTAAATATTTGTTACACATGCTAACTGGTTCCAAATAGGAAAAGGAGTACGTCAAGGCTGTATATTGTCACCCTGCTTATTTAACTTATATGCAGAGTACATCATGAGAAACACTGGGCTGGAAGAAGCACAAGCTGGAATCAAGATTGCAGGGAGAAATATCAATAACCTCAGATATGCAGATGACACCACCCTTACGGCAGAAACCAAACAGGAACTGAAGAGTCTCTTGATGAAAGTGGAAGAGGAGAGTGAAAAAGTTGGCTTAAAGCTCAACATTCAGAAAATGAAGATCATGGCATCTGGTCCCATCACTTCATGGCAAATAGATGGGGAAACAGTGGAAACAGTGTCTGACTTTATTTTTCTGAGCTCCAAAATCACTGCAGATGGTGACTGAACCAATTAAAAGACGCTTATTCCTTGAAAGAAAAGTTATGACCAACCTAGACAACATATTGAAAAACAGAGACATTACTTTACCAACAAAGGTCCATCTAGTCAAGAATATGGTTTTTCCAGTGGTCATATATGGATGTGAGAGTTGGACTATAAAGAAAGCTGAGCACAGAAGAATTGATGCTTTTGAACTGTGCTGTTGGAGAAGACTCTTGCAAGTCCCTTGGACTGCAAGGAGATCCAGCCAATCCATCCTAAAGGAGATCAGTCCTGGGTGTTCATTGGTAGGACTGATTTTGAAGTTGCAACTCCAATACTTTGGGCCCCTGATGCGAAGAGCTGACTCATTTGAAAAGACTCTGACACTGGGAAAGATTGAGGGCAGGAGGAGAAGGGGATGACAGATGATGAGATGGCTGGATGGCATCACCGACTCAATGGACAAGAGTTTGAGTGAACTCTGGGAGTTGGTCATGGACAGGGAGGTGTGCTGCGGTTCATGGGGTTGCAGAGAGTTGGACACGACTGAGCGACTGAACTGAACTGAACTGTTAAATGAAATTCTCTCTAACTTCCTATCCTGACAAATATACCTTCATAATAACGAATTTCTGGAAAACAGAATGGCAATCCACTCCAACATCCTTGCCTGGAGAATCCCATGGATGGAGGAGCCTGGCGGGCTACATTCCATGGGATCGCAAAGTCGGACACAACTGAGCCACTAACACTACTACACTAATAATGAATTGGAAACTACGTAAAACTGTAGTTATTAATATGGCTAAAAGTTGGGAAATATCGTAGAAAATAGAATATAATTATTTTTGCTCCTACTGATGTGTTTTGATGTTTAAATGAGTAATAAAATATATCTTACAAAGCATTGTGGACTTACTTTTATAATTAAGCCAAATCACATATTATGTTTATATAATTGATACTTTTATATAAATTGTGTTATACTAATAGTGTGAGATGAAGAATTAAACATAAAATGTAGTTTCATATAATATATGAACATATTTGAACCAAAAGTGTAAATTAAGATAAACATAAAGATACAAGTCAAAATTATTTTTCATGTGAATTTTTCACATGTGTGGTCAATTGTAATTTATCACTAAATGTTGTGAATGGAGAAGTTAAGTTCACTTAAATATTTTTTCTTGTAATTATGATTTGCTTGGATGCCATCTCTGTGAAAAATTCTGAAAGAGATGGGAATACCAGACCACCTGATCTGCCTCTTGAGAAATTTGTATGCAGGTCAGGAAGCAACAGTTAGAACTGGACATGGACAACAGACTGGTTCCAAATAGGAAAAGGAGTTCGTCAAGGCTGTATATTGTCACCCTGATTA
>NW_011494690.1:5363613-5405295 GCF_000754665.1 Bison bison bison | reverse complement strand
GACTTGATGGATGTGAGTCTGAGTGAACTCCGGGAGTTGGTGATGGACAGGGAGGCCTGGCATGCTGCAATTCATGGGGTCGCAAAGAGTCGGACACTAATGAGCAACTGATCTGATCTGATCTGGATGCAATGAGTTTCTTTTTTCAAAATTTTATCATGAGTTACTTTGTTGTAGATCACTTTGTATCAGTTTTGCTGCTGACACAGTTGTTTTTATTACATCTCTGAATATTTTAAGATTCCATTTGTTTTGTATCACATATGAGAGACTCTGTAGCATAGCATGCCTAGTTGCTTCAGTCACGTCTGACTCTTTGTGACCCCCTGGGCTGCAGCCCACTAAGCTCCTCTGTCCAAGGGAGTTTCCTGGCAAGAATACTGAAGAGATCTAGATGTCCATTGGCAGACGAATGGATAAGAAAGCTGTGGTAGATATACACAATGGAATATTACTCAGCTATTAAAAAGAATGCATTTGAATCAGTTCTAATGAGGTGGATGAAACTGGAGCCTAATACACAGAGTGAAGTAAGTCAGAAAGAAAAACACCGATACAGCATAATAATGCATGTATATGGAATTTAGAAAGATGGTAACAATGACCCTATATGCGAGACAGCAGAAGAGACACAGATGTAAAGAACAGATTTTTGGACTCTGTGGGAGAAGGCAAGGGTGGGATGATTGGAAAGAATAACTTTAAAACATGTATATTACCTAATGTGAAATAGATCGCCAGTCCAGGTTTGATGCATGAGATGGGGCGCTCAGGGCTGGTGCACAGGGATGACCCTGAGGGATGGGATGGGGAGGGAGGTAGGAGGGGGTTACAGGATGGGGGACACGTGTACACTGGTGGCTGATTCATGTGAATGTATAGCAAAAACCACTACAATATGTAAAGTAATTGGCCTCCAATTAAAATCAATAAATTAATTGATTTAAAAAGAAAAAGGAATACTGAAGAGGGCTGCCATGCCCTCCTCCAGGGGATCTTCCCGACCCAGGGATCAGACCCACGTGTCCTGGGTCTCCTGCATTGCAGTCAGGCTCTTTACCGCTGAGCCACTAGGGAAGAACAGCAGTTGAGAACATTTGAGACTGCAGGTTTCCAATCTAAGCTGTGTCGCCTATCTTCTAAGTTCCTTGCTTTCCTCACCTATTGTGTTAGTCTGTTTAGGCTGCCATAACACATTATCACAGACTAGGTTAGGTGCCTTAAACAACAGAAATTTATTGGCTCACAGTCCTGGAAGCTAGAAGTCCAATATTAAGATACCAACAGGCTTGATTCCTTCTGAGCCTTCTGAAGGCTGTGCAGGTTAGCTTGCAGATGACTGTCTTCTCACTGCATGCTCACCAGGCAGAGTGAGAAAAACAGAGAGCTGGAGAGAGAGAGAAAAAGAGAGGGAGAGAGAGGGAGACAGTGAGCTTTCTGGGGTCTCTTCTTAATGGGTACTAATCTTATTAGATCAGGGCCTCACCCTCACAATCTCATTTAACCTTAAGAACTCCCTTAGAGGCTTCATCTCTAGATATGGCCACTCTAGGGAGGGGTTGCGGGTAGAGTTTCATATATAAATTTGGGTGGGGGAACACAAGTGTTCTATCTTAATGCCCATGAAATGGAGACCTAGTTTATACAGCTTTTATAAAAATTAAATGAGTTAATAAAAGCCTTAGAAAATGTCTGACATTTAGTAAACATTATATAAATATTAGCATTAATATTATTCATGAACACCATCTGTATATTTGTAATGCTGCTGCTACTAAGTCCTTTCAGTCATGTCTGATTCTTTGCGACCCTATGGACTGTAGCCTGCCAGGCTCCTCTGTCCATAGGATTCTCCAGGCAAGAATATTGGAGTGGGTTGCCATGCCCTTCTCATGGTTTAATAACAGAAATGATTTCAGAGCTCTGCTCTGTCACTTAGTAGCTATGCGACATTTTTGTTATTATAGAATGGGCAAGCAATATGACTGAGCAACTGAACTGAGGCAATATCATTCTAATATGGAGATAAGTGCAACATATATCCTGGAGATGATTGAAGCAAGTTTAATGTAAAGCCTGTACCAATTTGCAGATTTCTAATAGAGTCTAAGAATATCTAAATGTGGAGTCACATTCATGTTTTCCTGCAAGCAGAAGGGAAACTGGAGTCTTCTGTGAGCCAGAACTCCCACTTTTCCCCTTCAAAACAAGATCATATCAGGTGGACATATTAAAAGCTACACTCTCATTCCCTAAGTCACTGACTGGAGGGAGACTTTCCTGTCTATACATGTTACTTTCTTTTCAGAACTTGGGTTTTGGGCACCACCTATCAGCCTCAAGACCAGATAAAGTTCACTTGATCACATATCTGGCTTGTGCATTCCTTTCTCAGGCAGTGCCAGCCACAGGCATAGTTTTGAATCCTCCCTTCTCAGTGTCTTCCCCTCTCCAGCACCCAGCTCCCTCCCAGCACGTGCCACTTCTGTTTTCTCTCCTCCAGGTCTTGTTTGCAGCTAGCTGTCATTTAGTTGTCAACAAATTTCTAGAGAGGTATTACCTGATGGAGTATTCTTATCTCACTTTGGGGAATGACATTTTAATAGGGCATACTTAAGGCAAAGACATACCCAAAGACATTTAATACCCAAAGAAATACACCCTAAACAGTGACTTTCAAGCCTCATGGGTAAAAAGGGTGCTGGATAAGGTCAGAAAGAGACTTTTGTGATTAAGAGGACTTAATATTTGCTCATCAAATCACTGCTCACAGGGCAAGTCTGCTTTGGGAGTTCAGTCTTTGTTCTCTTCCCGCCTCTCCTTCCAGGCTTAACTTCTAAACCTGTGGCTCCCACTCCATGTCTTCTCCAGAGTCCCTTCCAGCACTCCTATGTAGCTATTCAGAGTTATTCATGCCTTCCCCTGAAAAATGCCGTTCCTTCCTGTCTCTCTGCCTTCATCTAAGCTGCGCATTTTGTGGAGGTGTCTTCCTTACCCTTCTTCTTTCTCCCTTTCCTGAATTTCAAAATTTGGTCAGCATCTAAACCCCAGAATAAATATCTCCTCACCTACAAGGACTTCCCCTAAATTCTCCAGGGCAAGCTCATGATATCTGACTCCCAGGATCCCCCCGGGTCCCCTGAAGACCTTGAATGGAGCATCTGCTGTGAAGTGTTTAGTGCACTGTGCCTTCCTGAAGGCAGTGGCTGAGTCCTAGTTGACTTGATCTATTGGCTCCCAGCACAAGCTTTGCCTTCTGGTGCCCAATAGAAGTCTCACTGGTTATTACTGTTGTCTGTTTGTTTGTTTTTTTTAACGCTACTTACAGTTTCTGCCGTGAACCAGTTCTACATTGTTATTGTTTAGTTGCTCTTTGCTGCCCCAAAGACTGTACTGCGCCAGGCCTCCCTGTCCCTCCCCATCGCCAGAAGTTTGCCCAAGTTCACGTCCATTGAGTCAGTGATGCTATCCAACCATCCCAACCTCTGCCTCCCTCTAACTCTATGCTCTTGATTAAATTATTTCTCTGGGCCTCAGTTTTCTCCATTTAAAAATGAGTAAGTTGTATTGATAACTATTAGCAACATGCAAATCAAAACTACAATGAGATATCACCTCATACCAGCCAGAATGGCTATCATGAAAAATTCTACAAACAATAAGTGCTGGAGAGGGTGTGGAGAGAAGGGAACCCTCCTTCACTGTTGATGGGAATGTAAACTTATACAGCCACTGTGGAGAACAGTATGAATGTTCCTTAAAAAGCTAAAAATAGTTGACTATTGATTGCATATGACCCTGCAACACCACTTCTGGGCATATATCTGGAGAAACATATGATCTGAAAGAGTACATGCACCTTAATATTCATAGCAGCATTGTTTACAGTAGCCAAGACTTGGGAGCAACCTAAGTTTGTTCACTGACAGAGGAATGAATAAAGATGTGAGATATATATATATATGAATATCACTCAGCCATTAAAAAGAATGAAATAATGCCATTTGCAGCAATGTGGATGGACCTAGAGAGTGTCATACTGAGCGAAATAAGTCAGACAGAGAAGGAAAAATATCATATGATAACTCTTATATATGGAATCTAAAAAGAAATGATACAAATGAGCTTACTTGCAAAACAGAAACAGACCCACAGACTTCAAGAAGGAGCTTATTGTTGCCAGAGGGAAGGATGGGAGGAAGGGATAGTTAGGGGATTGACACTGCTATATTTAAAATGGATAACCAACAAGGACTTACATATAGTACATACTTACATCCAGACCTACATTCAGCACATGGAACTCTGCTCAATGTTATGTGGCAGCCTGGATGGGAAGGGGGTTTATAGGAGACTGGGTCCATGCATATGTAAAAGCTGACTCCCTTTGCTGCTCACCTGAAACTGTCACAACTTGTTTATTAATCGGCTATACCCCAATATAAAATAAAAAGTTTTTAAAAATGAATAAGTTGGGAAAAACTTATCCTTTAGGCTTTAGCCTTTCACAACAATAAAATTCTATGATACAGCATCATGGCTGAAGCTCACCAAAACAAAAACTATTTTGTTGTTTTTTTTTTTTAACTATTTTCTTAATAAGTTTGTTTTCCAGAGAACTTTCGACATGTGTTTGCGCAAATAAATATTGCCATGTCCACAGATTCATTTGGCCTGGAACCACAAGCTCACATACCAAAGAGAACCGAGATGCAACATGAGAAAAATACTTTCAATCTGTCAAAGTAGGAGTGTACCACTCCCCATTTTCATTCCAAGAGTACCAGCCATTGTTGCCCTGTCTCTCTGCAGACTGGCAGCTCTGGATGGCTTCTCCGGGAAGCACAAGGGTCAGGGACGGCTGCCAAGGCATCAAGAGATAGCATCACACCTGTCCTTCTTGTCGACTCTGCCTGGATTATTACAAATGAAATGCAGGAGAACCCTCAAAGGGAATGTGAGGCTTGGGAGGGACTTCGCTTTCTGACAGTCACCAGAGAAAGAAATCAAGACAAACGTACTCCTCTGATGGTTTCACTTGGTTGCCTGTTCTGTTCAGCCTTGAAGGGTCTGAGCAAAGGCCCATGTCCCGGATAATGACAACAGACCTGCTTTTTTTCTCTCTGCCCACTTTGTAACTTTCTTCTCTTTTATGCACTCACCCTCTGCTCTTGTGGTAGATGCTATGGGGGCTGGGCCAGCCCCCTTTAACCAGCTGATGCCCTGATCCCACTTGCTGTGTTAATGACTCATAGCTGCCCTCTTCTCCGGTGACCCACCCTCAGAGGACCGGAGCTGTCTTGCCCAAGAAAATACACTCCCTGGAGGCCTACAGCCAGCACCTGATATACACGGGCATATAGAAAGCTGACCTCCTTGCCTAAAAGGGGACAATTGTTCTGCATGGCATGTGCTCCAGAACCTTCTCCCATAGATCAGACCAAGGCAGGGCCTTACCAAAGCACACCCTCACTAAGCTTCTCTGCCTGCCCTACCCTGTGTCAGGCTGTGCTTCTAAGGAACTTGACCTGATTCAGCCCATCTCTCCTGGGACTTTCCATAGAACTCTTTTCTAGAAAAGCCAGTCTAAATGGTAGCTAGACTGCTTTGCTGCACGGCTGCTCTTTGGAGGCTATATACCATCCTAACAAATGCACTCTGTGGTTCATTTATATTTAATGGGCTAGTGGGTCTCCAATAGTAACATTTTCAGATCCCTGGGGAGGAGGAAATGAGGCTCGTGGTGTTATAGTGGAGGACTGGCTTGGGATAAATGGAACTGAATCCAGCTCCACTCCCAACAGTCATCTTGACCAGAGGTCAGTTGGTTTGGCTCTCGGGTCTCAATTTACTTCTCTATCAAGTGGAGAGAGGAAAACATGAGCCCAAACGCCCCTTCCTGTTCTGCTTCTCCAAGGGTTTATGATTCACACACTCTTCTTTCTGTTTCTATCTGGAAGGAACATACAGGAAGATATACACATGCAGGAAGAGATATGTGGATGGGGTCGACCTTAAACTCAGTTATTCTTTCCTAGGTCCCAAGCAGAGAATCCACACATATATTTAGTGATATTTATTCAGCACTCAGTGCTTTCAAATAATTGGTTTGAATAACATGGTCTAAAGTGAAAGAAAGTGTTAGTTGCTCAATCATGTCTGACTCTTTTCAATCCCATGGACTGTAGCCCGCCAGGCTCTTCTGTCCATGGGATTTCCTAGGCAAGAATATTGGAGTGACTTGCCATTTTCTTCTTCAGGGGATCTTCCTGACCCAGGGATCATACTTAGGTCTCCTGCATTGCAGGCAGATTATTTACTGTCTGAGCTGCCTGGGAAGCCCATGGTCTAAGCATCTACTTTTTGGGGACAAACTAGCAGCAGGACTCCCTCATTTCACTCTGGCAACCATTCAACATCTTCTCTTCTTGGCTGTGCATTAACAAAACTACATGAGAGCCTATTGGAAAAGGCGAAACCTGCTTGGATCAACACAGGACTCATTTGTAAAAAAGGAGGGCTCTTATCGAGTCTGTCATAGACCATAGCATTCACTTTAAGAGAGTTCAAGGGACTTCCCTCAAGTCCAGTGGTTAAGACTCAGCACTTCCATTGCAGGGGTGCTGGTTCAATCCCTGTTCAGGGAACTAAGATCCTACATGGCATGCGGCATGGCCAGGAAAAAAAAAAAAAAGTAGGGAGTTCACTGGTTTTCTCTTTTCTTTGGATTTTCCATAATGCTTTCACATTCATTTCTTCATCTGTCCTTACTGACTTTGTAACATCCTGCCTTGTTACTACATGTTATTTGTAACAATCTTCTATTTGGAGAGCAAGGAAAATAAGGAAGGGTGTGGTTATACGACCTGATTTTCTTGTCACAGGGCATTAGTATCTAAAACAGTCCTAGGGCCCAGTTCTCAGGCTCTGAGTCACCTGAATTACTACCAAATCACACTGCCTTTCTTAAGAGCTTAGAGTTTGCCCAAGTGTTCTCAAAGGAGCTCACAGTTCCTTGAAAGGTGGATAATTGTTATGCAAAAAGGAGTGGTCTGTGATGAAGTTAAGTATGGGAAAGCCTAGCTTAAGCAGGCTGCTTTAGAGTAAGACACCTTGGAGCCTTTCTGCTCCTTAAGTGTTCCAAGGCAAGGCAATGCACGTACAGTTCCAAATACACTTAACCATACAGACCTTTACTTCCAGATAATTTTGCGTGTTGGAAAGCACTCTGAGAAGTCATACACATTGATGTACATGATACCCACATTTTGGATATTTGGTTGATTCCTGGTGTCAAGTAGGCATAACTACTATTCAAATAATTTCAGTGCCCAGTAACCTATTGTCTTGGTTGTATGTGTTTATTTTAGTAATGTGCATGCTTATGTGTTGGCAAGCCTCACTTGGTTGCAATATGATGAGTGTCATCTCTGGTCCTTTGTCTTTGAAAATTTTGTCACTGAGGATTTACCAACCACTCTTGCAGAACTGACTCAGGTCTCACCTTCTCAGTTTCCAGTAGGCCAAATGGGCTTCATGATTTCCAGCCAACCGGACATTCGAGGTATACTGGTTCTGACACAGCTTGTAGTATCTTAATGTTAAACCTTATCCAAGTTGCTTTCTCTTGAGAAGGTCCACAGCCCTCCAAAACATGTTGACAATTATCTATAATTGCAAGGATTCAATTGCCTGCATATAATCAAATTTCACCAGTCCATCATAAAGGAAATCAGTCCTGAATATTCATTGGAAGGATAGATGTTGAAGCTGAAACTCCAATACTTCGGCCACCTAATGCGAGGAACTGACTTATTGGAAAAGGTCCTAATGCTGGGAAAGATTGAAAGTGAGAGAAGGGGACAACAGAGGATGAAATGGTTGGATGGCATCACTGACTAAACCGACATGAGTTTGAGTAAACTCCGGGAGTTGGTGACGGACAGGGAGGCCTGGCGTGCTGCAGTCCATGGGGTCGCAAAGAGTCGGATATGACTGAGCGACTGAACTGAACTCAACTGAACTGAATAGAATTTGGAGGACTCTAATCATGGTCTCCGCATAGACATATCATACTGCTTTCAGTTAAATATGAGGTACCAATGATGGACTCAGTTGATGTATCTCCTCAGTTGGCTCTGCCCCACATACCCGCCGAGTCTTGGATTTTGCTCCTTGGAGAGCTCTGGCTGCTGCCATCCTGTTTCCTATCACCACTGGCAGCAGCCCAGGCCCCATACACAGACCTTGTAAGTTCTATGAAGGCTCCTGGAAGGTCTTCCACATTCTGAGGCACGATGCTGGGAACTGGCCATCTCCCAGCAGGGCTGAGTGACACCAACTGGTGGTATGCGTTTGGGGGCTGAGGGATGGATTGATACCCAGAAAGACAACCCCTGACCAGTAAGAGGCAGGAGGCAGAAAGAAACTGACAGGAAAACGCTGCTCCCGTTCTCTCCTCAACAGACTGTTCTGAGGTGCAGTGGCTCCTCACAGCATCTCCAGAGCCCTTAAAAAATGTTTTTTTAAGTTTATTATTAGCTACTCTGGTTCTTCGTTGTGCTGTACAGACTCCTCATTGTGGTGACTTCTCTTGTCACAAGCGCAGACTCTATAGAGCACAGACTCAGAGGTTGCAGCGCCCGGGTTTAGTTGCTCCATGGCATGTGGTATCTTCCCAGACCAGGAATTGAACCTGTCCATGTTCTCTGCATTGACAGGCAGATTCTTAACCACTGGGCCACCAGGGCAGCCCCTCTGCCGAGCCCTGGGGGCAGCAGTTGTGCTTTCTTGTGGAGCTGTGGCTGCTTCAGAAGCCCCTGCCTTTGACTTGCTTGCTTTGTCTGCTTCACTTGCCTCACTGTCTGTGGCTGGACCTGTATCCCCGTATTGAAGCCTTAGCATTTAAACTCTGCCTTAAGCTCTGCTCTACGAAACCCAGGTGGACAATTTCATGTATATCCAAGGGTTTTCCCTGTTTTTAAAGCCATCATAATCATAGCTCTTGCGTACAGATCCATATTACACAGACTCCCCTCACACACGGTACTTCCTACTGTTTCACTGGATGAGAATAAAATTGTGACAGGCCACTGTCTGAAATCCTCTGTCTACTCCTAAGGATCCTAAAGTCGATCTTTGCCAAAATATCTCCTGCAGAGGACAGGTGGAAGGGTTCATTAAGAAAATAAGTGTGATCTAGACAAGAACGTGGAAAATTTCATCACTGGTAAAGCATGATTAGCTCCTGATCTTGCAGCTCAATCTTGTTCAAGGGATGAAATGTATTCAGATAAAAAGTGGAAATAGCATGAAGTGAAAGTGAAAGTCATTCAATCGTGTCTGACTCTTTGCGACCCCATGGACTATATAGTCAACGGGCTTCTCCAGGCCACAAAACTGCAGTGCGTAGCCTTTCCCTTCTCCAGGAGATCTTCACAACCCAGGAATCAAACAGGGGTCTCCTTCATTGCAGGCATATTCTTTACCAACTGAGCTATCAGGGAAGCCCAGGAGTAGCATATATACAGAAATTATAAGGGCTTTAGGTTTCACATCGGCCTAAGAAGAAAGGAAGATTCATTTCACCATAAACTTTAACAAAGCATTGAAACAAATTGGTTAATTTTCTATTCTTCCACAGTAAAATCACATACAGCTAAATTTTTATAGAAACTTAGTTTTTTCCTGTGTCCTGGATAATATGTATTTTCCTGGACTGGAAGTGAGAAGGAGATTTTTCAAACCCTCATCTATAGAGTTCTCTATGAACTACCAACATAGACTCCTTCCATTGGCAGCTAGAAGCTTCCCTCTTCTGAGAAAGGATTGGGGGAGTCCAGGGTGCTACACTAACAACCAGGCAATTATCTTACTAGCTTATTACAGTAAACCCTTACTTCTCATTCTCTCCACGTGTCCATCAATTGTTGGCAGGGGCTCTGCTTCAAGTCATCCCCACTTTGGAAGCCACCATCATCTGGCCATTGCCAGTCACCTTGGGAGATAAAAGAAGAGGTAGTGAATTATGTAGTAACTCTTAAAGCCTCATAGGAGATAGTACAATTATTTCTACCCATATTTTAGTGAGCTAGGCAGGTCAGATGGGCACAGCTCATTTCAAAGTGGGTGAGGCAAAAGAGTTCTACCAAATGTCTTAAATAGGGAGTATTAGAATATTTGCTTTCAGCCCTAAAAACTACAGCTTTTCAGCCCTAATTACTATGGTTCTACACAACATTGCCAAAGGAAGAAATTACATCCTGGGAAAGGAAGGTCAGCAAAGCCTTTTGTTTCAAGGGCAGCCTGCCCTTTCTGAGGTCATAGGTATCCAGGAGTTCTCAGATATTGGAAGGTGGTACTACCACATGGGCTTCCCTGGTGGTGTTAGTGGTAAAGAACCCACCTGCCAATCCAGGAGACTTAAGAGACGCTGGTTCGATCCTTGGGTAGGGAAGACCCCCTGGAGGAGGGCAAGGCAACCCATTCCACTATTCTTGCCTGGAGAATCCTATGAACAGGGGAGACTGGCGCACGCACACACTTTCCTCTGACTGCCTCATATAAATGTTCACTTAACCACTCTTATTAGAAGAAAGGAGAATTAGACCTCCCCTCTCTGTGCCGAGCAGCTTCGATGGAGGCAAGATGTAGGAGCTTGCCGGCACTATTCTGAGGCAGGATAATATTCAGAAATCACTGCACCCCACTGTTCTCCACGGTGCAGAGGGCTCCCTTCTCTTCCTGCAGACTTGGCCTTGCCAGTAGACTGAAGTACCTAACAGTCTGACACCCACTGTGCATTGCCTCCAGATGCATCCGTCTGCTCTGGAAAGCTTTGCAAATGCAGTCCCCAAATTCTCTACGGACAGCATCCTGTCACCCTGGGAGTTGGCTTGTTTTCTGTGGTGCTGTCTCAGCAAAGAACCATTTTCCAGAGGGTTCCTGTGAATGGTTTCTGTAAACCAGAGTTGAAAGACACCGTGGCCAGAAGCCTTTTAAAGAAATTTGTGTTCTTTCTTCTCTAGGCTTTTAAGAGAGTACATTTCAGAAGTCATTTTATCTATCTGGGGCTAAGTAGAGAATTCCATAGAGCAGAGACAGAAGAAGAATTTTCTTTATTTGAAAAGAGAAAGAACAGAAAAAAGGAAAGAACAAATCCTAAAGAGTTTTTAGGTTCAAGAACCTAGAAACTTTGATACTGGGTGTATTTTTATCACTCGATAATTCGTCTTTGTTTCTTCTTCAGCCTCATTAAAGGGGACAAAGGAGAAGAGCATATTTCTCATTTTGCCTTCTGAGATTGCTCCCCTTTACGCTGCCAAATGTGCCCGCAGCTTAGCGCATTAGTACCACTGAGCCCCCTGAAGGTCTTGCCTCTCTGCTCACCACCTTTCAGTTCTTCTCTGGCTGCTTGGAAAGCAAGCAGCAGTTTAATGAGACAAGTCCCCCTTGGAGACTCCTCTTCCCTCTAGGAATTCAGTAAGTGCTTTATATAAAACAGTAATAGGATGGTTCAGCCAGACTCTCTGGCTCACACACACTAACTGGTGTTCCCTGTGGGAAGGAGGAGCAGGTAGCCGAGTGATAAGGCCATTAGGACTGACTGCACTGTGTGAGTGGCTGGTCCCTGAAGCCACTTTTCTTGCCTGTTGTAAGTATGAAAAGACGTCAGCAAATTGCTGATCAGAACAGACTTCCTGGTGGGATGTAAAGATGTCCATGGGCAGAGTCTGGATAATAATGGGCAAAGAGTGATTTAGTATCATGATTATTCCTCAGCAGAGCCTGGAAGCCTTGCACCCAGGGAGCTCAGAAGAGATACAGTGGGAGTGATGAGTGAGAAAGCAGATACACTGGCTCCACAGAGGGGAGACTGCCTGCTCTTGTCATTGGAAGGGACAAAGAGAATCCTCTGGGAAGCCTTAGCAATGCCTCGGAGGACACTAGGAGACATAAGGTAAAAGAGGATCACAAATGGCAAGAATTTCTCTCCTCCTTATATATCACATTACCTTGTCCTCTGAATTCATATATTCTCAGCTCTCTTACAACTCAAGGCCTTAAGTGTACCTGGGGCTTGGCCTTGTTGAGTCCTATTACATAAGAAGTTGAGAATGTCATAAGATCTCAATAACTGTGAGACCAACAGCTGGAGTCAGGGAGAAGTTCGCTAAAGCCGTGAACATTATCAGAATGGCTTAAGGAATGGGGATGGGCTTAGGATGGAAGTGAGTAGAGCAGGATAAAGAGTGAATATGTAGAGAAGAAACTTACGGTTATCAAGGGAGGAAGAGGGGGTGGGATGAACTGGGAGACTGGGACTGACATATACACAGTTCAGTTCAGTCCCTCAGTCGTGTCCGACTCTTTGCAACCCCATGGACTGCAGCACACCAGGCTTCCCTGTGCATCACCAACTCCCGGAGCTTACTCAAACTCATGTCCATCGAGTCGGTGATGCCATCCAACCATCTCATCCTCTGTCTTCTTCTGCCTTCAATCTTTCCCAGCATCAGGGTCTTTTCAAATGAGTCAGTTCTTCCCATCAGGTGGCCAAAGCATTGGAGTTTCAGCTTCAGCATCAGTCCTTCCAATGAACACCCAAGACTGATCTCCTTTAGGATGGACTGGTTGGAGCTCCTTGCAGTCCAAGGGACTCTTGAGAATTTTCTCCAATATCACAGTTCAAAAGCATCAATTCTTAAGTGGTCAGCTTTCTTTATAGTCCAACTCACATTCATACATGACTACTGGAAAAACCATAGCTTTGACTAGACTTTGTTGGCACTAAAATGAGGCTTCTCTGATGGCTCAGTGGTAAAGAATCTTCCTGCCAATTCAGGAGATACAGGAGACAGGGGTTTGATCTCTGGGTTGGGAAGATCCCCTGGAAAAGGGAATGGCAACCGACTCTAGTATTCATGCCTGGAGAATCCCATGGACAGAGGAGCCTGGTGGGCTACAGTCCACGGGGTCACAATGAGTTAGACGGGACTGAGCACACATGTATAAAATAGGTAACTAATGAGAACCTACTGTATAACACAGGGATCTCTGCTCAATACTCTGTGCTGACCTAAATGGGAAGGAAATCTGGAAAAGAGGGGATATATGTATAACTGATTCACTTTACTATATAGCAAGAAACTAACACAACACTGTAATGTAACTATACTCCAATAAAAATTAATTTTAAAAAAGAGTGACAGGAATAGAATTACACTTTCCTTTATCCTTTTCGTCTTCATTTTAATGCACGCTATTTATTGACATCTCCCTATTAGTTGCACAAACTAGAAATTGCTATGGTTTTTCCAGTGGTCATGTATGGATGTGAAAGTTGGACTGTGAAGAAAGCTGAGCACTGAAGAATTGATGCTTTTGAACTGTGGTGTTGGAGAAGACTCTTGAGAGTCCCTTGGACTGCAAGGAGATCCAACCAGTCCTTTCTAAAGGAGATCAGTCCTGGGTGTTCTTTGGAAGGACTGATGCTGAAGCTGAAACTCCAATGCTTTGGCCACCTGATGCGAAGAGTTGACTCATTGGAAAAGACTCTGATGCTAGGAGGGATTGGGGGCAGGAGGAGAAGGGGATGACAGAGGATGAGATGGCTGGATGGCATCACCAACTCGATGGACATGAGTTTGTGTGAACTCCGGGAGTTGGTTAAAAACAGGGGTGCCTGGCATGCTGCAATTCATGGGGTTGCAAAGAGTCGGACACAACTGAGCGACTGAACTGAACTGAACTCCACCAGTGAAGTGATTTTAAGATAAGACCACAAATTCTTTTCTACTTCACCCTTTTAGAAATGAGGACTAATTCCCCTTAAGTGTGGGCTGGACTATGTTATTTGTTTCTAACAAATAAAGTGAAGCACATGGTGTGTGATTTTGGAGTCCAGATTATAGAGTCTGTGGCCTCATGCTTGTTCTCTTTCACCCTCTCACTTGAAGCTTTCATTCCAGGGCGGGGTAGGGTGATGGTGCCAGTGGTGGGCAGCTGCCATGGCATGGGGACTCTCAGGCAGCCTGTGGAAAATTCCACAGAGTAAGGAACCAAGGCCTCCAGCCAGCAGCCATGTGAGTGCACCATCTTGGAAGCAGCTCCAATCAGACCTTGACTGTTTGCAGCCCCACTCAACATCCTGACTGTCGCCTCACAGGAGATCCCAAGCCAGACCACCAGCTAAGCAACTCCCAAACTCCTGACCAGCAGAAATTGTGAGATACTCTGTTTATTGTTTTAAGCCACTGCATTTTAGGGTGGTGTTATTCAGCAGTAGATAACTGTAACAACTGGGATTACAGTCACTGCAACACAGACAGTGGTCCAAAGTAATAGATCATTAATATAAAGTCTGCACCAATGTTCCATTACTTAATACCACAGTTCGCTAGCACCTCAAAAGTCTGGGGAGGAAGAAAAGGAAAATAAGCCAAAAACTTTCCATTCAGTGCTTGTCCCTGGCAAAATGAATTTGTTATTTTGAAGCATCCCAAGCTTTGTTCCTGTGTAACTCTCCTCCGGCCAAGTGAACAAGACCTCAAGTTGAAGCTGCATCCCAACCTGTGGTTTATATATTAATATTCATGCGATCACCCTTTTTGAGTAGTTTAGATAACACACATTTCCTATTCTAGATTTAGACATTCTTAGATGGGCAAAATTGGACCAGAAAGGAAGGAGGGAAAGAGGAAAAGGGGTGGAGAAATGAGCAAAAGTGAGATCTATAGTCTTTATTAGCTCACCTGGAAGCATCAAAAAATAAGGAAATTTCATATTTGAGCAGCTAGAGGAAAGGTGGCCTCCTGCAGTTCAAGATTTTATGAATTTTGTCCCTAAGCTTTTCATACCTATCTTGATTTATTAGCCTTTCTCAGCATTATATCTTGTAGACCTGCCAGAAGAACACAGTGGAATGAAACATCTGGCAAATTTTCCCAGATCCTATTATGAAATATCTTCAATCTTCAATTCAGTGAAAAGTAAACAAGTCATTGTCTTCCCCAGAAGTGATTCACTTTGCTGTCAGAACCCATGAACTGCAGAGGATGGAGGTTTCTAGGTCCCTCCTCGGGCTGATGGGCACGTGGGCCCTGTCTTCGGCAGTCTGGCTTAGCTGAAAGGATCACAGAACTCTCAGATGCTTCACCAAAATAAATACATCTTCTTGCTCAGTGAGGTGGTTATTTTTTTAATTTCTGAGTGATGTGCTTTGATGCTGTTAAGGGGTCACTTATGAATTGATATTATATCAGTGAATAGTAATTGCTTAATTTCTGCAAAAACATCTAGTTTCATTTGCATTCCAGCCTTCCAACCCCAACACACACACACAAAAGACAAGGTAGAGAACATGGCTACCTACAGCTGCTTGTAGTATCACATAGCCAGATTCCTTCTCAAAGAGAAGAATTCCAGAGATTTTTCAACATCAGCCTGCTCTGAACTGGAATTAAAATGCACACTATTTCTAAAATCTTTGTATTTGTTAAACATAAAACAAAGAGACTGACTACTATGCTGGTGAGTCTATCCAGGGATTTTTTTTTTTTTTTTTTTCCCATCAAGGCATCTTCAGAGACACGACACATAGCCATACTAAGCAGATACCCTTGACTGACAGACAGGGAGTCCTGAACCAGAAGGACTTGAAACAAACACAAACTAGCTTTTAAGTTCCCTGAGCCTCTGAGTGACTTAGCTTTTAAGTTCCCTGAGCCTCCGAGTGACTTAGAACCAGATGATTCTATAACAACACATATGAAGAAATTAAGGTTGAATGTGGGAAAAAAATTTGGTCAGTGTTTCAAATAAGTGATGTCAGTGCGGTGCAAACAATTCAGATATAGGATGTTGGGAAAACACAACTCCAAAATTAGAGTGAGTCAACTTGATCGTACAATCACCACTGCTCCACTGCAGAGATCCAGCAATGACTCACAACAGTACATTTTAACCGTTGCTAGCATTTGATCCCTGTGACACCTCCCAGACTGTCTCAGCAGTCCAGAAAGCAGAACCCCTTCTTTCACAAGGAGCTCTGGTTCATTTTTACAGAGATTAAGTTATAAAGAGGTTAAGTACAGAATCTATAGTTGTCTTTTTTTTTTATTTTTTATTGAAATATAGTTGATTTACAATGTTACATTAGCTTTAGATGTACAGCAAAGTGATTCAGTTATATATGTTTAGTTTCTTTTCCATTACAGGAAAAGATATTGAATATAGTTCGTGGGCTATACAGGAGGTCCTTGTTAATGATCTGTGTTATATATAGTGGTCTATATATTTAATCCCAGACTCTTAATATAGCCCTCACTCCCCCTTGCCCCTTTGGAAACCATAAGTTTGTTTTTTATGTCTGTGAGTCTATTTCTGCTTTGTAAATAAGCTCATTTGTATGATTTTTTTTTTTAGATTTTTACATATAAGCAAGATCATACAACATTTTTCCTTTTCTGACCTTCTTCTCTTAGTATGACAATCTTTAGGTCCATCCAAATTGCTTCAAATGGCATTATTTCATTCTTTTTTATGACTGGGTAATATTCCATTGATTAAATCTTTTTTATGGTTCCCATTTCAAGCATGGTGCTGGGCATACAATAAACATTTAATAAATACTTGTTGACGTGAAAAGATGGGGATAGTTTCCATCATTTTGGATCACACTTTATATATTAGCTATGTATTTCTTGCTTTTCTTCTTCCTTTTAAAGCTAAATGAAGGCAGAAAGGGGCTCTAGTACTTCCTAAATTTCCGTCTCGAAATAAATGAGCCAGCTGGAAACTCTCAAACTTTGAATCTCTAGTAATTTTGTTCATGCAGTTCCTCTGTCTT
Source organism: Bison bison bison (assembly GCF_000754665.1). Taxonomy (NCBI): domain Eukaryota; kingdom Metazoa; phylum Chordata; class Mammalia; order Artiodactyla; family Bovidae; genus Bison; species Bison bison. The sequence continues at coordinate 5,388,446 of NW_011494690.1, read as the reverse complement.
TCTCTCTTTTTGATTTCACCTTAATAAGCACTAAGCCTATTAATGCTTCCACTCAGGGATGCAAGCAAGGGAGAGAAGACGGAACACCACCTGCATTTTGCCTTTCCTTTTTCTCAGGGAGCCAAATTATGTTATTTTTGTAAAAGCATCTCTCCTCTTTTCCTCTCATCAGCCCCAGTCATCTCTCCTATCTGACAGTGGGCAGCTTGGCATGGGGGCCACTTATCTTGGTGGGGATCTGGTGGTGGGCTTTTAAAGCTGCCCCAAGCTGAGCTGGAGGTCTGCAGTTCTTGGCACTATTTATTTAGGGAAAAATAAAAGTGGAGGAAGAATCATTGCTGTCTCTTCTGGTGCATTGGTGTAGAAAATGTTAGTGAACATTTTCATTTTCAGCTCCAGTTTCTTAATTCCTTACGGTGGAAGAAAGAAAGAGAGTAGGCTAGTCAACCTGGGAATTCACAGGCCCACGCTCATGCCTGGCATTTGTTTTTGTAAACGTTGTAATAGGGTTCAGGAATGAGAGACAGAGGCGTGGAAGAACATCTCGAGGCAGTCTGCTCCTATCAGTACTGTTCTCTCCTATCACAAACAGTTATTCTGTTTGTTAAGCCTGTTTGAAAATGCTAATCCAGGTTGGTTTATGGTTGGCCTCAGCCTGTAAGTCTGCAGGCCGGCCAAGCCAGGCAGCCACAGTGACCCCATTCCCTGTCCCAGCCCTACCTGTGCGTCACAAGCCTTGTGGAGGACCAGTGTGCCACAGCGTAAACAAGGGCAGTGAAAGCTTGAGCTAAGAGCAGCCAGCTTCAATATTTTCTTGTGCTCAGTCACTCAGCCATGTCTGACTTTTTGTGACCCCATGGGCTGTAGCCCATCAGGCTCCTCTGTCCATGAATACTGGAATGGGTTGCCATAATCCCTCCTCCAGGGAATCTTCCTGACCCAGGGATCAAACCCACATCTCCTGCATTGGCAAGCGGGTTCTTTACCATTGAGCTACCTAGGAAGCCCAGTACCAATATCAGCCCACCACTTACCAACATTCGACAAACTCTTCTTATATCATTTGTTGTTCTTTAGTCGTTACCTTGCGTCCAACTCTTTGCAACCCCATGGGCTGGAGCCCCCCAGGCTCCTCTGTGCATGGGATTTCCCAGGCAAGAATACTGGAGTGGGTTGCCATTTCCTTCTCCATGACATTTTCTTGCTTTACATGAAAAACATTGGCCAAGCTTCTTCCAAACCTGCTTTGGAAACCAGGATTCCGAAAGCTGTGGTCAGGAAGCAGTCAAGGAGGCTAAATGCAGCAGCGAAGGAGAATCCTGATTCCTCCACCAAGCCCCTCACATAGAATGGGGGAGGAGAGCTGGCGTGAAAGTGAGAGAGTAGCTTATTGTTGTTGTTGTTTAGTCACTAAGTCGTGTCTGACTCTGTGACCCCATGGACTGTGGCCCACCAGGCTCCTCTGTCCATGGAATTTTCCAGGCAAGAATACTGGAGTGGGTAGTCATTTCCTTCTCCAGGGGATCTTCCTGACCTAGGGATTGAACCCATGTCTCCTGCATTGGCAGGAAGACTCTACCACTGAGCCACCAGGGAAGCCCCATAGAGTAGCTACAAAATATTTAATGCAAAAGAGTGGGCTCCTCATGGGCTGCTGAGTGGTGGCATCTCAGGGGCCCTGAGCTGTTGGTCCCGGACTTGGTTCATATACATGGGTCCTGCTGGCCTGGAGGAAAGATCCTGAGTGCCAGAGGCAGACACTAGTTCATCTAATCTCAGTGCCCATAAAATAGAGAAATTAAAGTCAGACATGAAAAATAAGAAGGGAAAGAATGGTTCCAGAGCCAGCCAAGAGGACATGCAGGCAGCACACGACTTAGCTGTATCTCTCCTCCCTGTCCATCTAACCCGGGTTATACTGTTTTCTGGGCTTCCCTGGTGGCTCAGACAGTAAAGAATCTGCCTGCAATGCAGGAGATCCCTAGGTTGGGAAGATCCCCTGGAGAAGGGAAAGGCTACCCATTCCAGTATTCTGGCCTGGAGAATTCCGCCATCCCTGTAATTCTTAGGCAGACTTCCTCAACCCCCTAACTCACCTCTAATCTTTTCTTCAAATCTCCTTGGCTCTGCAGCAATTAGCAGGCCTGGGGGTGCAGGGCCTGCCGAGCTAGGCGGCTCCACTGTCAGTCAGCAACCTAGTGCCGGCCGAGGAGTGTAGGAGGCTGTGATGATTTATTAGGTTTATTCTTTCTATCAATATGAGTAATCAGGCCAAACTACTATTTTTTTAAAGCCAGGAATTAACTACTCCTGAGGTACCATTAAGCTGAAATAAAATGATTGGTAGAAAACTTTAGTGTGCCATTATGCTAAATATGTAATGGTATAAGATTAGATTGCTTTCTGCTCTCTGTTCTTTTTGTCTTAAGGTCTGACACTCTGTGTAGTATCATCAGATGATATGTATTTTCCATCATTAAACCAGGTAAAATGTTGCTTCTTCACTGTCTGAGACTTGATGAAATTGTTTCATTTGGGTTGCTTTGTTTGAGTTACTATTTTGGGAGATGATTTTTTTTTCTGTTCTTTTTATCTATTGCTATTGAGTGGAATTTACACACAGATAATGGTTTATAATGTATACACCTGTGTTGAATTTACATACAGATAATGAGTTTTATAAATGTATATACCTATACATGTGTGCTAAGTCGTTTCACTCGTGTCCGACTCTGTGCAACACTATGGACTATAGACCAGCCAGGCTCCTCTGTCCATGTGATTCTGCAGACAAAAATGCTGGAGTAGGGTCATCATGCCCTCCTCCAGGGGATCTTCCTGACCCAGACATCTCTTAACATCCTCTGTCCATGTGATTCTGCAGACAAAAATGCTGGAGTAGGTCATCATGCCCTCCTCCAGGGGACCTTCCTGACCCAGACATCTCTTAACGTCTCCTGCATTGACAGGTGGTTCTTTACCACTAGCGCCACCTGAGAAGCCCATAAGCATTTTAACCATTTCCCTAATCAAGACATAGACTATCTCCATCATTCCAGAAAGTTGCCTTCCGTCCTTCTCCAGTGACTTCTAACTACCTCTATGCCCTGAAAGATAACTACTGTTCTGATTTCAAACGTTAGTTGCATCAGTTTTTAAATGTCATATACATAGAAGGATACTCTACATAGTCTTTCGTTGTTTGCTTCTTTTGCTGAGCAAGTCTCTGCATGCATAAGTGATTTGTTCATTTTTATTGTTGAGTTGTACTTCATTATATAAGCATTCCACAATTTGTGTATTCCTCCTCCTGTTGATGGACATTTGGGTAGTTTCCAGTGGGGGCTGTTGTGAATAAAGCTACTATAAAAGTTCTTGTGTAAGCCTTATCTGTGGGTATGTTTTAATTTCTCTCTGGTAGCAGTAGAATGGCAAGATCAAAAGGTAGATGTGTGTTTAACACTATATAGAACTGCCAAATAGTCTTCCAAGATGACTGCAACATTTTTCATTTCCAGCAACAGAGTATGAGAGCTCTGGTTGTTCCACATTCTAGACACATTCTTTGATTTCAGCTATTCTAGTAAATGTGAAATGGCAATTCACTGTGGTTTTAATTTTCATTTCCCTGCTGATAATGATACTGAGCCTTTCTTCATGTGATTATTGGCTATTTGCATATCTTTTTTTGAGAAGTATCTACTCAAATATTTTCCCCATTTCATTGTTGAGTTGTTTGTCTTTTTTAATTCAGTTATTTGTAGAAGTTTTTATATATTCTATATACAAGCTCTTTGCCATATCATGAATATGTTCTGTAATCTGTGGCATATCTTTTCCTTTTCTTAACAGTAGTTTTTAATAAGAAATTTAAAATTTTGGTAGTCTAGGTTATTGACTATTTTCCTTTATATTTAGCATTTTTGTTTCCTCCAGAAAACCTCTATGTGTTTGGGTGACTTTTTGATTGAAACTGTTAAAAGAACATTTTCTAAGTGATCTCAAGAATAAACATTTCCTGATTATCTACGTTCACAAAAATTTTTATTTTCATTATTTTTATTTTATTCACCCAAATGTAGTGATGTGCTGGTAAACTGGCTTTCTCGGCAAGGGAAGCCCTGGTTTATAGTATTTGACAATCTCCATGGTATAAACACTACGACAAGGACTAACTTTCAAGCTGTGTGTGCGCTAGTGGCTCAGTTGTGTCTGACTCTTTGTGACCCCATGGGCAGTAGCCCACCAGGCTCCTCTGTCCATGGAATTCTCCAGGCAAGGATACTGAAGTGGGCAGCCAATCCCTTCTCCAGAGAATCTTCAATACCCAGGGATCAAACCCAGGTCTTCTGCATTGCAGGCAGATTTTTTACTGTCAGAGCCACCAAGGAAGCCCAACTTTCAAGCTACCAATGGTTTAACAACTGGGTTACAAAATTTCTGAATATTTAACAATCCATTGTCACTAGCTATTTTGTGATTTCCTCCAGTACACCATTGCAATTGACATGTGAAAACAAATGGCAAGGTGTAAACTCTTGGGGAAGAGCTTGATCCCAGGGACATTGCAAAGATGCCATGTTTTAAGGAACACTTGGTGACCCAAATTGGAGAGTCAGTGACCATGACTGAAAACAGAGCCTGACCTGACTTCCCACTGTGGCTACTATTAGCAAAAATGCAGAGATGGGTGATATGAGAGTTAAAAAATAAAGACTTAAAATGGGAAACCCACCGTTCTGACAAATTAGCATAAAAGCAGAGGCTCTGTGATATTCCAATTATTGGGGAGATCAAGAGGCAACTTCCTCGTAAAGATACAAAAGGACACTGAACAGAAGGTTGAAGGACCTCGTAAGGCTGGAGGATAGACATCTAGATTATGAACAATGGGAGCCGAATAGAAACCAAGACAGTAAGTGATTCATGAAGAGACCCAGGGCCCATCTTGCCTAGTGAGATCACTTGGAATAAGAATCAAACAATAAATGGCAAAATCCTAGTGAGATGGTAAGTGACACATTCCATCCACAGCTGCTGTGGCCAAATGGTCTGCTTGATGATTTGACTGAGGAAATGGTCATGGAACCAAGACCTCCAAGTCATAAGAAAGAGTCTCACAGATGACTTTCTTTTCATCAAAAAGATCAGAAAATGTATAGCAGTAAGCTATAGCACAGCAGTAAGCAGAAGGAGGTGTTTCATAGCAATCATTCTACAAAGAATTCGCATATTAGAGTAGAAAAAGCCTGGAGATTGGCAGCTGTGCATGGTTTTCTGTAGAAGCAATAATAGAAGTAGAGCAAGAGAAGCTCTTTATTCTTTCAAAATTAAGCTTTGGCCAATATGAACTAGGATTTAGAAGTATTTCCAGTAAATATGAATACATAGGCTTCCAGGTGGTGCTAGGGGTAAAGAACCTGCCTGCCAAAGCAGGAGACTTAAGAGATGCAGGGTCACTCACACACACACACACATAGGGAAAGCAAAGAATTCCCTTCTCCTCAGCAGAGTTAAGTAACCGTGAATACTGTGTATGTGAAAACCACCTAAATGCCCAGGAATTGATAAATGTGTAATTAATTAGGAAAGAGTAAATGGGCTTCAAAAAGAATATTTAAAAGAAATTGTAATTATACGAAAGTATTTAAAGTTTAAGTAAAAATATAGGAAAATATTTAGCATCTATTACTAAGCACCTTTTACTTTTATAATAATAAAAAAAAAAAGAATGTTTCATCATCACCTGAAATAATGGAATCCACTGAGTTACAAAGCTCCCAGGAAGATTATCTGCCATTTGCAGACATTACCATTAGAAATGGTAGGTAATGATGTGCTTGTGTTTCCTATAGTATTATGTTTGTAAAGGACTTTTATTATTTTTTGATAACAACTACATGAGCTAGGTTTTCCTGCCATGCAGATAATAGAAACAACATAAGATCAGGCAAAAGACAGAGCCAAAGTCAGAGCAGTGACTTTGATACCCCTTATCCAAGGACATTGGTGGTGGGGGTGTCCTCTGTGACTGCTTCATACTTTCCTCTTTCAAGAAACATGGTAGCAGTTCACGTCTTCACCTCCTGGGAAGTATGGTCATGTGATTTCCTTTGCCAAAGAAATATGAGCAAGAATGATGTGTTTCACTTCCTGGTAGAAACTTTAAAAGCCAGGGTACAATTAGTCATCGTCTCTTCCTGGGAATAGGAAATCTATGAATATCCTGGGGACACATTTAAAAATGAAGCCTCCATAAATCTGGATCTCTGAGATCCCCATCTTTTTCACCAGCTTTGGCCATGTCGCATGAACATGAACTAAACTTGCAATGTGCAAAGTCATTGAGATTTGAGGGATGTTTGTACAATTCAACTTATATTTTGCTCAAAACAGAAATTACTTTTTCACAAAAGTAAAATGGCTATCTCATCGTCCAATCTATTCTCAAAGACAATTGAATATTGTCAAAATATCACCCACAGTACATTTATTAATTAGAAAGAAAAACAAGTTACTTTACAATGGAGAAACCTGGCAGACATCATTGCAATCATATGATCAAAATTAACACCAGTCACAGGACAAATAGACATCACGTGACCCTAGATAGGATATACCGTACATAACTCCAATATCTGTGATACTCCTTCCACAAAATAAATAACTGGGGCCTAAGCATGAGGAAGGGCTTCCCAGGTAGCTCAGTGTTCCTAAAGAATCCACCTGCAATGCAGGAGACACATTTCAATCCCTGGGTTGGGAGGATCCCCTGGACAAGGAAATGGTGATCCACTCCAGTTGTGTTTTGTTTTGTTTTGTTTTCCCCCAGATTGCCTGGGAAATTCCATGGACAGAGGAGCCTGGCAGGCCACAGTCCATGGGGTCGTAAAAGAGTCAGATACGACTGAGCAACTAAATAATAACAACAGTCTAGAGGAAGCATCAGAAACCCTAAATTGAGGAATTTCTAAAAATGATTTGTTTACAGTCTTCAAAAATGTCAAGATCATGGAGATTAGAGAAGGCTAAGGAACTTGTCCAGGTTGAAATGATTGAGAGACTGACAATAGTCTTAATGGTTGATCCTGTGTAGACCTTCTCTATAAGGGATGTTGCAGAGACATTTAGCAAATCTTGAATGCGATTCTGGGTCAAAAGTATATAGGAGGTTTCTCTACTATTCTTATGACTTTTCTATAAGATTGGAACTGTTACAACAAAATATTTCACGAATCTCTTTGCCTGGCACAATAGGTTCCCAGAAGCTTGTAAAGAGAGAGTTGGGAGCAGGGAACCAACAAGGGACACTGTGCCTGGCAGAGGCTGGTGTATGTGTGTTAGTCGCTCAGCCATGTTTGACTCTTTGTGACCCTATGGACTGTCGCCTGCCAGGCTCCTCTGTCCACGGGATTTCCCAGGCAAGAATACTGGATTGAGTTGCCATTTCCTCCTCCAGGGGATCTTCCTGATCCAGGGATTGAACTCGGGTCTCCTGCATTGCAGGCAGATTCTTTTCCATCTGAGCCATCAGGGAGGCATCGCCAATATTTCTCAGTCTTGTCCAACCAAATCAGCCTCTTGTGTTCCTCCATTGCTACATTGCAGTGAGTGGGTCACAGGGACTGTTAATGAGATGGGATGGGTAAAGAGGCTTTCCTGTTTCTGGAAATTCTGCTTTGTACAGTCAAGTAAGAGAAGAGTAATTTGGGGAGCACAGGCAAGAGGAGGATGAGAGTGAGGGCCCAGAGGTAACAAGCTCAGAGGCACTGAAAGAAAAGTGAAAGTGAAGTCACTCAGTAGTGTCCGACTCTTTGTGACCCCATGGACTGTAGCCTACCAGACTCCTCCATCCATGGGATTTTCCTGGCAAGAATACTGGAGAGGGTTGCCATTTCCTTCTCCAGGAAATCTTCCCGACCCAGGGATTGAACCCAGATCTTCTGCATTATAGGCAGATGCTTTACCATCTGAGCCACCAGGGAAGGGGTTGGGTCCTAGGCAACTGAGCAGACAGCAGACCCTGATGAGAAAGGCAGGAGTGGTGAGCAGTGAACGAGGGGAGGAAAGCACAGACAGAAAAAAGTAAGGGAGCATACATAGTTGATGGTATAAAGATTATACTACGAGGATCGTGATGAAGTATAAAGTTGGGAACGATCACAGCCTAGTATTCAAAAGTGGCAGAGAGAAAAAAAAGGGAGACTTCCCTTTAAAATCACACCCTAATAGCAAGAAAGAAACCTGTTCAATACCCTAGTAACTAGATGAATATCCAGTGCTCAGAACATCATTATGGAATCAGAGACAACAGAAGGGAAGAGGGAAAGGCTGACCCAGGATTCCTAGTAACGACCCCAGGCTTCTGAAGTGACCAGCAGGAAGACATATAGATGTCCCTTGAACAGCCTGAGAGCGTTCATCTTTGGACGCTGAGTACCTAATGCAATTGCCAGTCACCTAGAAGTTGCTCAATAAATGTTACGTTAACTATCCAAGGAATAAATGTTTCTCTTAAAGGCAAATAAAGAAAAACAGAGAGGTCTGTATCATTAGGTAAAATCTCTGGGAAATTATTAGGAATAAATAATTGTATATAGCTCTTTGTGATGACCCAGATGGTTGGGATGTAAGAGTGGGTAGGAGGGAGGTCCAAGAGAGAGAGGATATATGTATGTTGCTGCTGCTGCTGCTAAGTCGCTTCAGTCGTGTCCAACTATGTGCGACGCCATAGACGGCAGCCCACCGGGCTTCCCCATCCCTGGGATTCTCCAGGCAAGAACACTGGAGTGGGTTGCCATTTCCTTCTCCAATGCATGAAAGTGAAAAGTGAAAGTGAAGTCCCTCAGTCGTGTCCGACTCTAGTGACCCCATGGACTGCAGCCTACCAGGCTTCTCCATCCATGGGATTTGCCAGGCAAGAGTACTGGAGTGGGGTGCCATTACTTATAGTTGATTCATTTCACTGTACAGCAGAAACTAATACAACATTGTAAAGTGATTATATTCTAATAAAAATTAGGTTTAGGTTGCCTTTTACATTTTATTTTCAAAGAAACAAACCCTTGCAAAGATTCTAGCCAGTAATATATCACCCTAAATAGTGGGTTTAGTAACCATTTCTAGCTAGTCTTAAGAGGACTACATAAAAATTCAAATAGACCCTGACTATGGAAAAGAGAATAAATGATTTTGGAGAGAGAGAGATTTTTTCCTGTTTTAAAAGGAGATGTTGAAAACTGTCCTTGTCTTATAGGAAAGACTGAATTTTACAGAACGGAAAGAATCTTGAAAGTCATAGAGAGTAGTAGGCCATCCTGAAAGGTAAGACGGCAGGTAGAGTTATCGATTTAATGACTTCTGTTGACCTCTGTTGATGGAGAAATGTTGGCAGTTGAGAATAAACAGCCAGAAGGGACCAGACATCTGGTTGTCCTAAAGTCACAAAGCCATAGTCATATCATGATAAGGGACTGTATTAGAGTTCTCCAAGAAATGGAACCAACTGACTATATAGGAAGAAATTTATTATAAGAAATTGGCTCACACAACTACGGAGGCTAGACCGTCTCACAGTCTGCTTTCTGCAAGCTATAGATATAGGAAAGCAGGTGGTAGAAATTCCAGTCTGACTCCAAAGTTCTGAGAACAAGGAGCACCAAAAATGTAAGACCCAGTCTAAAGACAGAAGAGCAGTGCTCAGCTCAAGCAGTCAGGCAGAGAAAGAGAGTAGTCTCCCTTCTTTCACTTTTTTTTTCTCTGTTCAGGCCCTTAAAAGATTGGGTTATGTCCACACTAACAAGAACAATCTGCTTTACTCGGTCTACAGATTGAGTGCTGATCCCATTTGGAAACACTTTCTGACACACCTTGAAATAATTTTTAGCTAAATATATGGGCACCCAATAGTCCAGTCAAGTTGACATATAAAATTAACCATTGCAGAAAGGGAAGAAGGACTACAGAGGCTCTTAATGAAAGTGGAAGAGGAGAGTGAAAAAGTTGGCTTAAAACTCAACATTCAGAAAACTAAGATCATGGCATCCGGTCCCATCACTTCATGGCAAATAGATGGGGAAACAATGGAAATAGTGACAGACTTTATTTTTGGGGGCTCCAAGATCACTGCAGATAATGACTGCAGTCATGAAATTAAAAGACGCTTGCTCCTTGGAAGAAAAGCTATGACAAACCTAGAGAGCATATTAAAAAGCAGAGGCATTACTTTGTCAACAAATGTCCATCTAGTCAAAACTACAGTTTTTCCAGTAGTCATATATGGATGTGAGAGTTGGACTATAAAGAAAGCTGAGCGCCGAAGAATTGATGCTTTTGAACTGTGATGTTGGAGAAGACTCTTGAGAGTCCCTTGGACTGCAAGGACGTCCAACCAGTCCATCCTAAAGGAAATCAGTGCTGAATATTCATTGAAAGGACTAATGCTGAAGCTGAAACTTCCAATACTTTGGCCACCTGATGCAAAGAACTGACTCATTGGAAAAGATCCTGATGCTGGGAAAGACTGAAGGCAGGAGGAGGAGGGGATGACAGAGAATGAGATGGTTGGATGGCATCACTGACTCGATGGGCATGAGTTTGAGCAAGCTCTGGGAGTTGGTGATGGACAGGGAGGCCTGGTGTGCTGCAGTCCATGGGGTCACAAAGAGTTGGATATGACTCAGCAACTGAACTAAATTAAAGTCTTCTCTAAAACTCTTCTTTGAGTGAAAGGAAAGAGAGACTGTTTTCTCAAGTGATGTGGCTAGGAATTTAACTAAACCAAGAGAGCGACAAGGACCTAGACTGATTATAAAAAACCTTTTTAAATACCGAGTTCTACAAACATAGAATCCAAGTAAATGGTGACAAGGAAAGTCATGTGGGAAGAACTTTCTTCGAAAACCTGAAATATTACTTGAATTCCGTTCTGCAGAGTGAAGTGCTTTTGAGGCTAATGAATCAATAAAAAATCAATCTTCTCTTTTTCTTCAGAGAAGAACTCGTCCCTCTCCCCTCTTGTCCCACTAGATTGGCTTTGTCTTCCTAAAATAAAACTCTAGCCAAAAACCTGAGTGAAAGATTCTGAGCATATGGGAACTCAGTTTCAGCTGATGGCCTGAGGTGGTCTTACTCCCTCAGGAGCAATGTTTTTTGTTTGTTTGTTTGCTTTTAATGTGGATCATTTTTATTTATATAAAGACCATTTTATAAATCTTTACTGAATTTGTTACAACACTGTTTGCTTTATGTTTTGGTTTTTGGCTGCAACACAGTGGGATCTTAGATCCCTGATCAGGGGTTGAACCTGCGCCTGCCACATTGGAAGGAGACGTCTTAACCACTGAACGGCTAGAGAAGTCCCTTGGGAGCAATGTTTATGGAAGAAAGAAGAAAAACATCAGAGAAGCCAGAAAACCCTCAATTAGGTGGGAGCTGGAGACACACAGGCGGAAGAAATCGACATCTATGTGTTCAACAAGCAAAACTGAGCGCTTAGGATGCACAAAGCGCTGTTCTCTGCACTCCGGCTCTCTTCCCTACTGAGAACGCTAAGCAGAAGTCATCGTCACTAGTGGAACGGTATAACTGAATCATAGTGAGAAGAGAAAGGCAGACTCTGGAGGCCAAGACAAAAAAAAAAAAAAAAAGGCTAGGACTTGGTCTACTAAGAAATGGGAAAGTTAAAGCTGCTGGGCTGTTAGGGTACACAGATGGGCCATTGTTTGCAATGGGCATTCATTGAGGGAGGAACTTCTCTGCATTTTGAGACAATTGTTTTACTGGCTTTCCATTTGGAGCAGTTCACATACTACTTCCTGGACTTCCCTGGTGGCTCAGATGGTAAAGCGCCTGTCTACAATGCAGGAGACCAGGGTTCAATCCCTGGGTCAGGAAGATCCCCTGCAGAAGGAAATGGCAATCCACTCCAGTACTATTGCCTGGAAAATCCCATGGGCAGAGGAGCCTGGCGGGCTACAGTCCATGGGGTCGCAAAGAGTCGGACACGACTGAGTGACTTCACTTTCACTTTTCACTTTACATACTACTACAGGACAGGATGATGGAATTAACTTTTGAGGTCATCCCAGATTTTAAATTCTGTGTGCTTATTTATGTTTCCTATTTTGCCTTATTTGTACACTGTATCTAAATCTGCATAATGCTTTAAAGGGTAAGTTCAGTCACTCAGTCGTGTCCAACTCTTTGCAACCCCATGAACAGCACCATGTCAGGCTTCCCTGTCCATCACCAACTCCCGGAGCTCACTCAAACTCATGTCTATCAAGTTGGTGATGCCATCCAACTATCTCGTCCTCTGTCGTCCCCTTCTTCTGCCTTCAGTCCTTCCCAGCATCAGGGTCTTTTCCAGTGAGTCAGTTCTTCCCATCAGGTGGCCAAAGTATTGGGGGTTTCAGCTTCAGCATCAATCCTTCCAATGAATATTCAGCATTGATTTCCTTTAGGATGGAGTGGTTGGATCTCCTTGCAGTCCAAGGGACTCTCAAGAGTCTTCTCCAACATCACAGTTCAAAAGCATCAATTCTTCAGTGCTCAGCTTTCTTTATAGTCCAACTCTCACATCCATACGTGACAAGTCACTGAATTAAGCATCTTGAGATCCAGAGAAAAAAGGAGACGTGGCCTCTGTCTTTGAGGAGATATAATCATAAGAGGAAATAAAGCAAGTGCCAAATTATATTCTATTTTAAAAGTTGTATCAAAACAGTAAATTAAATCACAAGCAAAACCACTTCAGACTAGACAATCAAAAAAGTTGTGGTCGACTAACTGCAAAAATTTCCCAATTCTTCATTCTTCCTATCCATGTCTGATAAAATGTGATCTTGCAGTTCCTACTATAAGGGTTTGTATCGAGTTTAATGCTCTTGAAACTGAGTTGTACTGGTGATTTTCTTTGGCCAATAGAAAAGAGCAGAAGGAATGACATGCTGGTTCTGAGTTTAAGCCTCAAGAGGTCTTGTACACTGCCTGTTTCTCCCAGAACTGCATCACCACCGTGAGACCATGTCCAAGCTAACACATTGTAGTATGAGAGACCATGTAGGAGGAAGGAACAGTCGTCCTGGCTAAGACCATCCTAGGCCACCTCACAGCCAGCCAATCCCCTTACATGTAAGAGAGTCCAGCCAAGATAAGCAGAACTTTGCACCATCACAGAGCTGTCTGCGGATATGTGGGTGAACCCAACTGAGACCGTAAGAACCACGCTGCTGACCTATATATAGACTTGTGAGGACAAATCAATGTTTACTGCAGTCTGCTCCCCCAGTTTTGTTATTTGTTACTCAGCTACATTGTGCCAATTCATAACTGATACCAGAGGCTTCACGAGGCAGTCATCTTTAACAAAGCCATGAAGAACGAGGAGAATTGTGACAGGCAGTGTAAACAGGGAGGATTTCACGCCAAAAGAATAGCATGAATAAAACCATGAAGCAAGAAAGTCCGAGATATATTCTCAGAATGGCAATAGCTCAAAGAAAAAGTCTCAGAGTTTCAAAATGACTCAATCATATTATCAGCTCCAAGAATGGATCTAGAAGGGTGGTTGTTCTCTAGACAAGCAGCCCTATTGAAAGAGGTTTCATTCTGACATAAGGTTCCTTAGATGCTGGGGCCGTGGAATAGAGTTACTTTCCTCAATGGGCTGAGGCAAAGAAGGTATAAGATGTGGGAAGAGTCAAATGTCGTAGCTGCACCTGTTTTAACACATGCATCTGAGCAGAGCAAGGAAGCAAATACTGTCTTAAAGTGAAGATAACATGACTGGATGGTACAACAGGGAGCTGAAACAAGTGAATACAGATGTTTTTGCTGAGACACATTTTTTGTTTCACTGAAACTCAGAAGCACTCGAGTCACATTTTTGTAATGGCTTGTTATTTTGCCAAGAAACCCAGCTTAGGAGCAGGCAGGTGTTGCTGAGATGCTCTCACATTGGATTGCCTCAAAAGTCTTTGGGGAGGTAAGTGGCATATGAATGATCAATAAATAGCTAATCCCTTTCTAGAGACACTCTGGAAGAAAAACAAAAACACAGTGTTGACTTCCTCACATTGATTGTTTGCTTTTACTTTATGTTCCCTCCTCCCACTTCCTGTAATTGCCAGGATGCTAGGTGACCTCTGTGTGTTTAATTACCCAAAAGAAACATGCAAGAAATGAATGCCAGAGGAAGAAAGACGTCCCTATTCTTGAGCTTCTTGTCAATATAACCAGCTTCAAACTTTTTTCTCTTTCAGTAGGGTATGTGATGCTTGTTTGAGTTGAACAGAAAAATGAAATGGATAAAGCCTATGGCTATGAGGCCAGAGAAGACAGAATAGGGTAGGGACAGCTAAATGAAAATGTGCCTCCAGAAGGAGAAGTCTCAGTATCATTCTTTGGAAAACAGGGGTTCCTAAGTGGTCTCTCCTTAGGAATCCTTCAAATAGAATGCTCAACTCAGACACTTCTATCAGGGAACTCCCAGTCATTAAATCCAGTTCTCTTGCCTGACCACATGATCATTTCCAACCTGGTTACTGCATAGACGGAGCCTCTTGCATAAACAGCTCTGAAGAGAATCAGGGAAATGTTTCAGAGATATTGCTACTGAGTCAAGTGTCACATGCCACTTTCTCCAATGAGCACAGAGAAAATAATATTAATTTCCTCTATCATTGCCTTATTTGCATCAGATGCCTTAGGTGCCTAATAAAAGCTAGTTTACTGCCCTGGATTATGTCCTGACTTACTGACTTTTTTATTTCAGTATGATGGGGCTTAATAAGAGATGCAAGGAGTGACACAGGAGGACTGCAGTTTGAATGATAAGATTTCTCACTTGCAGTCTGGCCCCTGAGACAGAACGGCTCAACTCCATTTCACAGCAGAACCTCTGAGCACGTGCTTGTCAGGGGACATTGTTTAGGTCTATAGAGAGACAACTTGGAATTCAGAATCTTTAGTGGGGATTGAGAGAACAAAGTAGTGTGGGGAAGAGGTAAACGGGAAAAGAAAGGAATCATGTCCATGTTAAGAAGTCCAGTGGTTGTTTGTTCAGGCTGGAGATTATGGCTTCGCTTAGTATACACTCCTAGAGTGCCAGAGCTACGTGGGTCTTAGGGATTACAACCTTCAAGCTACACATCCCACCAAGGGGAAACTGAGCACAATAAAAGAAAAAGAAGGTTGTCACACATAGATCCCCAGCTCACTGTTCTGGGTACCACTACACCATGAGCTTTATCCGGAGCCAGCCATGCTTCAACCCAAGGACCTGGCTTTCACACCCACCCCAACACAAACCCCAGGGATTTCTGAGCACTGAACTAGTCATCTCTGTCATTTCATCCCCACAGCCAACAATTCAGAAGGGCACACATCAGTGTGTGTGCTTGATTTGCCATCTCAACGTCAAATCCAGATTGATTGAGTTCCACCAAATGGATGTCGTCATGGTTGGGCTCCCCAGACCTGAAGACCTGGTTGAGCTATTTCATATGACCTTCCCTTTATCTCAGCAGATGGTCTGTTGAGAAAAAGGAAATGAACATCCTCATTCTTCCTGAACTGGACACTTTCTTTGGGTTACCAGCCACTGGAGGAATGTTGGCCATAGAGTTTCCCCATGAGATTCCTCATCCCAGCTGTCTGATCATAAGACCTGGAAGTCTAGCCTTCAGGTGCTAGGTGGGAAAAGCAACAAGTGGCAAGACTGATCATGAAATGTGATTTCTTCTCTTTACCACAAAAAGGGTATGGAAAAGCTGGTCAGTAAATGGATTTAAAGGGCTCAGATAATGATACTTTACCTGTGATAAGGGAGCAATTAATTTTTCCCCAATACTTTTTTGTAAATAATAATTTGACTTTGCCTATGAATGACAGATTCACCTGCACACTAGCACTGTCTTGGCCACCGTAGAAGCAGTGTTGGGCATAGGCTTAATAGAGTCTACCTTCTTATCATTGCCTCCTCAAAGCTGCCTCTTCATCTCCAACTTCCATGTGCAATAATATTGCTTTCTGTGTTTCAGCCTGAGATCCCTGGTTTAAATATTTGTTTTATTTTTACTCCTTTCCCCAGTGTCAGTGTGGGAGAGTTCAGGCATGTTTTCATATGCACTGAGATGTCAGAGAAATTAAACAAGAGGCAGATTTTTCATATCAGTCAGTTAAAGACTAATTATAACTGTGCTTTCCAGCAAACCAGTGATTGTAGGCTAATTTTCAGTTATGAAACAGAAACTGAGGTTAATGAGGCTAATTGTGTTTACCAGCATTTTTTAAAAAAATGAAAAGAAGCCAACTTAATTTCAAAGTGAATTCTTTGTCAGGAACAAATTGGGGAAAATTGCTACAGTTGTATCAGCATTTCCTAAAACAGTTTAGTGCCATGCTCTTGGAAAAAAACATTCTTGAATACAAGCTGGCAGTCCAGAAAATCTAGTCCCTAGAGATCAAGGCTTTCCTGTCATTGCTGCATGACAATAACAGCTGAGTCTTAGAGCCAATGAGTTGAACAGACCTTCTAGTGGCCAGCTCTCAATTCTGGCCCATAGTGCAAGAAGAGAGGCAGAAAGAACCATCATATGCTGATGTCTAATAAACTAAGATCTGGCTTTTGTTGTTGTTGTTCAGTCGCTAAGTCATGAATGACTCTGTCACTCCATGGACTGCAGCATGCCAGGCTCCCCTGTCCTTCACCATCTCCTGGAGTTTGCTCAGATTCTCTAACCATCTCATCTTCTGTCACCCGCTTCTCCTTCTGCACTCAATCTTTCCAGCATCAGCATCTTCTCCAATGAGTGGACTCTTCCCATTAGGTCTCTAAGGTCTAAGGTCTCTCTCATCTTTCTAGTCACTGTCAGCCCTATTTTCCTTAGGATTCCCAAAGGATAGTATTGCAACTTTGATTCAGCAGTTGTTCCACCATGTCTTAACTGGTATACTTGTCTGTTGCACCAATTCCTTCTTTAAATTGTAAGCTCTTTATGACAGGGGCCCCAACCTGCCTTTATATTTGTCACTGCACATAATACTGACATTAAGCAGGCACTTGATATATATTTACTAAAATAAAAGTGAAAAAAGAGGAGTTATTGGTGTTTTCTAGAGATTATTAGGGAAAGAGTTCTAGTTAATATGAAAAAAAAGTCAGAGGTGGAAAGATAAGGATTTAGGTAAGATAAAAAGAGGTCAACTTAAAAAAAAAAAAAACAGATAGGACAAATAGAAAGGAACAACTTTTGTGGATGACTGATGGGGAAAGGGTAGGGATCAATGATGGGAAATCTGACATAGATCATAGACGGAGAAGAGTTGAGACAGATTTGGGAGATTTTGAAGAAATTAGGTTAAGTATAAGAAGCTTAGGTTTGCCAAAATTCAATTTATTGATCTCTTACATCTCTTTCTGAAATGCATGAACGTGGTTCTGGGATGGGCACACATGACCTCAGAAAGATATTTATGGCTATGAATTTGCAGCTCTGGATGCCTGCTCCCCTGGTCTTTTAAAAGCTGGAGGAGTTGGGTGCTTATGTTGGCAACAAAGCTTTAGAATTAACACTATGTACTAGGAAGTACTTCTTTAAAAGTCGGACTCAATACTCAGCTATAGAAAGGAATGAATTGGCATTTACAGAGACATGGATGGACCCAGAGTCTGTCATACCTAGTGAAGTAAGGCAGAAAGAGAAAAACAAATGTCGTCTATTAACACATATAAGTGAAATCTAGAAGAATGGTACAGATGAATCTATTTGGAGGGCAGCAAGAGATGTAGACATAGAGAACAGATGTATGGACTTGGCGGTGGGGGCCAATTCACTTTGTTGTACAGCAGAAACTAACACAATTTTATTAAGTAACTATACTACAATAAAAAATGTCAGGCCCAGAGTCTAATTATTGTGGGGGTCCATATTATGTCTATATGCACAAAATAGCTTTGCCACTCTGATTGGTCTAGCCTGACTGGAATGCTAACATGGTTTTGGCACCTAAGACCTGAGTACCAGCTCACCAGAGTCAACAGAATTCATCAGTTATCGTCCCTCAGAGTGGCTTTTCGGATATCACAACCCATGCCAGACCCAGATTTCACATTAGATTTTCCTACTTTCCCATGGGATCATAGCCTCTGTTCAAGAGAACACAAGTCCATGACCATGCTAGTTTGCAAAGCCTCCACAATTGTCTAGGGTGGGAGGGTCCGGGCCTTTTCCTGTGGTCACAGGCCTGAGTGTGAGCATCCCATTCACGCCAAGGGACACTTGGTCACAATAGGGCTTTGAGGTCACTTGAATCCTGACATTCTACTCAGTGATCCCCAGAGCTCTCCACAGCAGAGCTGGCCGAAGAGTGGTTCCCAGTGGGCACAGAGGCTCAACTCATTAACATTTTATATCTATGAGATAACAGCATTTTGTTTTTGAATAGAAAACTAGTACAGAGTGGCACCCGAATTTCCCCATGTCTAAGCCTTCTATGCACCATTGTTTGCAAAATTATTACAAAAAGATGCATTCTTGCTATTTTGTAGGGGAAAGAGGAGGAAGAGGAGGGGGAGAAGGAGGAAGCAGCAGCCCCACCAGGTTCCCCACCACCAAAATGTAGCCTGATTGTTTCTCATGTTTTCCAATCCAGCATTCTAGAAGACTCTCTAGTCTCTAAGTCTTCAGACTTAGAATTTTAAACTATTCTCAAGAGAGAAGTCAGGAAGTTCTCAGGGAAGATCCAGGGCTTTTGCTCTTCACAACCTGCCTTCTGCAACCTTGACTCCAAGGACCCTGTCCATTCACCCGACCTGTCGCTCCCCTCATGTGCCTGTGCTCTCCTGATTTGCTCACTCTGCCCAGGGTGGCAGGCTTCCACCTTCTGCCAAGTGCCAGAAGGGCACTGCATTCCTAAAAGCCTGGTCCAAATCCCATTCCTTCAGAGAGGTGGGTGGAGCATGCTGGCCCATGACAGGAAGCTTGGCTCACTTGCACATTAGCTGACTTGTTATGCTCTAGTGAAGGTTATTTGTGGATGAATGAGTCCCCTGCTTGCTTGCCATCTAAGTAAGCGTATAGAATGGATTTACTCTCTTCGTACTGTGGTTGGCATGAAGTAGGGTTTCAGAAATAATGTTTGCTAAATAAATGAATGAGTGAATGAATGAACATCTGTGTGCTCAGGTTCTAAGACCTGTCCTGTCTCTTTGCGACCCCATGGACTACACAGACCATGGCATTCTCCAGGCCAGGATACTGGAGCGGGTAGCTGTTCCCTTCTCCAGGGGATCTTCCCAACCCAAGGACTGAACCCAGGTCTCCCGCATTGCAGCTGGATTCTTTACCATCTGAGCCTCCAGGGAAGCCCATGTATGTGTGTAAATGCACAGAAGACCACACATGTACGTGTGAGGTCACTGTGTGTGTCTGGAGGAGGCAGGGCGTGAAGGAGGGATGTGGAGCACGTGGACCCTGGATTTGAGTAGAGTTAAATAACACACTACCCTCAAATACAGAAAGCACTTTCACATTGAAACCAATTACAATGAAAATATGAAAATTAAAGAAAAATTACAGATTTCTAGAAACAACCATAGTCATTAAAAAAAAAAGAACATTTGTTATTACAAAATACATTATCCCATTTTTTCTGTATTATTAATTTTATTTCTTTATAGTCTTCCATTTTAAAAAGTTAGTATTTTTATGTGTGTGTGTGTTCCAGGTTGAAGGCAGGGAGAATTCCTAGCAGTCTGGCTCAGTTGAATTCTGTCTTCCCAGCATTAGAGAGGGCAGCACTCAGCGCCAACCTGGCCCAGGGGTCACTAAGGCCATTCCTGGCAGTGAACAGGAAGTATAATGTATTGATTTCAATTTGAGAGATGTGCCTATAGTAAGTCAGCATTTCCCAGGCCTACTGAGTTCCATAGTATAGATAATCTGTCTATTTGTAAATATTATCTAATTTCATATACAAACATGTATTTAGAATATCATTTAAAAAATGGACTGCCATCACTAACATATACCATTCAGTGAAATTAGACTGTAGGTAAGTTCAACACGGCATGTAGAATAAAAATTCATTTACGCCTAATTCATACTAACAAAACTGATCAAGAAACAAGAGTTAAAGAGATTCTCTTCTTTATCTCTCTAAAAAGGTTTTCATAACTTTTTCTCTAAAATTATTCATGTAGTTGCCTAAATTATCCCTGTATGTGTAACTCCAGATGAAAACTTATTTCTCTCTAAAAATAAAATGCTTTCAAAATCATTTTCTATACCTAAATGAAAGCCAAAAGAAAGACAAAAAAAATACTATATTCTGTTCGAAGAATGTTTCAAGTCTAATTCAATTACAGAATCTCCTGATTCAAAGGAACTTGAGAGATCATCTGATAGGCGCCTTCTCTGAATTATTGAATCCTAGCCCAAATGGGCATCTGTCTCGACTTGGCTCTTCCAGTTATAAGAAGTGCAAGACAGAGCATCTCATTTGTTTCCTGAAAGTTCTCATTGTTTAAAGTTCTGAATACAATTTGCCCTCTTGAAATTCAGCTCCAGCTATGTATTCTGGAGTGCCACAAAGCTTCTTTTATGTGTCAGCTTTACCCACCGGCTTCAGCCCTGAGTGGAATTAAAGTTGACAGGAGTGTGTCACTCAGGCATCATATCCTGAGTAATCACATGCCATTGTGTGAAAATTAGGACAAGTTCATGGTCAGCACCCAGAAGCTTTTAGGAGTCTGTAAGGCTCGTCTGTCCAATATAGTAGCCACTGGCCATGTGATTATTGAGTACTTGAAACATGACTGGTCTGAATAGATATGTGCTACATGTGTAAAGTACATAGCAGTGTGCAGACTTGTAAGAATGTAAATAAATCTCACTAATTTTCTATATGGATTACATGTTGAAAAGTAATATTTTAGATATACTGGATAACTAAAAACATTTTTATTAAAATTAATTTCACCATTTAAACCTTTTAAAGTATAGTTACTAGAAATTCTAAAATCGTAGCTCCTCCAGTCATAGTATTTTCATCATAGAATTGATCACAATTTGTGCCAATGTTACTGTATGCGTACATGTATGTCTGGAGGTGTGTATGTGTGTGTGTGTGTGTGTGTGTGTGTGTTTGCCTAACATCTGTATCTCTAGTCAAATGTAAGCTCCAGGCAAGAGGACATTTTCCCTCCTCACTTTCTATTCCCAATACTTAGCATAGTGCCTAGCATGTAGTAGCTGTAAATTTTTTGTTGAATACTTAAATGAATGGAGTTTACTCTATCAAGGAACAATTTCGACATCACTAGAGTCTTCAAACATATGGTTCTGATTTCTGCATATTTAACTGAGGAGCCATATAAAACCTGGTGATGTGCTTGGACCTTAGTGAGGACAGGCCCAAGACAAGCCACAAAATGTAGATCGCAAGGGACACAGGCTGGTTGGATTGGGGAAAGACAGAAGCAGGCAAGTATAAAGCATAGGCTAGGTTAGCCTGGATCAAACCAGACAATCCTAAAGGAAATCAACCCTGAATACTCATTGGAAGGACTGATGCTGAAGCTGAAGCTTCTGATACTTTGGCCACCTGATGGGAAGAACTGACTCATTGAAACAGATCCTGATGCTGGGAAAGATGGAAGGTGAAAGAAGAGAGTAGCAAAGGATGAAATGGTTGGATAGCATCACCTATTCAACAGACGTGAACCTGGGCAAACTCTGAGACATAGTGAGGGACAGGGAGGCCTGGCATGCTACAGTCCATGGGGTCGCAAAGAGCCAGACGTGACTTAGTGACTGAACAACAACTAGGCAAGCCTTGCATTTGTTACATCTGTAAGTTGCTACTTGCCCTTCGAGCAATGATGTCTTACAAAAAGACAGGGTTAGCCACATATGTGAGTTTATAGAGAGTCATAGAGAGTATCTTTAAGGAAGTATTATTAAAGGAAAGATCTGGATGGTAAAAAAGAATCATCCAGGTGAAGACTGGGAGAAAGAACTTTTCAATTATGTGAGAAAGCTTTGAGGTGAGAAAGAAGTTGGCCACATCTGACCAAATGAAAAAAGACCCATGTCATTAAATTGGGAATCAGGAGGAGACTAGACCAAGATGAGGTTGGAGAAGGAGTCAGGGGCCGTATTAAAGAGTCCTATACATCATGCTAAGACATCTGCATTTAAGTAAACTGACTGCCAATAGAAAGATTTTAAGTTTACCAACAACATGATGACATCTACTGTTTTCGTTTTTTTAAGATCTACAGTCATGTGTAGAAGAGACTGTGAGAGTCCTTGAAAGGAAGCAGGAAGACGAGTGAGTCTGTTATTGACCAGGAAAGAGAGGTGGGCTTTGAACTTGAGGGAATGGGGATAGAGACAGTCGATGAACTCAAAATAAAAATCTGTAGAATTTGGAATTAGAAGTTAAGGGTGATTCAAGGTTTCTGGTACTTGGAAAGAGGAACATCTGTTCACCGAATGGAAGAAGGCAGATGAAGGAGCAGTGGAGGAGAGTCAGGAATTATACTTTGCCAGTGCTTAGCAAGTTGTGCCCACTATAATGAAGAAAGCGTTGGGGCTGGAGTGGAAGTCAAGGGAATGTAGGACCCTCCTCACAGATGAGAATTAGCACTGTTTTATGCCAATCTTGCAGTTCCAAGAAGGACTGCCTACCTTTCTGACCAAGGGAGCCTGTGCTCACCCGTGTGTACCTGGAGGCACTGAGACCCATCTAGAAAGATTTGAATTTGTCTGCAGAGCTTCTTCTTAACTGTGTATAAAAATACTTAAGAGTTCTGGAAGTAATATTGAAGAGGGAACATTAGGTAAGATGAGAATACTAGAGAGCATTTTACTCGTAAGCATGAACCTCCTGGGAAGCTTCTAAAAACTGGGCTATATCCTGATTTTTAGGATAAGAGGAGTAAATCCCTGACCAGACAGAGTCCTTCCTAGTACATAAAGGAGGAGTCATATAAATAGAACAGGGCTTCCCTGATAGCTCAGTTGGTAAAGAATCTGCCTGCAATGCAGGAGAATCTCAGGTTCAATTCCTGGGTCAGGAAGATACCCTGGAGAAGGGATAGGCTACCCACTCCAATATTCTTGGACTTCCCTTGTGGCTCAGCTGGTAAAGAATCTGCCTGCAATGCAGGAGACCTGGGTTTGATCCTGGGTTGAGAAGATCCCCTGAAGAAGGGAAAGGCTACCCATTCCAGTATTCTGGCCTAGAGAATTCTATGGACTTTATAGTCCATGGGGTCACAAAGAGTCGGACACAACTGATCGACTTTCACACTAACTTGCCAGGAAATAAGTTAATATATCTAAGCCTGTTGTCTTTCTTAGAGTCACAAAGAATGATTCAAAGAAAGAAGGAAAGCAACACAAGGGCCCAATCAGATAGTGGTCCACAGAGGATCTTTGATGATAAAGAAGGCAAGTCCACCCAGCAAACATAAGGAGGCCCCCTCTGTGGACCAATTACATTGCCTGTCACATTGGAAGTTCTTATTGCGAAGGTGCCCAGCACATCACTTTGTTTCCTCTCTGCTTTTGTCCATCATCAAATTCTTCAGTGAGAGACTTCCCTGGCAGTCCACTGGTTAAGACTTTGCTTCCCAGGGCAAGGAGTGTGGATTTGATCCCTGGTCGAGGAGCTTAGATCCTACATGCCTCAAGACCAAAAAGCCAAAAGAAGAAACAGAAGCAATATTGTAACAAATTCAATAAAGACTTTAAAAATGGCCCACATCAAAAAAAAAAAAAAACCTTAAAAAAGAAATCTTCAGTGAGATACTAGCCTGAAACCCAGATTTTCATGTCTTCTGGAGACAGAATGCTGCTTTGCTCCCATACTTTCCGCAGAACTGCTCTCTTGCACATCCCTGTCCTGCCACCTACCTCGTATTCTAGCCATAGATATTATTGTTCCAAAATCTCAGAACATTTACAGTGTTGGGTTTCCTATGCTGTGTTAACACTTTAGGCAAATGATGCTATCCATGTCCTGCACATTCACATCTCTTAAGTTAATATTTTTTTATACATGAAGATTCCAAATTGCCTATGGAACAATTACAAAATGTGTCAAGACAGAATAAGGACTCAGTTCAGTTCAGTTCAGTCGCTCAGTCATGTTCGACACTTTGCAACCCCATGAATCACAGCACACCAGGCCTCCCTGTCCATCACCAACTTCCAGAGTTCACTCAAACTCAGTCCATCGAGTCAGTGATGCCATCCAGCCATCTCATCCTCTGTCGTCCCCTTTCCCTCCTGCCCCCAATCCCTCCCAGCATCAGGGTCTTTTCCAATGAGTCAACTCTTTGCATGAGGTGGCCAAAGTATTGGAGTTTCAGCTTCAGTATCAGTCCTTCCAATGAACACCCAGGACTGATCTCTTTTAGGATGAACTGGTTGGATCTCTTTGCAGTCCAAGGGACTCTCAAGAGTCTTCTCCAACACCACACTTCAAAAGCATCAATTCTTTGGCGCTCAGCTTTCTTCACAGTCCAACTCTCACATCCATACATGACCACTGGAAAAACCATAGCCTTGACTAGACAGACCTTTATTGGCAAAGTAATGTCTCTGCTTTTCAATATGCTATCAAGGTTGGTCATAACTTTTCTTCCAAGGAGTAAGCGTCTTTTAATTTCATGGCTGCAGTCACCATCTGCAGTGAATTTGGAGCCAAAAGTAAAGTCTGACACTGTTTCCCCATCTATCTGCCATGAAGTGATGGGACCAGATGCCATGATCTTTGTTTTCTGAATGTTGAGCTTTAAGCCAACTTTTTCACTCTCC
>NW_011494690.1:5359023-5363403 GCF_000754665.1 Bison bison bison | reverse complement strand
TTCCTTTTCATTATAGGGGACTTGAATGCAAAAGTAGGAAGTCAAGAAACACCTGGAGTAACAGGCAAATTTGGCCTTGGAGTATGGAATGAAGCAGGGAAAAGGCTAACAGTTTTGTCAAGAGAATGCACTGGTCATAGCAAACACCCTCTTCCAACAACCCAAGAGAAGACTCTACACATGGACATCACCAGATGGTCAACACCAAAATCAGATTGATTATATTCTTTGCAGCCAAAGATGGAGAAGCTCTATACAGTCAGCAAAAACAAGACCGGGAGCTGACTGTGGCTCAGATCATGAACTCGTTATGGCCAAATTCAGACTTAAATTGAATAAGGACTAGTCAAGTATAAAATAGTACAGAGGAAGAGTGTTTCAAAGCAAACAAACTGACCTAAATTCATAGTCAATTGTTTTGTATCATTAGGATTTCACTAATGATTGTATTTGTTCACTCTTATCAAAGTTCTGCCATTTATGCATCCAGTTGATTTACAGATGGGAATTAATTGCAAAACTCAACAATTTTTGTCAAAGTAAGAGACTTAGTTTGAAAATACAGTCTTCTGTTGCAGATCTTTGCTGATGATGATTTCTAAAATTGAAATTCAGGAAAAAACAACACCAAAAGCAGAAAAAGAAAAGAGCTCTATGCAAATCAAGACTTGCCAAAAGGAATGTGAAAACCTGTTGTATATTCCACATTGAGCTCACATATACTGCACATTTCAAATGTTTCTTTAACATCTTTATTGGAATAATGTTCAGTGAAATTAAAATGAATCATTGCTCTTTAGTTATATAGATGACAAAATAAAGACAGGAAATGTCACAAACTAATTTTTAAATAATCTTAGTTCTATTTTTAATATTGTAATCTATTTTTAATATTGTAAGTCCACTTTTTCTTCTATTCATGCATCAAAGGAAATAAATAAGTGCATTTTGGTTATTTTTCAATCAAATATGCTTACTTATTTACTTTTAATGTTTATCAAAGTTATATACAGGCATAATAACAGCTCAAGAGATAATGGTGAAAATCTTTCATCTCTTTACTTTAGTCCCCTTCCTTGAAAGCGATCTCGAGTCAGTTTTCCGTCATTCTGAAGTTATCACTGTGCCTCTTGAAAGATGCTTGTAATACCATATCTTGATTTGTTAAATTTAGAAGCTTTCTATTGACTTTCAAAAATGAAAGATGAAGATCTGGGTCACTTGTGCCGCCCCCTGCTCCTCTTCTGCTTCCAACATTTGATAGTTAAATGTCTAAAGTTTCTCTTTGTAGCTTTAAATATGCTATTCTATTTCTTGTCCCATTGACTTTCAATACATTTCTTGATACCCTATTTGTAAAATAAAGATATTTGTGTCCTACTTTTTCCTCTGCCTTTTCCCCTCCTCCCTGTATTTCGCCTTCCATCACTTACGTGATGGCATTGCCAGTGTGGTTTACATTTTCATTCACAAGCAAACGTACTTAGCTCACAAATCGATGTAAACATTTAATAAAACAATGAAACCTGTTTGTTAGGATTGCGTGACTTGTGTTCATTGTTGTATTGAACAGCATGCTAGGACTGTGCTTCCTCTTTGCAGGTCTGGCCTCATGCTCCTCAGTCATTGGTAGAAAAATTTCCAGCATCAGAGTTTAAAAGCACTTTATGATGTTATACTCAATCAATTACATAAAAATCAAGCACCCTACTCTGCTTCATAGGCCATTTTGCTTCTTTTGTTTATTTTTCCTGGAGTTTCCAATTTTATTTTTCATTTTAGTTTGCATTTTGGCCTTTATGATATCAACAATTATGCCCAAGTTATCTTATAAAGACATCTGTAAATTTTTCTACTCAGAATCTGAACTCTCTTTTTCTGTGTGGGGAACTTTTACTGGATGAGCCTTTCGGGGCAAGGGTGTCAAAGCCCATGTTCCTCTATTGGAAACTCAAAATGCATAAAATCCACTTTCCTAATGTCATTTGCATCTGTGGCCATGAACAAGCTACCTTGGATTTGACCATCAGATTTTCCTACTCAGGACTTCGAATTGAGAACTAGTGACTCAAAGAAACAGAGACCATAGAGTATTTGCTCTGGTGGATGGTGTATTTGGTGGCATCAAACAGGTTGTTTAGTGTCTGTGGACCCCAAACTAGCAGTGTGAGTGCCCATTGTCCAGGGCCAGCAGCATCAGTGAGACAGACTATGTGGTCAATCTTCTACAGAAGTGGGAATGATTAACTAAGTTGTAACATGCAGAGTACATCATGAGAAACGCTGGAAGAAGCACAAGCTGGAATCAAGATTGCGGGGAGAAATATCAATAACCTCAGATATGCAGATGACACCACCCTTATGGCAGGAAGTGAAGAGGCACTAAAAAGCCTCTTGATGAAAGTGAAAGAGGAGAGTGAAAAAGTTGGCTTAAAGCTCAACATTCAGAAAACGAAGATCATGGCATCTGGTCCCATCACTTCATGGCAGATAGATGGGGAAACAGTGGAAACTTTATTTTGGGGGCTCCAAAATCACTGCAGATGGTGACTGCAGCCATGAAATTAAAAGACACTTACTCCTTGGAAGGAAAGTTATGACCAACCTAGATAGCATATTCAAAAGCAGAGACCTTACTTTGCCAACAAAGGTCCATCTAGTCAAGGCTATGGTTTTTCCAGTGGTCATGTATGGATGTGAGAGTTGGACTGTGAAGAAAGCTGAGCACTGAAGAATTGATGCTTTTGAAGTGTGGTGTTGGAGAAGACTCTTGAGAGTCCCTTGGACTGCAAGGAGATCCAACCAGTCCATTCTAAAGGAGATCAGCCCTGGGTGTTCTTTGGAAGGAATGATGCTAAAGCTGAAACTCCAGTACTTGGCCACCTCATGCAAAGAGTTGACTCACTGGAAAAGACCCTGATGCTGGGAGGGATTGGGGGAAGGAGGAGAAGGGGATGACAGAGGATGAGATGGCTGGATGGCATCACCGACTTGATGGACGTGAGTTTGAGTGAACTCTGGGAGTTGGTGATGGACAGGGAGGCTTGGCGTGCTGCAATTCATGGGGTCACAAAGAGTCGGACATGACTAAGCGACTGAACTGAACTGAACTGAACCTAATTTTGGCAAATCTCTGATTGCTGCTCCGTCACTCCTTCTCTCTCACTTTCCTCAGTCTGATACTTCCAACTCGCCAGTCATGAGATGTACATTTTCTGTGTCTTTGATAACTAAAAAGGTCTCCATTCTGACCTCTCACTTGAGTGGGCAACAATTCTAGGTTAAACACTACTTAACTCAAAACTGTAAAATTGCTTGTGCTGTTGTTTTCTAGCATCTTAAACTGCTTTTGAGAAGATTGATGTCAGTCATATTCTTTCTCTTGGAGCCAAAAATACTGAGATCTTCAGCTGAAAGCGTACACCAAATAGTGACTCCAAATAATGCATAGGAACATTCATCTAGACACAGACTTGAGAATTCAGAACACCAAAACTGAAGAGGAGACCTCCACACGTTTCAGAAATTTTTAATTTTATACCTACAAGGGAAAAAGATCTTCTGCTGACAACTAGAGTTCAAAAAACAATTTAAACAGACTTTCCTGGTGGTCCAGTGGTTGAAAATCTGCCTGCCAGTGTGGTGGCGGGGTGGGGGGGAGGTGGGGGGACATGGGTTCGATCCCTGGTCCGGGAAGATTCCACATGCCTTTGGGCAACGGGGCCCATGTGCCACAGCTACTGAAGCCCACGTGCTCCAGATCCCAAGTGCTGCAACTAGACAAAGCCAGAGCACAGCAACGACGACCCAGCGCCGCCAAAAATAGATACTAAATGCATTTAAGGCCCAAGAGTTAGACATTCCAGACCCCTCCCTGACCAGGAAATCCAAGCTATGTGAGAATGTGCTTCAGAATTACTTTCCAGTCTGATTTTGTGCCTCTGGCTTGAGAATAAACCAGTTATCCTGTCCAGTGACACAAAGGACATTTTTCCGGAACTGGTGTAATGACAAGGTTGGATCTAATTCATAGAGGAAGCTGTGCAGGTGGAAAGCCAATCCCAAGGATCACTGCGGGTCTGACTCCACTTACTGTTCTCTCTGAACTCTTCTCCCTTGTCTTTTCCCTCTGAAGAGAACACTTAACCCAGTCTGTCTTCTACTTCTTGGGTGTAGGGAGATGGAGTCTTATAGCCCACGAAGATGTAGCTTCATGACAGGGAATGGTCTCTAGGTCCATCCAAAGACACTGTCATCCTTACAGCACTGCTGCTGCCGCTGCTGCTGCTGCTAAGTGGCTTCAGTCATGTCTGACTCTGTGGGACCCCATAGATGGCAGCCCACCAGGCTCCCCTGTCCCTGGGATTCTCCAGGCAAGAA
>NW_011494690.1:5349088-5358908 GCF_000754665.1 Bison bison bison | reverse complement strand
GACGCCATTTCCTTCTCCAATGCATGAAAGTGAAAAGTGAAAGTGAAGCCGCTCAGTCGTGTCCGACTTGTAGCGACCCCACGGACTGCAGCCCACCAGGCTCCTCCGTCCATGGGATTTTCCAGGCAAGAGTACTGGAGTGGGGTGCCGTTGCCTTCTCCACAGTAATGCTAGGGAATGTAATTCCTCTTATTGCAGTTTGTGTCAAGGCACCAAGATGAAAAACAGGAACTTGATATAGAACATCCTTGCCCACTTTCTCTCCTACCTGCAGGAATTAATATACCTTTTTTTTAAAGGGTTTTAAAATAACATGTATTTCTTAAAAGTCAACACGTGCATAATAGGAAACCAGAAAAACACAAGAGGCAAAGAAAAAAGTCATTCATAATCACAAGCAGTTTACCATTTGTTGTGTCCTTCTAGGTCTCATTTGTGTATTTTCACAACTAAGCATTCACTTTTATGTAATTAAGATCATACAGTTATATATCACGCCGCTTCACACATCGTGTATTTGGGGAGTGGAATTGTAAAGGAGTCTAGGAAACCAAGCTGACTGTTCACTGTGTGGTGGGTGGTAGGGGAGGGGACAGGGAAGGAATTGCAGGGAAGAGGGCTCAGTGCCCATCTGTCTTTAAACAAGTTCACACTGTCTAGCCATTGTTCTGTTTGTGCATTTTAGTTAATATTGCTGTGCATTAAGGAATAAGCAAGTCCTAATACCCAATGTTGGAGAAGGAAATGGCAACCCACTCCAGTGTTCTTGCCTGGAGAATCCCAGGGATGGGGGAGCCTGGTGGGCTGCCGTCTATGGGGTCATATAGAGTCGGACACGACTGAAGTGACTTAGCAGCAATACCCAATGTATGTTAAAAGTAGAGGTGGGAAAATAACCCCTTAATTTAATGCCCTTTTGTTGGTTTTTAGGAAAGGCTGTGTCTTCTAGGAGTATCTATGTTAATCCACTTCTTGGAGCTAGATGTAGTCTGATATCTTAACTTTTTTGTGTGGAGAAAAATATGGCCCTTAGAATTGATTCATTTAGAAGTAACCACTAACTAGCTATAAAAATTGATTCTGAATTGTGAATGAAAAAGCCCACACAACTTACCCATATTAAGATGTAAGTGCTTAATTTTTCCAGCTCACACCTTGCATCTTAGAGCTATTTAACCATTTTTTTTTGTAAAGGTGTCTGATAGCCTCGAGTCACTGCTGGAGAGAAGAGGCAAAGAATTTCCATGGGGTTATTTGGTGATATTTTACCACCTAGCTCAGGACTTGCTTGTGCCAGAACCAGGAGATGGTGACCTTTTATAATTGAGGCAATCTCCTTAAAGGTCAATCCTGACAGAAAATGCTGTAATTGGTGTGGTTGAAATTGCTGAATCCCTGGGCTACATCAACTCAGCAGAATGTTTACTGTTTCCTTTTCCTGCTCTACAGACAGCAACCCAACTCAGGCCACCTGGGGCTTTTATATCACCAACTGGGGCAGAAATATCAACCGAACACAACAGCCACCACTCCTTGGGGTAGAGATTTTCTCCTTTTCCATCATGGTGTCTGTAGTATTAGCCTGGTGCCCAAAGTTCACTAACTACTTGTTCTTTCACTAACTGAAAAAACAAATTAAAAAAAAAAAAACTTCTGTAATAAATAGTTATGAAATACTAGCATTTTCCTGGAGTTTCCTAAGGGATAGACCCAATTTTGCCATTTCCTAGAAACATTAAGGGTCCCAAGCTACCTGCGTGCATGTGTGCCGAGTCACCTCAGTCATGTCCAACTCTTTGCAACCCTATAGACTGTAGCCCACCAGTCTTCTCTGTCCATGGGATTTTCCAGGCAAAAATACTGGAGTGGGCTGCCATGCCCTCCTCCAGGGGATCTTCCTGACCCAGGGATCTAATAGATGCCTCCTGCATCTCCAGCATTGCAGGCAGATTCTTTACTGCTGAGCCACCACGGAAGCCCCCAAGTTATCTGTAATTGAGGAAACAGGGAGATAAAGATCTCCACTGTCTTACCTAGAACTCTTCTTCAGGAAGGAGAGTGCATGCCTCATTACCACCCCATCTCAATCCATGTGGTGATTTTTATTTTACAGAAGGGAAAATTGAGATTTAGAAAGATGAGAGAAGTTTCCAGAATCATGTGGATAAGTACATGGATCTTGGATTTGAAATTCCGGTCTGTCAGAACCTGACATCTATAGATGTCCTCACCATACAGCACTGAGCAATGAGTGGTTCTCAGTTCAGTTCAGTTCAGTTCAGTCGCTCAGTCGTGTCCAACTCTTTGCGACCCCATGAAGCGCAGCACACCAGGCCTCCCTGTCCATCACCAACTCCCGGAGTTCACTCAGACCCACGTCCATCGAGTTGGTGATGCCATCCAGCCATCTCATCCTCTGTCATCCCCTTCTCCTCCTGCCCCCAATCCCTCCCAGCATCAGAGTCTTTTCCAATGAGTCAACTCTTCGCATGAGGTGGCCAAAGTACTGGAGCTTCAGCTTTAGCATCAATCCTTCCAAAGAAATCCCAGGGCCGATCTCCTTCAGAATGGACTGGTTGGATCTCCTTGCAGTCCGAGGGACTTTCAAGAGTCTTCTCCAACACCACGGTTCAAAAGCATCTACTCGGCCCCAAATGCCTCAAGCTTTATCCAAAGTTCCCACCATCTACAATGTCTTATTCTTCTTGACCCCATAGACTGTAGCCTGCCAGGCTCCTCTGTCCAGATCCTCCAGGCAAGAATACTAAAGTGGGTTGCCGTTTCATCCTCCAGGGCATCTTCCCAACCCAGGGAAGGAAAATGGGAGTTCTTTACCACTAGCACCACCTGGGAAGCCCATTAAGCTCCAGTTCAGATGCAAAACAACAGCGATCTAAATGTGGGCCCGTAGCCTTTAATCGCTAGCTATTTTACTGAGTCTAATTTCAGTTAAGATGAACTAAAGTCTGACATGCTCTGGACTAGAACTAAAACTGAGGGTGTGGAGCATGAAGTAAATGCCTGAACTCATGGATAGCTTCTTGGGCAAACAACTCTGCAGAGGATCTCCCAAGGCTTGGGGGGCAGTGGGAGACCCCAGTCTGGTGCATCTTCTGAGGCATAATCCTAATATCTTTCAGAGGGAGAGGTCCTGGGTAATGGGGAACTCTGCTAGACTCTACCTTCAGAATTCCACAAACATCCCTCGAGTTCAACAGCCAAGATCAACGAGATGCCAAGGGGAAGACGCTGGACACACCTGACCATCCACAGCTCCAAGGGGAAGTGGCACCCCCAGATACTGAAGGCTGCTGAGTGGCTCAGAGACTCACCACACTGCCTTTCTTCTAAGGTGTGGGTGATGTTTCACTCAAAGGGAGCTCTTACCTAGCCCCTGACCCCCTGGATTCTGTAATCAGAAGTCAGAGGCTCCTGGGACTACGACTCATCAGTTCTCTTCCCACCAGACAGGGATGATTTGGTCTGGTTCTTGTTCTACCCAAATGTACTTCAGTAAACAGTGCTCTTTCGCTGAAGATTGCCTATTCCTGTCTTTTACCTCCTTTTCGTGTGGCAAGGAGAAATAAGATAATATATGTGTGATGCTTTGAGCTCCTTGGGAAAGCAGAACTCTCTAAGTGCATGATATTAATAACAGCAATATTTCTGTTACCACGAAGACAGGCTGAGTCCATCTTTCACATGTCCTTTTAAGTCATTTTCCCTGCGGCTGCCTCTTCTGGTAAAACGGTTCTGAATGAGCCGTACAAATCTCTAGTTTTAAAATACTCATTGGGGAAAACACTAGTTGGTCTCCATATTACCTAGGAGGCAAATATTCCAATGTTTGTTTCTTGAAATGATGGTGCTTTGGTAGGTCAAGAAAGGGAGAGCAGTCAACCCCCAGGTGACAGAACTGTGAAAAAAGCAATTGCTATGGAAAATAGAAAACCATGGAAGCCCTGCCTGCCAGGGTCAGAATTCCAGGCCTGCTCTCTGAAGAGCAATGTGGCCAAGTGACCAGAAACTCCTTTCACAAGGATTCTTGCTATAAGAAAACAGACCAGTACCGGGGGGAAGGGTGGGGAGGGAATAATAAACTGGAGTTTGAGATTGATATGTACACACTGCTATATTTAAAATAGATAAAAAAAAGGATTTACTGTTAAATAAACAAACAAAGAAGAAAAAAAATAGACCAAGATTCCTTCAGCCAGGCAGCCAAGGACCTCACTCAATTATAAACAAACCTAAGACTACTATTCCCAACATTGGCAAAATACCATTTTGATGTTGATAATGATAAAAATGGTGATTGATGTTAATAAGAGCTACCATTTATCTAAAGCCTGCCCCATCCAGAGACCAAGCTAAACTCTGCATATTTTTTTTTCTCTCATTTTATATAATCCTCTAAAAAAAACTATAGAGTTGATACTATTATTTTTAAAATTCAGAGATGTTTAGTTTCGTGCCCAATGTCATAGCAACAATTTACAATTTGGGTTTCAAACTGAGAATAATATGCTGTGACTACTTTAAAAAAAAAAAGTGAGGCTACTCCTTTCCTGTGATCTCTCCCCATCCCCAACCCTGGCCACCTCACCACCTCCCCTCCAGCCATTCAAATGCATTTGGTACTTTTGTTGTCTGAGTTAGATGCTATTAGGTTCTGGGAATACAGTGATGAATGTCTCCAACCTGGAGGAACAGGAACACACCTCAAATGATAACGTGAGGGCTTGAGCACAGAAGTGAGGTCTCCTTCCTGTTTTGCTGCTGGGACAACCACCGTATGAGCCTGTGGTTTCCATGCCTTCAGCCTCTGTGCTGGGTTCCCTCTCTCTTCAAAACCCTGGCTCCTTAGGAGGATGCAAATATGTCATTAAAAAAAAACCCCAAAGAACAGGGTGGAGCCTTGGACTATAAAGAGCGTAGACTTTAGTGTAAATTAAAGCTGGATTTTAACTCTGGATTTCCCACCTACTTGCTGTGTGACCAGGAACAAGTCTGAGCCTCAGAGGCTCATATTTTAAATGGAGCTGACACTGTCAATTGAGAAGGACAATCGAGAGCACTAAATGAGCTATCGCATCTAAAGGACTCGATTTAGGACTTGGCTCTGTAAGATCCTCAATTGTAGTAAATGCTCTTTCTATTGTAAAATCCAAGAAGAATGTTCAAAAACAGCCAGGCTTGAAGGGTAAAATCAACTGGAGACTGGTGCAGTGCCAGCATGGCCATTCTGAAGCCTGTGAAATCTATAATATAACTGCCTTCCAGCATCTTTACTTGTCCAAAATTCCTCTGCCCAGAAAGATTGCTAATAAAATGGGAACAAAAGAAATCACGAGGAGACCATCCATTCAGTAACCAAATAAAGCCTGTGCAAAACCACCTACTGCGGCCACAAGACGGGGTGGAGAGCGAGAGCAGCTGGAGAGCCCCGTTATTACACAGAACTCAGAAGAGAGGCTCGCTAGTCACTGGTTGCAGCCCCCTGGGGGTGGGGTGAGGGTCTCAAGATTGTCCACCTTTTCCTAACAAACACTCATATCATCAATAGAGGATTGACGTAGCACTGCGTGTAATTAACTGCCTTCTAATTCATGCCAGGGCTGGTCCTTGTTCTTAGGAAACTGTGAATTAATTTGGTATTTTGCCTTAATGAAGGAAAACAAGTCTTAAGTGTGAAAAAACTTCTAGCTTTGTTGTGTGGCTGGCAAATACATCTGGTTTTCCTTGTTCACACCAACCACATACTCTCTTTTTCTCTCCTTGCCAAAGACTGTCAATGTGAGACAGACCAAAATGACAATTTAAATGTGTACCCCAGGGCTTAAGTATCACAGTGCCAGAAAGTCTAGTGATCCTGGTTGATACAGACAGTCTGACCCCCAGCTGTGGGCTTTGGAAAAGGAAGTTGTGCTGCTCAAATACAAAATAAATAAGACCTTTTTTATAAATATAAAGGATTCTGTCAAGTGTCTTTTTTATTTATCTTGCCTTTTGTCACATTCAATCAGAAGTCTGAATATGAAAATTCTTTCTTTCTGTTCTTGGTCCTTTTCTTAGTAAACACTTTCCTCACTTCATTTTATAAAGCAAGATACATGAACACATACAGTTAATTATTTTAAGGTAGAGCTTTAAAATAACAACTGATTAAAAAGAAACCAAGCATATTGACATGAGTACTGACATTATTATTGTTGTTTAGTCGATAAGTCATGTCTGACTCTTTGCAACCCTGTGGACTGTAGCTCACCAGGCTCCTCTGTCCATGGGATTTCCCAGGCAAGAATATTGGAGTGAATTGCCATTTCCTGCTCCAGAGGATCTTCCCAACACAAGGATCGAATCCACGTCTCCTGCACTGTAGGCAGAATCTTTACTGCTGAGCCACAAGGAAGTCCTTAGTAGCAATCTTAGGAAGTTCCACAAACACATTAAAGATGTAGCTAATCCCTGGGTATCAGTGACTTTTCTTCCTTGCTGCCTGGGACCTGACTTGGTTTTGGCATTCGCCTTCCCCTGATGAGTCACAGATACATCCTGAGTTGCCCAGACCAGTGATGGAGATAGCATTTTTCTTGGTTTAGATGTGGGCATGGTCACTAGTCCTGGTCAATGAAATGTGAGGGAAGGCCCATTGGGAATTTTCAATGAATGATTTTAAAAGAAACAACAAGCCCAAAAGCCATCCTACTTTATAGCATTTTGTTCTAGAAGGTAATATATTTTCCCTTATTCTTTAAGCCTGTTGAGTTGGAGATTTCTTATTTGTCACTGAAAACATTCAAACTGATAAATGATAACTGCTCCACTCATTTTGCCATCTCCTCAATAGAAAATGCTGTCAGAATCAATTTAACACCATCACAGGGAAATTTGTGTAGCAGTCACCTGTTGTGACTGCTCAGCATCTGTTCGCCTTTCTTAGAACAGTCAATGCTTCTCAGACTTGAATGTGCAGATGAGTCATCTAGGGGGTCTTGTGCAAACACGAATTCTGATTCTGTAAGTACTGGATGAGACCCGAGACCCATATTTCTCCTTGAAGGTAGAAGTTGCTGCTCCATAGGTCACTCCTTACATAGCAAAGGGCATTGGGAAAACCAATCTTTTCCCATTGGCTATAATATTTAGGTGAAATTAATCTGCGACAGCAAGAGAAGTCTATTCCTGTACTATAGTTATTGGTTCAAAGATGGGCACCTCACCCAATATGAGCCAATGAGATATGAGATGGTTGCTGGGAGCTGTTAATAAAAAGCTTTTTACTCTCCAAGAAAGCTACTGGGACAGTTTTCTTTGTGTGATGTGGTACAAAGATGTGGTGATTGGAATTGTATATTTCTGCTACAATGAGTGGAGCCACATGGGGACAAAACCCACGCACTGAAGATTGTAGAGCTGAGAGAAGCACAGAGATACAGAGTCCCTGGGAATGAAGTTCCAAGCTTCTGCATCAACCTACATTAGAGATTCTCTTGGAGTTTCCAGTGATGTGATCCAGTAAAATCCTTTTTCTCTCTGCTTAAAGCATTTTGGTTTTAAGTTTTATAATGCATCTGTGTGTGCTTCAGTCACGTCTGACTCTTCACAACCCTATGGACTATAACCTGCCAGGCCCCTCAGGCCACAGGATTCTCCAGGCAAGGATAATTGAGTGGGTTACCCTCCTCCAGGGGATCTTTCTGACCCACGGATTAAACCCTCTTCTCCTCCATTGCAGGTGAATTCTCTACCGCTGAGCCGCTAGGAAAGCCCCAAGTTTGCTATTCAGTTCAGTTTAGTCACTCAGTCCTGTCCAACTCTTTGCAACCCCACGGACTACAGCACACCAGGCTTCCCTGGCCATCACCAACTCCTGGAGCTTACTCAAACTCATGTCCATTGAGTCGGTGATACCATCCAACCATCTCCTCCTCTGTCATCCCCTTCTCCTCCTGCCTTTAATGTTTCCCAACATCAGGGTCTTTTTCAATGAGTAAGTTCTTCACCTCAGGTGGCCAAAATACTGGAATTTCAGCTTCAGCATCAGTCCTTCCAATGAATATACAAGACTGATTTCCTTTAGGATGGACTGGTTGGATCTCCTTACAGTCCATTGGAGAAGGACTCTCAAGAACCTTCTCCAATACCACAGTTCAAAAGCATCAATTCTCCAGCACTCAGCTTTCTTTATACTCCAACTCTCACAACCATATATGACTACTGGAAAAACCATAGGTTTGGCTAGACAGACCTTTGTTAGCAAAGTAATGTCTCTGCTTTTTAATATGCTGTCTAAATTGGTCATAGGTTTTCTTCCAAGGAACAAGCGTCTTTTAATTTCATGGCTGCAGTCACCATCTGCAGTGATTTTGGAGCCCCCAAAAATAAAGTCCCTCACTGTTTCCGTTGTTACCCCATCTGTTTGCCATGAAGTGATGGGACTGGATGCCATGATCTTAGTTTTTTGGATGTTGAGTTTTAAGCCAACTTTTTCACTCTCTTCTTTCACTTTCATCAAGAGGTTTAGTTCTTCTTCCCTTTTTGCCATAAGTGTGGTGTCATCTACATATATGAGATTATTGATATTTCTCCCAGCAATCTTGATTCCAGCTTGTGCTTCATCCAGCCCAGCATTTCACATGATGTACTCTGCATATAAGTTAAATAAGCAGGGTGACAATATACAGCCTTGATGTACTCCATTCCTGATTTGGAATCAGTTTGTTGTTCCATGTACAGTTCTAACTGTTGCTTCTTGATCTGCATACAGATTTCTCAGGTATGACCTAAGTCAAATCCCTTATGATATACAGTGGAAGTGACAAATAGATTCAAGGGATTAGATCTGATAGACAGAGTGTCTGAAGAACTATGGACGGAGGTTTGTGACATTGTACAGGAAGCAGTGATCAAGACCATCTCCAAGAAAAAGAAATGCAAAAAGGCAAAACTGTTGTCTGAGGAGGTCTTACAAATAGCTGTGAAAAGAAGAGAAGTGAAAGGCAAAGGAGAAAAATAAAGATATACCCATTTGAATGCAGAGTTCCAAAGAATAGCAGGGAGAGATAAGAAGCCTTCCTCGGTGATTGGTGCAAAGAAATAGAGGAAAACAATAGAATGGGAAAGACTAGAGATCTCTTCAAGAAAATTAGAGATACCAAGGGAACATTTCATGCAAATAAAGGACAGGAATTGTATGGACCTAACAGAAGCAGAAGATATTAAGAAGAGGTGGCAAGAATACACAGAAGAACTATCCAAAAAGGTCTTCATGACCCAGACAACCATGATGGTGTAATCACTCACCTAGAGCCAGACATCCTGGAATGTGAAGTCAAGTGGGCCTTAGGAAGCATCTCTATGAACAAAGCTAGTGAAGGTGATGGAATTTCAATTGAGCTATTTCAAATCCTAAAAGATGATGTTGTGATAGTGCTGCACTCAATATGCCAGCAAATTTGGAAAACTCAGCAGTGACCACAGGACTGGAAAAGGTCAGTTTTCATTCCAATCCCAAAGAAAGGCAATGCCAAAGAATGTTCAAACTACTGCACAATTGCACTCATCTTACACGCTAGCAAAGTAATGCTCAAAATTCTCCAAGCCAGGCTTCAACAGTACATGAACCATGAATGTCCAGATGTCCAAGCTGGATTATAAAAGGCAGAGGAACCAGAGATCAAATTGCCAACATCTGCTGGGTCATTGAAAAAGCAAGAGAGTTCCAGAAAAACATCTATTTCTGCTTTATCGACTATGCCAAAACCTTTGACTGTGTGGATCACAACAAACTGTGGAAAATTCTGAAAGAGATGGGCTG
>NW_011494690.1:5346481-5348988 GCF_000754665.1 Bison bison bison | reverse complement strand
GGGGGCGAAGAGAAGAAGGGGACGGACAGAGGATGAGATGGCTGGATGGCATCACTGACTCGATGGACGTGAGTCTGAGTGAACTCCGGGAGTTGGTGATGGACAGGGAGGCCTGGCATGCTGCGATTCATGGGGTCTCAAAGAGTCGGACACAACTGAGTGACTGATCTGATCTGATCCCCAGATAACCCCCAGACCCTAGTTCTTGGATCCTGAGAATTTACCATATCTGGCAAAAGAGACTGCAGGATTTTGAGATGGGAGATTATTCTAGGTTATTTTTGGCTCTAAATATAGTCACCTGTGTCTCTGGAAGGTTGATTTGGAAAAGGCATGGCACAGAAGGAGATTTGATGACAGGGGAGGAGGAGAAGGAGATGTGACAATGGAAGCAGACATTGGAGTGATGTGGCCACAAACCAAGGAATGCTACAGCCACCAAAAGCTGGAAGAGGCAAAAAAAAGAAAGAAAGAATTTTCCCCAGAACCTCTAGAAGGAACCAGCCATAGCTACATATTGATTTTAGCCTCATTAGGCTAATTTCAACTTTCTGGCCTCCACAAATGTAAGAGTACAGTTCTGTTGTTGTAAGTCCCTTAAATATGTGGTAATTTGCTATAGTAGCAAGAAAAAGAAGAAAGAAAAACAAACAAAAGAATGAACACAAGCTTGGAGACAATCATCCTTATATTCAGAATCTTCCATTCCTTCCAAAGTCCTTGAATCACCTATATTTCCTTAGGTTCACACCCTTGGCACACACATCCTACCAGTCCTCTGAACATAACCAAATATGCCTAAATTCAAGCTTAGGCTAAAGCAAGAAATTCTGATAATTATTTGTTTACAAGTTAGTCATATCACTTTTGTAATTGGCCCTGGAATGTCAGCATTTTGAAATTTTCTCTTCACTTACTCCCAGGTTAGATTGTATTAGTTATAATAAGGAGAGAGATGGTCCATCCAGCTTCTAAAGTTCTTTCCAGGTCAATGTTGCTATGGTTTTATCTTATAAAGAGAACTCAAAGCAATGAATATCACTCCTCCCAAGGGTGAACATCACTACCCTGCCACAGAGTGGTCTCCTAGGAAGAGGCATGATGGTGCTATAGAGAAGGAATCCAGCCAATATTTGGCAGAAGATATCAAAAGACTTTATAAGGACATATACGCACATGCATGCTCAGTCACTTCAGTTATGCCCAACTCTTTGCGACCCTGTGGACAGTAGCCCACCAGGCTCCTCTGTCCATTGGATTCTCCAGGCAAGAATACGGGAGTGGGTTGCCATGCCCTCCTCTAGGGGATCTTCCCAACACAGGAATTGAACCCACATCTCCTGTGTCTCCTACACTGCAGGCAGATTCTTTACCCACTGAGCCACCTGGGAAGCCCAAGCACATATACATGTTCACCCAAAAATGTACTCCTAGCAATGTATTACAAATTAAAAATTTATAATCAAATTAATTCAGATGTGTATGAAGATACATATTCAAGGATGTTTATCACAATTTAATTTATAGTTGTAAGAGGGAAAAATGATAAGAAATAGAAAAAATATAACAGGAGATCCATTAAATAAATTGTGGTAACATTTTATGATTGAATGCTATGCAACCATTAAAATGACATTATAAAAGATTAATAACATGGGAAATCTTCACATGAAATTATGAAGAGAAAAAAAATCAGGCTATGAAACAGTGTTTATTTTAGGTTACCTTGTGTGTATATCAGGTCAGTTCAGTCGCTCAGTCATGTCTGACTCTTTGGGACTCCATGGACTGCAGCATGTCAAGCTTCCCCATCCATCACCAATTCCTGGAGCCTACGCAAACTCATGTCCATTGAGTCAGTGATGCCATCCAACCATCTCCTCCTCTGTTGTCCCCTTCTCCTCCCACCTTCAATCTTTCCCAGCATCAGGGTCTTTTCAAATGAGTCAGTTCTTTGCATCAGATGGCCAAAATATTGGAGTTTCAGCTTCAGCATCAGTCCTTCCAATGAATGTTCAAGACAGATTTCCTTTAGGATGGACTGGTTGGATCTCCTTGCAGTCCAAGGGACTCTCAAGAGTCTTCTCCAACACCACAGTTCAAAAGCATCAATTCTTTGGCACTCAGCTTTCTTTATAGTCCAACTCACATCCATACATGACTACTGGACAAACCATAGCTTTGGCTAGACAAACCTTTGTTAGCAAAGTAATGTCTCTGCTTTTTAATATGCTGTCTAGGTTGGTCATAGCTTTTCTTCCAAGGAGTAAGCGTCTTTTAATTTCATGGCTTCAATCACCATCTGCAGTGATTTTGGAGCCCCCCCAAAATAAAGTCTCTCACTATTTCAATTGTTTCCCCATCTACTTGCCATGAAGTGATGGGACCAGATGCCATGATCTTAGTTTTCTGAATGCTGAGTTTTAAGCCAACTTTTGCACTCTCCTTTTTCACTTTCATCAAGAGGCTCTTCAGTTCTTCTTCACTTTCTGCCATAAGGGTGGTGT
>NW_011494690.1:5344188-5346381 GCF_000754665.1 Bison bison bison | reverse complement strand
AAAAAGCAAGAGAGTTCCAGAAAAACATCTATTTCTGCTTTATCGACTATGCCAAAACCTTTGACTGTGTGGATCACAACAAACTGTGGAAAATTCTGAAAGAGATGGGAATACCAGACCACCTGACCTACCTCCTGAGAAGTCTGTATGCAGGTCAAGAAGCAACAGTTAGAACTGGTTTGCTATTACTTATAATTAAAATAGTCTTAAGTAATGTAGTTTGGAGAAGGCAATGGCTACCCACTCCAGTACTCTTGTCTGGAAAATCCCATGGACAGAGGAGCCTGGTTGGCTTCAGTCCATGGGGTCGATAAGAGTCGGACATAACTGAGCGACTTCACTTTTACTTTTCACTTTCGTGCATTGGAGAAGGAAATGGCAACCCACTCCAGTGTTCTTGCCTGGAGAATCCCAGGGATGGGGGAACCTGGTGGGCTGCCTATGGGGTCGCAGAGTCGGACACGACTGAAGTGACTTAGCAGCAGCAGCAAGTAATGCAGTTAGAATCAATATTTTACAGCAGGGGTTGGCAAATTGTGGTCAGAAATCTGTTTTTGCATGGATCTGGAGCAAAGAATGGTGTTTACCTTTTTAAAGAATGTAAAAGTAAGGAAGGGAAAAAAAATAAGGAAGAAAGAAAAGGACCAACAGCCATGCAGATAGTATGTGGCTGCAGAGCATGGATTTGTTAGACTTTTCTGCAAAGAATGAGATGATATTTTAGGCTCTACAGGCCCTACAGTCACTTTTGCAACATTCAACTCTGCTGTACTAACTGAAAGTAGCTGTGTGTGTTAGTCACTCAGTTGTGTCCAACTCCTTGTTACGCCATGGTCTGTACCCCTCCAGGTTCCTCTGTCCATGGGATTCTCCAGGTAAGAATAGTGGAATGGGTTGCCATTTCCTTCTCTGAAAGCAGCCATAGATAATATGTAAATGAATGAGCTTGACTGTGTACCAATAAAACTTTATTTATAAAAACAGGCAGCAGATCATATTTGGCCCATAGGCCACAGTTTTCCTACCCCTGCTTTAAAGCCACAATGATTTTAACCAAAGAGAAAAAAAGAAAAAAGGTTTTTATCTGGTCAAATGCTTTATTCAATAAACTTGTTTTTGAAAGAGCTTTGGATTTTTAAAAAGTCAATTCCTCTCTTACGTAGTCATGAAAATTTATGATCAATGGGAATATTATAAAGGATGAGCCAAAGGTCCTGAAGAAGCTCCCAAGAAGGAGTGACCAAAGTGTTAAGCTGTGGCCACATCTGGATCATCAGCAGTCTTGCAGATGTTCTACTTTGAGCAGTCTCCATAGACACACAAGCTCTGGTATGTTTGTATAACCTATTTTCCCAGGCCCATCAGTCACCAGATGTGAAAGGCAGACAGTTAGAAACTCAGCTCCGAATTCTTCTGTCTTGAACTCACCACACTTATTCTGTGGGAAATTTGTCCCCTTTCAAATCTTCAAATGGTTGTTGTAGCTATAATCCTTGTCAGCTCTGAAAATTAGACCTCATGCTACATTTCCAAAAGTTTTTTGTCTTTTTTGCTCCAGATTTCTTTAGTGATAACAAGAGCAGCAGCTAGCCCAAGCCAAGGGACTGCCATAAAGGCACATGCTTCTACTAGTGTCCTCCCAGCTCAGGTAATAATGAGTCCAAGGCCAAGGGCCCCAATATTTGAGACAACAGTGCTTATATTGTGGGCATCAGTGACTCTGATGAATGACTTTGGGGGCTCACTATTGCTGCTGCCCTGCCTTTGCACCTGGTTGCCTAAGCTAGTCTGAAGCTGCCTAAACTTGGATGAAATAGGTTTTTATAGTGTACTCTCCCATTTAGGTATGCATTCTTTCAGCTGAGCCTTGTTGTAGGTCAGGCAATAACCCTCCTCATTACTTGCCAACAAAGGTTCGTCTAGTCAAGGCTATGGTTTTTCCTGTGGTCATGTATGGATGTGAGAGTTGGACTGTGAAGAAGGCTGAGCGCCGAAGAATTGATGCTTTTGAACTGTGGTGTTGGAGAAGACTCTTGAGAGTCCTTTGGACTGCAAGGAGATCCAACTAGTCCATTCTCAAGGAGATCAGTCCTGGGATTTCTTTGGAAGGAATGATGCTAAAGCTGAAACTCCAATACTTTGGCCACCTCATGTGAAGAATTGACTCATTGGAAAAGACTCTGATGCTGGGAG
>NW_011494690.1:5323262-5343915 GCF_000754665.1 Bison bison bison | reverse complement strand
CATCTACTTGCCATGAAGTGATGGGACCAGATGCCATGATCTTAGTTTTCTGAATGCTGAGTTTTAAGCCAACTTTTGCACTCTCCTTTTTCACTTTCATCAAGAGCTCTTCAGTTCTTCTTCACTTTCTGCCATAAGGGTGGTGTCAGCTACATATCTGAGGTTATTGATATTTCTCCCCACAATCTTGATTCCAGCTTGTGCTTCATCCAGCCCAGCATTTCACATGATGTACTCTGCACATAAGTTAAATAAGCAGGGTGACAATATACAGCCTTGACGTACTCCTTTTCCTACTTGGAACCAGTCTGTTGTTCCATGTTCATTTCTAACTGTTGCTTCTTGACCTGCATACAGGATTCTCAGGAGGTAGGTCAGGTTGTCTAGTATTCCCATCTCTTTCAGAATTTTCCACAGTTTGTGTAATCTACACATCAAAGGCTTTGGCACAGTCAATAAAGCAGAAATAGGTGTTTTTCTGGAACTCTCTTGCTTTTTCAATGATCCAGCAGATGTTGGCCATTTGATCTCTGGTTCCTCTGCCTTTTCTAAATCCAGCCTGAACATCTGGACATTCATGGTTCATGTACTGTTGAAGTCTGGCTTGGAGAATTTTGAGCATTACATTGCTATCATGTGAGATGAGTGCAGTTGTGCGGTTGTTTGAACATTCTTCGGCATTTCCTTTCTTTGGGATTGGAATGAAAACTGACCTTTTCCCGTCCTGTGGCCACTGCTGAACTTCCAGATTTGCTGGTATACTGAGTGCAGGACTTTCACAGCATCATCTTTCAGGATTTGAAATAGCTCATCTGGAAATAGCTCAACTTTGAAATAGCTCAAGTGTTTGTGTATATACACACAGATAAATACTGAAGTGATATACATGAAAATGTTAAAAATGGTTATTCCTTGGCCATGGAATTAAAAATGATTTTCATTTTCTTGTATGTGCCTGTATGTTTTTAGGTTTTCTACAATGAGTATGCAATTTATGTGACATAAATCAAAAATGTTAGAGTAAAAAGTAGATACAGCCCTCATCTGAGAGTCAGAATCCAGAGTCCCATTCTCATCTCCATCAAAAACCTGTTGGGTGGCTTTGGGTAAGTCATTTCACTTCTCTGGGACTCAATGTCCTCCTTATCAAAAAGATCCCCAGGGCTCACACAGGTGACCAGTGGGAGCTTGACTGGACTCCTGCTTCCGTCTAATCAGCTGCGCTTTTATCTGCTCCAAACATTGGGTCTGATGAACCATATG
This sequence comes from Bison bison bison, assembly GCF_000754665.1. Classification (NCBI taxonomy): domain Eukaryota; kingdom Metazoa; phylum Chordata; class Mammalia; order Artiodactyla; family Bovidae; genus Bison; species Bison bison. Next base: position 5,342,652 of record NW_011494690.1, on the reverse strand, counting down.
ATTTGTATGAAAAAAAAATTGTTTTTAGTTGTTAAAAATTACTGATCTAGATAGTTTCCAAAACTCCTTCCAGCAATAGCATACTGTGATCTAGTGACTATGATTTCATCTCCATTCATATAACTATTTCCAAAGCACTCAGACCATGTCCTGCTTGACTCGGAGGCTTCTTTACCAATAGACCTGAGTAAAGATGGGAACCCCAGGAAGAGGAGCAAGACAGTTTATCTGCCAGCTTTTGGCACCTGCATGCATCATGTCAAGGCCATTTGGAGTCTGGATGTGGCCATCCATCCTACTCACCTGTCCTCATCCTGGTACCTTCCACAAACGAGGTCCTAAGCCCCTTTTTGGTCAACTCTGCCATCTGTCTATATGTTCCACAGGTGCATGATCACCTGGGTATTTTTTGTCCTTTTGCAGGACAACCAACACTGACAGCCAGACACGTGAGTGAAGGCACTTATGGATGATTTCAGCCCCTAGTATCAAGTCACCATCAACTGCTGACTTTTCCCAGCTGAGCCCCCAGACAACATGGAGCAGGGGCAAACCGTCTCTAATGCATGCTCTCTGAACTCCTGATCCATAGAATATATAAGCAACAGCAAGCAGTTGTTTTGTGCCACTAAGTTTTAGGATGATGTGTTATTCAGCACAGGTAACGAGCTTGGGCCTAGACCTCATCAGCTATGGCTTCAAAACTGATTGTATTCACTTTAATAAATCACTTGCATTCGCCTTGCACCCACCTGTTCACACAGCCCTCCAAATTGTCTTGGAGGCTCCTAAAGAGTCTCAGGTGCTTTTCGCTGGGCTCTCCCCCTACACATCGTCCTCTGTGTCTTGTCCACTGGGCATTCACAGAACCTGATAAGTACCCTCCTTTTCCTCCAAGCTGCCACTGCTCCCCAACCAGGTGAGGGTTGCCTTGCCCAGCGTGCTCTCTTCTTCACAAGAACCAAGAAGCTACTCCTGGAATGAAGAGGTGAGAGAGGTTTATGACAGCTGGGCAGATGAGAATGTCATGAACTGGTAGGAATCAAGAGTGATAGTCATTAGGGGGTGGGGCACTGCCTGCTAAAGGGAATCTGAGTGGAGCACCAAGAACCTCTGCTTCAGAGAAGGAGAGAAAAAGGAGAGGGAACGTAGTTAAGGGCAGGAGCTTTAGAATCAAAATGCCTGAGTTCACATCACAGCTCCTGTCCTTATTTGCTGTACCACCTTGGGAAGTTACTTAACTTTTGTGGTCACCATTTCTTCATCTGTCAAAAGGGGACTAGTGCACAGGTGCATGCTTACTTTCTTCAGTCGTGTCTGACTCTTTGTGACCCCATGGTCTGTAGTCTGCCAGGCTCCTCTGTTCATGGGATTCTCCAGGTAGGAATACTGGAGTGGGTTGCCATGCCCTCCTCCAGGGGATCTTCCCCACCCAGGGACTGAACCCACGTCTCTGCAGCTCCTGCATTGCAGACATATTCTTTACCACCGAGCCCCCAGGGAAGCCCTGGGGGTACTAGTAATACCTACCTAATAAGAAAATACGTGTCAGGCACACAGTCAGGAGCTTGCCACTTAGTGCTGTGTCCCTGCAGTAGGGAAAGGCAGCCCCTTAGATAGCTGGTTCCCAGGACATCTGATGAACTCAGCATGGGCCCCCAGAGGCTGCCCTTCTCCTCCTATACATGGGAAGTGAGGAAAGAAGTAAACAACAAAATATCCAGTAGCCTCATGCATTACTGGGGCTTGATATTACCGGAACAAGTGTCCCTAGAGAGGAGCTTTTCCAGAGACACTCAGCAGGGGTGGGGGTGGGGGGATGGGGAGAAGAAGGCAGAATTGTTCACTGGGCATTCCTTTAAGTGATTTCTGAGGGCTCATTTCTAAAGGAAAATACAGTAAACTGGCCCCCGAAGGAGTGACCCAGTGTACCAGAGGCTCCGAAAATATGCAGATGGAATTTCTGGGATTCGAGATGTTGCAATCGGTTGTTATCCCTTTTATTTTATTTTTTTTTCAAGAGTCAGCCTTGAGGGTGCTGGCAGCAAAGCTCTTCTCAATGCCATAGATAAGCAAAGAGCAGCTGAAAGAGACTCTCTTGCCCTTCCCCAAGGTGCAGACAGGCGGGGGTGCCGCAGAAGAGCACACAAAGGGACACGATTGGCATTTGCGCTCAGATGTTGTGCAGCGCTAATCCTGTGCCCTTTGACCCCGCACTATATTCCGATAGGTCAGAGCATCTTTGCTTGGCTTCCCTAATGCATATTATCCTCTCTGGTCAATAAAATTCCTCTCTGTCTCCATTGCTGACAATAGACGTGAAGGTCGGCTTGCCCCCTCCAGCTGCAACAGAATCTGAGCTGTCAGTGGGAATTTAAATTAAGGATATAGGTAATCATTTCATTGCTTTTAGGCAAAAATGGGAGAGTCCGTTACCTTGGCTGCAATCAGATCCTCAGAAGACAAGTGAAAAACATCTCTGGGCTCCCACGGGAAAAATATTTTAAAGTGCCTGAGGGGGTCTCAAGCACTGCCTCAAGTGGCAAATTTCCTAAGCCACTTCTCTGTTATATTTTCCCTGGTACAAGCCACCTTCCTTCTCAGCTCTCACTGTCAAACAGTGTCACGTCCAATGGATGGAGCAATCTTGACTAGAGTGAAATGACTCAGTGAAAGAGGCGATAAGAAAAGGACAGTGAGAGCAAATGGGGAGATCACTGGAGAACTGAATGGGAAGGAAGCAGCATGTGATTCAGGGGCCTAAGTCAACTCTGCCACTGACCAGCTGTGGGACCTTGGGTAGCACCATTAACCTCCCTGAGACTCAGTGTCCTTATCAGCAAAATAATTTGATTGAGGTTAAAATTTCTCTAAGGTCCTTTCGGGTGGGTTCCAGTATTTCCTGAGCTTAAAAGTCATTTCAGCTTAGAGATGTTTAGTGTGTACCAGTCTCATTTTAGACAAACTGGATGAGAGACGTGTTTTGCCCTCAGAATCCTCAAATCCCATAAAGTTGAGCCGGAACAGAGCTCCACAGATTATCCTGCCCAACCTGCTCATTTAGAACATGGAGAAACTAATGTGGCTTTTCTACTTGGCTCTTTAAACCAAAATCTCCCCCTTGATCTCCCTTTTTCTTTCCTCCCTCTCTTTCTACCTGTCTTTTCTTGACCTCTATTGATGGAAGATTTTCTAATTCAGTTCAGATTTTCTCAAGAAGTCAGTGAGAAATAGAACAGTCAGAGAGAGAAGGAAGTTGGTTTATATTTCTTTAAAAAGAACCAGATTCCTATTGCACACTTTGTATACAAATAATTGTAGGATGAGTAAAGATTTAATTGCAAAAGTCCAACCAGCAAAGTACTAGATAAAAGGATAGAAAGATAAATATATTTAATCTTGCTATGGGTGACAATTTCTGAACATGATGCTAAAAGCAGAAGCAAAAAATGAACAGATCAATATACTATGGTAACATAAAAGAGTTGCCTACACACAAAAAATACCTACACACAATTGAATGTCAAAAGAAAATCAGGGATGAAATGTGCAATTCATGTGGCCAGTGGAGTTAGCCTTCTCAAAATATAAAAGGTTTCTTTCGATCTAAAAAATATGAGCACATAGTAAAAGGAACAAAAGTTGTGACCACTTTTGGCACCTATTGGAGGGGGAAGTCACATCTGAGCCCGGGGGTAAATGGGCTCTTGCCAATTCAGACCCACAGGGGTACCCAGGATAGACACATTTTCACTTAATCTCCTTAAGTTCACCTCCCCAACAACATCATTGAACAGAGACCCCCTGTATGAGTCTGCTGAGGCTGCCATGATAAAATACTATGGATGAAGTGACAACAAAAATGTATTTTTTCATAGTTCTGGAGCCTGGAAGTCCAACATCAATGTGTCAGCTTGGTCTCTGGTGAGAGGCTACTTCTTGGATTACAGCAGGCAACCTTCTTACTATGTCCTCACATGAACTGTTCTCGGTATGTGAGTGCAAATGGAAAGAGAGATCTCTATCTTTCCTCTTCTTATAAGGACACCAGTCCTATCAAATTAGGGGCCCACCTTTACCTCCTTAAAGGTAAGGCCCTCCTTAACTTTACCTCCTTAAAAACCTATTCCTAAATACAGTCACATTGAGGTTGAGGCTTCGACATATGACTTTGGGGAGGACAAAATTCAGTCTCTGAACCCCAAATGAACTTACTTGTTGGGTCACATGGTTGTTTATTTAACCAATATTTATCAACCAACTACAATTGCCCATCAGCCTGGTACATCTGGGATGTGTGGCTATTGTGCTTGTCTTTCTTCCTTGACCCACGGAGTACATAAAATGTGGGCTGAAGTGGTATCTAACCCAAATTCTCAAAGTTTCTTACTAAAAAATAGAAGGGCAGATCATTTTGATATTTGGCAAAACCAATACAATATTGTAAAGTTTAAAAATAAAATAAAATTTTAAAAAAATGTAAAAAAAAAAAATCAAGGTGTACCCAGAAAAAAAAGAAAAAAAGAAAATCATGTAGAGTAGACACAAAAACCTGCACATGAATGTTTATAACAATTTGTTCATGATGGTTCAAACTTGCAAGCAGCCCAGGTGTCCTTTACTATGTGAGTGGATACACAAACTTTGGAAAATCCAGGCAGTGGAATATGATTCGGCAATAGAAAGAAATAAGCTATCTAACTACGAAAGGATGTGGGGAAAACTTAAATTTATCTTATTATATGAGAGGGCCAATCTGTAAAGGCTACATTCTATGATTCCAAGTATACCACATTCCAGAAAAGGCAAAACTATGGAGACAATAAAAAGACCAGTGGTTGCCAGGGGTTGGTTGTGGGGGGGATGAATAGACATAGCACAGAAGATTTTTAGGGCAGTGAAACTGTTCTGCATGATACTACAGTGGTGGAAACGTACATTTGTCCAAACCCACAGAATACATATCACCAAGAGTAAACCCTTAGGTCAACTATGAAGTTTAAGCCATAATTATGCATCAATATGGCATTCTAAAGGAGATCAGTCCTGGGTGTTCTTTGGAAGGAATGATGCTAAAGCTGAAACTCCAGTACTTTGGCCACCTCATGCGAAGAGTTGACTCACTGGAAAAGACTCTGATGCTGAGAGGGATTGGGGGCAGGAGGAGAAGGGGACGACAGAGGATGAGGATGGCTGGATGGCATCACCGACTCGATGGATGTGAGTTTGAGTGAACTCCGGAAGTTGGTGATGGATAGGGAGGTCTGGGGTGCTGCGATTCATGGGGTTGCAAAGAGTCGGACATGACTGAGCGACTGAACTGAGCTGAACTGACTGATTGGCTCCTTGGGGCTTTCCCAGTGGCTCTTCAGATAAAGAATCCACCAGCAATGCAGGAGATGCAGGAGATGGGTGTTCAACCCCTGGGTCAGGAAGATCCCCTGGAGGAGGGCATGGCAACCCATTCCAGTATTCTTGGCGGGTGAGGGTCACAAAGAGTTGGACATGACTGAAGTGACTGAGCACACTGGCTCCTTGATTGTAATAAACACACTACACCAGTGCAAGATGCTAATAATAGAGAAAACTGGAGGGAGAAAGTGAGGGTATATATGGGAACTCTTTATTCCTTCTGTTAGTTTTCCATAAACTTAAAGCAGACCTGAGAAACTAAAGTCTTGTAATGTATTTTATTTATTCATTATTATTTTGGCTGCACCCTGTGGTAAGAATCTTAGTTCTCCCACCAGGGATCAAACCCACAACCCCTGCTTTGGAAGCGTGGCATCTTAACCATTGTACTGCCAGGGAAGCCCTTAATGTATTTTAAAAACAAAGAAAAATAGAATGGCAGAAACCATTCTTCTCCACACCCTTGCTCCCCTCCGTATGCACGCGTTCACTGAAAGGGCTCCTGAGAAGCTGACAATCTGAGCAATGTAATATTGGGACCCTATCCCACGCAGCCTCTCTAGGATTATTCTTCCTTCTATTCTGTCCAGCAATGCTAAGTATGCTTGCCATGATAACACTTATCAAACATGCTGGGCAGATTTGGCCATGGTTACCCTGTTTACTGCTACCCAAGTTCAGTACAGGACTCTTAAAAAGATTCCATGAGACCCCTAACAGCCCAGGAAACACCTTTGAAAAAGATGACCCACCTCCCTACTGTTATCTTTTGGTTATTCTTGAAACCATTTTTAGGCAGGAGAGTTTGGTCAAGTCACAATGGACTTAGCTCAGAGGTTAGTGGTAAAAGGGGGGACAAATTGAAAGGGAAATTGCTGAGGATTTCAAGTTAGCTGATTGTGGGATTTTTCTTGTTCAACTCATGTAATAGAGGCCTGTTGTCTTTAAGAACAGTGAAATCTGAGTCTTTGATGCTTTATGAATGGGGTCAGGAATCTGTTACATAATATTTATTTAAAATTTCAAAGACTTTTCTATTCCATGCCACTGTCAGCCTCTCTGCCTGGTCACCAGACATTCACATGGACCTTGCAAGGCGTGGTTCATACTTCATGTCCAGTTGGCAGCTGAGGGCATGGGGCTGACTCTGGGTATTACCTACCGAATTCCCCAGGCTCCATGGCTGGTCCTCTGGGCACCATGCAAGGAAACCATGCATCATCACATGGTGATCTGAAAAGACACAGGACAAGGGACATGGTCCGACTTCCACATCTCTCTTCCTTGGGCAGATGAAGGTATTTGATTGCCAGTACAATTCTGGGAAAGGAATATACCCATTGACAAGTAAAAATAACAAGGGATGCTTTCTGATACTTATGTCTAAACTGTTCCAGGGGTATTAGAAATTTACTGTCAGCACTTGTACCTTTAAAAAATACTCTGAGAGACCAACTTCATGTCTTAGCTAAGTGCAAACCTCCCTCCTTTGCCTTGTAATTGACAAATATACGAGTCTACTCTCCTTTGAGATGGCACAACCAGTGATGGTTAGAACAATGTTAGAGGTCAAGCCAAAGTGGCCTTTCTCCATCTCCTACAGAAATGGACACTTTTCTCCTTGCAAGGGTAAGAGTACATTACTGTAGCAATAATGCATTAAATGGTATTCCATGCTGGGTGTGCTTAGTCGCTCAGTCGTGTCCGACTCTTTGTGATCCCATGGACTGTAGCCCACCAGTTTCTTCTGTCCATGGAGATTCTCCAGGCAAGAATACTGGAGTGGGCTGCCATGCCCTCCTCCAGGGGATCTTCTTGACCCAGATATCGAACACAGGTCTCCAGCATTGCAGGTGAATTCTTTACCGTCTGAGCACAGGGAAGCCCACATGATATTCTAGGTGGCCTTAAATAGATACTAAAGGTCTCTGAACACCTAACTTTTTACTGAGGAGCAAATCAAACACAGGGGATAATGGGATTTTTGCTTATTATCTGTACCACACTGGCTTCAGATAACCAACTCACCAAGAACTCACTTCCTAGCCACACAATAATCTCGCTTCAAATTGGAATGCATCGAGCATCTCCATCTATAAACTAGTCAAAACTGAAGCCGTGTCTAATCAACTGGAACAAAAAGACCATGGAGCAATAGAACCCGTCACTTTGGATCACCATGGTTTATCTCCTCCGTCCGGATGGATGTGCTGCATGTGCCCTGACCACTCAGAGAGTGATGCCCTGTTAAGACAGCATAGCGGCTGGCTCAGCAATGCTCAGGCTGGTCATCTCACTGCATAGAAGCATGACCTTGAATCAAGCCACTCATTCTTCATGTCTGGCAAACAGTGTTCAAAGATTTAAGTATTTGAATTTTTAAACCGATGGCTCTTTTTCCCCTCCAAATTATATGCCAGGGTAAAAAGAATTATGTCTGAAAAATAACGTTCATCTGTCCCAAAGGCTGCTAAATAAATGCCTTTATGTGAAGGTTTGCTTAGGGGGAAATAAGGGGAAGTGCTTTTGGTCGGTTCCACAGACTCATACAGCGCTGCTGAAAAAATTGGCCCTAAATGACCTGCTCCAGAGCTATGGCCTTTTTCTCAAGTCTCCATTATCCATTGTCCATTTGTCCAGTTGTGCTAGTGGGTGACAGACTGGAAAGAGAGCGAGAGTCTGCAGGGACTGGAAATCTGACGTAAGGCCCAATGTCCCGGTTTTACGGGTCTGGCATCTTGTGCCAGTCGATTTTATTGACATCATTTTTGTCCCAGTTTCAGTATATAATTGGCTAATTTTTAATCTGTGACTGTGAGTCACTTATTTCTCTTTGATGTTAATTGTATGGAAAGCAGTTGAAAGGAGAGTTTCTCCTCTATCTATTAGAAAGCATGGTTGAAAGTCAGAATAGAGGAAAATGAGAAAATCTGATTAGTCAAATTGCCTTGGAAGATAAATGGCAGTCATTGATTGTGTTAGGAGATTCGATTTCCAAATGATCCCCACTGCTCAGAAGTGTAACACAACACTAATTCCATTCGACATCACAGTTCAGATCAATAACTGATCAGCTTTTAAACAAAAACAAACTCCAGAGTCTAATCAGAATAATTGCTGAAAAGGTGACTCAAATAGTGTCCAGCTTTAAGCAAAGACTAGTTCTTACTTTGTGTTCACTGAAGGTCTATTCTGATAGGGGAACTAGCCAGATGAGGAGTGCCAAGGGCACAGAGCATGTGGCACTTTCCACTTTACGTTCAGATTAGCTGGTGTCACTGAAAACTGGTATTTCTGCAACCAAATGGAAAAACCTAGAGGAACTTGCAGTTAAACTGCTTGAAAGACACTTGTCTTTGTTACGTGTTTTCCTTAAGGAATATTTTTAGAGTCTAGAGAATACAACTCTTCAACTTTTAAAATATTTGCTATAATCCCTTGCTTCTCATTTATACAGGATGTTTTTTCCCTGAAGTTTGCCTACCAATACCCTAAGAATTCTGCAAAGATAGTTTTGTGATTCCCTGCAACCATATGAGGACATTTTAAATTAGAAAACCAGTGATTAGAAATTGAAACCAATAAACCCATGGACTTTTTTAAAAAAATCTAAACCCAACTTGGAGTATCTTTTATGGCTCAAATGTAGAAATGCAATGTGAATTCAAGTATGTGATGCATTAGAGAAAATCTTAAGTAATGGAATAGTGATTAGTACAGCATATAAGGATGAGAATGGCCATTTATAACCACAAAATTGATAGAAGCCTCATGTTCATTTTCATGCAATGATCACACACACCTGATTATCATATCTAACCTATTTTTGTTAGAGCTCACATAGTATATTGAGTGCTTGATTGACTAATGATTTACATTATACAATTGCTAAAGATCATGATAGTAGCAATTTAGAAGCATATCAGTGGAATTTGTTTGTTGAGCTGAATCAATCAAAATAGTGTTCCTAGTTTCCCTCTAATGGTTTTACTGAAGCAATTTATTATGCCAGTAACCATCCATCTTTGTCATTGTCTGTTTTGAAAATATGGAAGAATTTTAAACTTAGGGTGTGGATAGAGATGTATGGAGCTACATACATAGAAATTTGTTCTTATTTTCAGTTAAAGCATTTCTATTAACTTTGTTCTAAACTCTGGGAGATAGTGGAGGACAGAGGAGCTTGGCACACTGCAGTTCATGGTGTCACAATGAGTTGGACATGATTTAGTAACAGAACAAAAATAGACAATTTATAGACAATATCACTTTGAAATGGGAAATGACTTGATGAAGTATAACAGGATGTTTAGCTAGGCTGGACTAAGGACTCAGATATTTCTGATCAATAATTTGGTAAATAACCCCTTTACCCCTTAAAATATATGTATTTATCTCCTGAATTAGGCAGGGGCTAGGGAGACTCCTAGGGGAATAATGAGCAAAAACAGTGTGGAAACACATTAATCAAAGTCAGTTGGACTATAAAGAAAGCTGAGCGCTTTTGAACTGTGGTGTTGGAGAAGACGCTTAAGAGTCCCTTGGGCTGCAAGGATATCCAACCAGTCCATCCTAAAAGAAATCAGTCTGAATATTCTTTGGAAGGACTAATGCTGAAGCTGAAACTCCAATACTTTGGCCACCAGATTCAAAGAACTGACTCATTTGAAAAGACCCTGATGCTGGGAAAGATTGAAGGCGGGACGAGAAGGGGACGACAGAGGATGAGATGGTTGGATGGCATCACCAACTCGATGAACATGAGTTTGAGTAAGCTTCGGGAGTTGGTGATGGACAGGGAGGCCTGGCCTGCAGTCCATGGAGTCACAAAGAGTAGGACATGACTGAGCAACTGAACTAAACTGAACTATAATTAATGCCATTGCAGAAAGAACATGCTAAAGGGAGTCAAGAAAGACTTTCTGGGGGTAGTGATGTTTGAGTTGACATCTGAAGAAGTTGGTCATATGTGAAATAGATCACCAGTCCAGGTTCAATGCATGAGACAGTGTGCTCAGGTCTGGTGCACTGGGATGACCCAGAGGGATGGGATGGGGAGGGACGTGGGAGGAGGGGTCAGAATGGGGAACACATGTACACCCATGGCTGATTCATGTGAATGTATGGCAAATTCCACCACAATACTGTAAAGTAATTAGCCTCCAACTTAAAAAAAAAAACAAAAAACAGACTCATATACAGAGAGTAGTTGCCAGGAGGGTAAGGGGGCAGGTGAAAATAGGTGAAGAGGATTGTGAGGAATGAACCTCCAGCTACACAATAAATAAGCCATGGGAATGTAATATATTGTAATAATTATATGGGGATAGGTGGATACCAGACTTATTATGGTGGTTATTTCATAATGTATGCTAATGTCAAACCATGATTTAGTATACCTGGAACTAATAGAATATTATATGTCAACTATATTTCAATAGAAAAAGAATCATATGTTAATTCATTCTTTAAGTCCAAAATTAGATAAATGGAACCTAAAAATTTATGTCAGTGTTTGGTAAATGAGATATGGGATCACTATTTTATGTATATCTATGTTCAAACTATTTTTTACACTAAGCCTGTATTTCTTTCATTAAAAATTATAATAATGTCTTTTGAAGAAAAAAAAAAGAAATGCAATAACTAGAAAAAAATAAAGCAAATGAGAATGCACCTTACTAATGTAAAATGTTAATAACAGGAGAGACTGGGTGTGGGGTATAGGTACTACTTTGTATCTTTACACTATCTATGTGCTTCTATAAACTTAAAACTTTTAAAATAAAAATTTATTAGCAAAAAAAAAAAAGAACTTGAGAGTTAAAAAAAAAAAAAAAAAAGAAGTTGGTCATCTCACAGAGTCCTAGGAGGGAATTGATGAGTGGGATAAAAGACGTACAGAGGGCCCAGCTCATGCACAGCCTTTTCAAGGATTCTGGTCCTTAAGAGCGATGTGTGTGTTAGTCACTCAGACATGTCCAACTCTTTGTGACTCCATGGATTGTAGCCCATCAGGCTCCTTTGTCCATAGGGTTTTCCAGGCAAGAATACTGGAGTGGGTTGCCACTTCCTTTTCCAGGGGATCTTCCCAACCCAGGGATGGAACCTGGTTCGAATGCAGGCAGATTCTTTACTGTCTGAGCCACCAGGGAAGTCCCTAAGAGCAATGAGAAGCCACTTTAAAGGGTCCTTTAAGCATGCTCACATTTGCATTTGGATTTCTGTGGGTCAGCATAGGAATGAACTGGAGGAAGCCTATTAACAAACTATCTAAGTTGTCCAGGTGAATTATGGTAGCTGGGACCAGTAGAGATTGACATGGATGCAAATAAATGGACAGTTTCAAAGCATTTGCAAGGCAGAATGTCCAGGTTTAGTGATGGTTACTATTTGGCGAGGAGGTGAGTAAGGCAGATGATTTCCAGTTTTCTCACTTGCTTAACTGAATGGCTATAATATTTACTAGATAGATAACCCTGCAAGAGGACCAGTCTGGAAGAGAGATAAGTACTTGCTTTTTTTATAAATTAAACTTAAGATTACCTTGAGACATCCAAGTAAAGATGTCATATAGACAATGGCTTGTATGGTCTAGAACATAAAGAAAAAATGTGGACTATAAATATACATTTTAATATAGCTGGTATATGAGTAGCAGTTAAAGTAGAGGACATGAACATGTTTCTTAGGAAGAATATTAGAAGAAGAAGAAGAAAAGAGGACCAGAACTCAGCCTTGAAAAACTCGAATGTTAATCATCAAGTGGAGAAAAATATGCAATGGAAAGCTTTGGGCAAAGAGAAGCCAGGTAGCCAGCGAGAATATATGAAGAGTGTGGTATCACAGTGACCTGAGAATAAGAGAACTTCAAGAAAAAAGGGAACATGGTAAATAGTACAAGGATCACCAAGAGACAGGATACAAAGAGCACTGAAAAAGTATCTATCACATTTGGTGACCTGGAAGGAGTATCAGAACTCTTCTCTAGCACAATGCAATCAGAGACCAGCCTGGAGCAGGTCAAGGAAAAAGTGGGACATGAGAGGAACAGAACTCTCAGGCAGAGAAAACCTTGTCAACCTGTAAGTTCCTGGGTGGATTCCTAGAAATAATTAAGGAGGGAGACTGTACAAGTGTCACACTGGTGAAACTTAAGACCAATGAGAACTAGAGTGTAAATGTATGTATTAATTTTATATTTACTACTTTAGGTTGAAGTTTGGTTAGTATTAAGGCCATTAAGCTTTAAACAATTAACCAATATATGATCAGATCATGTTTTGCCATCATAGAGCACAGCAAACCAATAGATTACTTGACAGGTGGCCTATAAATGATCAGTCCAGACAACATAGTCTTTGGTTCTGAACTGCTTTAACTATAAGCACAATCATGCATCCATCAGCAGAGGCAGTCAGTTTTGATTAGTGTCAAAGGAGGTTAGGGAATGGTGTCTCAATGAGAAGGGTGTCCATGGAGGTCAGGCAGGTAATATGAATGATCAAAATGCAACTGCAGAAAACTAAGGAACTATGTGTGCATGCTAAGTCACTTCATTCCTGTCTGACTCTTTGTGATCCCATGCATTGTAGCCCAGAGAAGGCAATGGCACCCCACTCCAGTACTCTTGCCTGGAAAATCCCATGGACGGAGGAGCCTGGTAGGCTGCAGTCCATGGGGTCTCTAAGAGTCGGACACGACTGAGCAACTTCACTTCCACTTTTCACTTTCATGCATTGGAGAAGGCAATGGCAATCCACTCCAGTGTTCCTGCCTGGAGAATCCCAGCAACGGGGGAGCCTGGTGGGCTGTCGTCTATGGGGTCACACAGAGTCAGATAAGACTGAAGCAACTTACCAGCAGCAGCAGCATTATAGCCCACCAGGCTCCTCTGTCCATGGGATTCTCCAGGTAAGAATACTGAAGTAGGTTGCCATGCCCTCCTCTAGGGGATCTTCCCAACCCAGGGATCAAACCTGCATTTCTTACATCTCCTGTATTGGCCTGTGAGTTCTTTACCACTAGCGCCACCTGGGAAGCTGAGGAAGTATACCCTCTTTAAAGGGCAGCTACCACTTTGTTCAAACTGATTATAGCCGTGGGAAATGCCAGACATCCAAAGTTTTATGTGAAAACTTCCAATAGGCCATTACATCAAATTTTTAAAGATATTTCTGGCCTATGACCTGCCAGTTTGTGACTTCTGATGTAGGACTACAAACTTTAATTTAGTGGATATTTCATGAGCACTTGCTATCTATAAACTGTGATAGAAGCTCGTGGATAAACACAGATGGCATGGCCCCTGCTCCCTGAAAGGCCATTATCTAGTCAGGAGACATGAAAGAGCCATCACATAAGGCAGAGGGAAAGAAATCCTGAAAGGAAGGACAAATTACAAGCTTCCAAAATGCAAAGGAATGAGCTATTAATTTTGGCCAGAGAGAGCACCATTAGATTACTCTATAAAGGTGCCATTTGTACTGGATTTTAAAAGATTTCAGTGGGGAGGAAGGAAATGGGAAGAATTAAGTTCTTCTCAGTGGTACCCTAAATCTTCCTTTATAATATGAAATGTAACCTTTGTAACCAGAATCAAAACAAATGCTAGTAAAATATATAATTTTCTGGGTTAAAAAAGGATTTATTTTGGCATGAGGCGTGCCCCCATCAAAAGAGATGGTAACCATGAAATTAAAAGATTCTTGCTCCTTGGAAGAAAGGCTACAACATACCTGGTGCTGCTGCTGCTAAGTCGCTTCAGTCGTGTCCGACTCTGCGCGACCCCATAGACAGCAGCCCACCAGGCTCCCCGGTCCCTGGGATTCTCCAGGCAAGAACACTGGAGTGGGTTGCCATTAACATACCTAGACACTGTATTAAAAAGAAGAGACATCACTTTGACGATGAAGGTCCCTATAGTCAAAGCTATGGTTTTTCCAGCAGTCATGTACCAATGTGAGAGTTGGACCATAAAGAAGGCTGAGCACTAAAGAATTGATGCTTTCAAATTGTGGTGCTGGAGAAGACTCTTGAGAGTCCCTTGGACTGCAAGGAGATCAAACCAGTCAATCCTAAAGAAAATCAACCCTGGACATTCCTTGGAAGGACTGATGCTGAAGCTGAAACTCCAGTACTTTGGCCACCTGATGTGAAGGGCCAACTCATTAGACAAGACCCTGATGCTGGGAAAGATTGAAAGCGGGAGGAGAAGGGGGCAACAAAAGGTGAGGTGGTTGGATGGCACCACCCACTCAATGGACGTAAAGTTGAGCAAACTCCAAGAGACAGTGAAGGACAGGGAAGCCTGTTGTGCTGCAGTCCATGGGGTCTCAAAGAGTGGAACATGACTAATGACTGTAACAACAACAATTAGCAAATGACAACACTTAGTAATTTGCTAATTGTTGTTAATGATAACAGTAACAAAAAACACATGTACTGCTTTATAGTCAGCCTATAATTCATTCCTTTTTCCTCAGTCAAGGATGCAATTTACCCAAAACTCTCCTAAGCCAGGATGGCTACCTGAGAACTTACCAGAGCTGTCTGCGGCCAGAGCATCCTGCCCTCTGGTTATGTTGCTCTGAACAATGCAGGTTGAAGTGCCCGGCAAGGGCTTACCTCCTTGTACAGTTCTCAGTGCTAGCCTACTTCTGTTCTTTGGACTCTTTCCAGGTCCTTTTCCATGAGAAGTTTCAGATATTTTTTAATCCATCGAACATATTCATTCTCTATTCAAGGAAAATACAATGTGAAAGTAGAGATGAAGTGGGGAGGGCTGACCCACATTCAGGTTCTTAGGAACAACATAATGTTGCTGCTGGCCATGAATCCCTGAGCTGCCATCTCACCCCAGGGAGGATTTTAGCTTGTGAATTCTCTGAGTTGAGCAGGAGACAGGGTGCGCAGGGTAGGGCCACTCTGAGATGATATAGTACTACCCTGCGAATCCTCCTTCACCCCCTTGGTGGACCCTTGCCCCAGGGTGATGGGTGAGGCATGGTGTACAAGCATTTTCATGGTTCTCTGAAACCTGCATGGTACTGTCTGCAAGACTACACTAGTAAGAATTCTGCAGAAGGGCTTCCCTGGTGGTACGGTGAATAAGAATCCACCTGCCAATGCAGGGGACACGGGTTCAAATCTTCAGGAGGATTCCACATGCCATGGAGCAGCTGAGCTTGAATATGCAACCGCGGAGCCCGAGTTCTACAACCACTGAAACCTGTGCACATAGAACCTGTGTTCTGCACCAAGAGAAGCCCCTGCAGCGAGAAGCCTGAGCACCACAGTGAAGAGTAGCTCCCGCTAGCTGCAGCTAAAGAAAGCCCACACATAGCAACAAAGACCCAGCGTAACCAAAAAAACCAAGCAAAAAAAAAAAAAGAATACTGCAAGAGCTCCTTGAGCTCAGGGTGACTTCTTATGTTTCATCACAAGAACAGAACTAGGTTGGTAAAAAAAATAAAAATGGATTTTAAGACCGGCCAGCTCAAAATATTCCCAATCCACTGCAGTTATTTAGATGGCCCTGATGATAGGAGGTAAGCAATAAAAATATCACTGTCATAAGGTGTCATTTCCCCCTAGAATCTGAGTAGAGTGGTGTTTCTTGGTGGCAACTTTTCTCACATCTAAAATCAGGCCTTATTACCTTCGATCCCAACCCCATAAATTAGTGGTTCTCAAACATTTCTGACCCCCCAAATCACCTAGGTTTTAAGTCAGTTCAGTTGTGTCCAACTCTTTGTGACCCTATAGCCTGCCAGCAATTCTGTCTATGGGATTCTCCAGGCAAGAATACTGGAGTGAGCTGCCATGTTCTTCCAGGGGATCTTCCTGACCCAGGGATCAAACCTGCGTCTCCTGTGGTTCCTGCACTGCTGGAGGATTCTTTACTGCTAAGACATCGGAGAAGCCCCAAATCACCTAGGCATTGTAATAAATGCAAATTCCTAAGACTCAAACCAAAAGGTTGAAAGTGAGGACCTAGAATCTAAATTTCTAGTGGAAAGCCCAGTTGATTCTAAAGTAGGTGACAGTCCAGTGGTAAGAATCACTTATTTCTTCAAATCACTTCCCACCCCCAGACTGTACATCATGAACAAGTAGAAGTGAAGTGAGATGAAGCCCTACCAGACGAGTGAAAGGGGTAAAGGCCCTTGTGATCAGGGCCTCCCACTCAATGGCTGCCTGAATTTTAGATTCGGAGAGACATTATCTCCTATTAAAGTTATTTATATATTTAATTATAGAAGTGAACCAACAGAATTGGAAGAAGAGGGTGTTCATCAAATAATTTCAAACTTTTGTCCCATTACCAGATTATAATACTTATAGGTGATATAATTTCAATTTTAAGATAAATCTTTTTGTTACATTTCAAATGGCACAATTTTATTAAACTGTATTTTCTGTATTGAAAGTGAGACTATCTTAAATGAAAATATATGAACTGAATAAGCTTTTGTAATTTTTACATTTAAACACTTATTTTTATTTTATAATATACCAAAAGCCCCACTCTACCCTAAACCCTACTCCCAAACATAGAAGTGACCTGGACTCTCAATATCGGTAGAGAAGGCATCTTAGGAGAGTAGAAAATGAAAGATAAACTTTCAAAAGGGCTGCTTACAAGGATTTTAAATATGCACCGATAAACTAGGGTCATTTATTTTGTCTCAGAATTTCAGGCTTAGCATGGCTGAATTTCTTCCCAGTTGTAAATAGTACAATAGTAATTTATCTGCATTAAGATGAAGAAAATAACTCTTCACTCCCCAAAACTGAATCAGAAGAAAGGCCTTTCAGATGAAGAAAATAACTTCACTCCCAAAAACTGAACCAGTAAAGAAAAATGACTTATCTCTAGTTGTTATAAGCTGATCTATCCCTGGACAGATGGTAACAAAACATTCATTTACAGCTAGAAGATCCAGAACATTTACTGCATGTTTACCATCTATTTATGGTCTCCCTCTTTCCCTCTTTCTCTCTCTTTCTTGCCCTCAGTCACAGGCACACACACACACTCACACATATACCCTACACCCATATATGACAACCAACACTCAAATGACAACCAGTACATCAGAGCTATAAGCCATTTCCTGTTACTTCTTTCACGATTTCCAGACATCTGGTGAGAAACTCATTCCATTCTGTTTCCTTAGCAAATTCCACAGAGGGATGCCCCTGGTGGGTACTTAGCAGAGCTGTAAGGTTAATGGGCTTCTGGGCAATTTTGTCAAACTAGTTGTTTTCTGGTGACTTATCTATAATACTGAGGGAACTACACAATGCTATCTGTTTGTAAATAATTGGAAATCCTTCCTGAGCTTACAGGAAGAAATGCTTTATGGCTAAATGGAGCTGATTCCCCTGGAAGTTTAGTTTTCTTACCCTTGATGACTTCAAAATAATGCCTACCTTTTTTCATCCTTTTTCTCCCTGGAGAAGGAAAAAGAAATAAACAAATCCAGACTTGTTAGAATACAATAGTTTGTTAAGAGTGAGCTAGATTAGTTGGTGATTAGTGTTATTTTAATTAAATAGCAAACAAAGATGGCACCCAAGGGAGGTTATTTACCTTTGGTGGAAATAAATTTAGGAGGAGAGATCACTTCTGGGCTTCTACAATGGGAACGGGTTTTGTTTGAATTACAGTTTGATGATCACTGTTTTTCAAGATTTCACTCAATCTGAAGACCAAAGGCGTTTAGACAATTGTTAGACATATAATTCCTCAGGGTCAATTAAAATAACAATACTTTGCATTTGTTCTGGGCTTTCCAATTTACAGAATGCTTTGAGAGAGTTAAATTTTTCTTTCTCAGTTGTCTTAAAGCATCAAACTGGGTAGCCTTTATCCCATCCACAGCAATTACATCAAATAATAGTCCCTTGTTGAAACCTCAAAGTTCTTTGAAATGAATTTCAATAGAGAATGGTACTCTTGAAAAATATTTTTAAATTTTAATTAAAATGCTCTCTTTATTTTGGTGCGCACTTTCCATTATGTTGTTTTAAAAAATCTGCCACCTGAAAATTATATCTGGTTATGTTCTAGACACAACCCAGTGGAGACAGAAATAAAGCCAACCTTATCAGAAGCCTACTTCTTCAAGACTCTGAGGAGCGGGCAGTTGGAAATTAGTAATTTTCTGTCAGACATAAGTGGTTTGGTATCAGAACACACACATCCATTAACCATCAAATGGACTCAACTAACAGCGTTAAGTCACAGCTAGAAACAGGAGCCTTCTGCAATGTCCCCCGACTGCCAAGGGACTGACCTGTGTGTGTGGCGTGACAGAGTTGTCTTCCTGAAGGAAGCTGTCGAGGATTCCAGCATCCCATGCTGTCAAGGAGGGGAGTGAGGCAGCACCGTGACCCTCTGGCTTCTCCTGCTTTGAAAAAAGCCTGGGAAACCAATCAGGAGTTTGTCTTCCATAAAGGAGAATATTTTAGAGAAAAATAAAAAGTAATGAAAGGCTTTTCAGAAGTTCAAAATAGCTCAGAAAAAGTAGATTTCCTGAAACTGGAGTCACAGAAAAGTGAGAGTTGCTCAGTCATGTCCGACTCTGCGATTCATGGACTATACAGTCCATGGAATTCTCCAGACCAGAATAGTGAGTAGACTTTCACTTCTCCAGGGTATCTTCCCAACCCAGGAATCAAACCCAGGTCTCCTGCATTGCAGGAAGATTCTTTACCAACTGAGCTATGAGGGAAGCTCAGAGTCACAGAAGGAGAAACCAGACTTAAAAATTAGTGCATTAGGACCTTCCCTGGAAGTTCAGTGCTTAAGGCTTCACCTTCTGATGCCAGGGGTGCAAATTTGATCTCTGGTCAATCCCTGGTCAGGGAGTGAAGATCCCACATGCCTCGCAGCCAAAAAACAAAACATAAAACAGAGACAGTATCATAACAAATTCAATAAAGACTTTAAAAATGGTCCATATTTTAA